>NC_041813.1:24482104-24804604 GCF_900964775.1 Scleropages formosus
TGTGTGTGTGTGTGTGGTGTGAGTCGTCTGTGTATGTGAAAATGAGAGAGGAGGAGGAAGCGCTGCATGGAGAACTTTGTCCAGGGTAAATAGTATTGACCTTGAAATACCTCCACATGGCCCCTTCCACAGACCCAGGAATGGAGACATAATGCTATGAGGTGCTCATGAGGTGTGTGTGTGTATGTCCCCTAATAAGTGCATGTGTGTGTGCGCGCGCAACCTAAGGACACAGCACTCTCATGGGTTACGTAACGAACCGTTGCAGTCTGAATCCTCTGACCTCATATCGGTTCACAGGAGTGGTGGAAGTGACCATGGTTTATGTCTCTAAAAAGCTCAGGACTGACTTTGAAACATATCTGGCAGATCCTTACTGATGCAATTCATAATTACGGAAAAAATTATTAATATCTTCCCTGATGTGAAGTTTTGTGATAATATTGACAGGTATTTGCATAAGAAAACATCCTGATTGATGCCACATTGATCCCACATTATCCAATATTTTAAATTATTGTTTAATACAGAATGAAAGGATTTTTGAATATATTTATTTAGTCACAAAGGCTTATGAAATCAAACAGTTACCGCTTATTGCAGTGATGCACAATGCATGATGGTTGTACTCACAAGTGGTCAGCGGTATTTAACTGTGGTTTAGGGTTAAGAATTGCAAGATGTGTACAAGTCATCAAAAGTTATTACAAAAGTCCTTTCTGTAATTATACATTTCCAACTGAGGGCAGAATGTTGTTTGCTTGTAATTTAATACAAATCCAATAATAATAAAATCCAGTGTGTCCTTAGTAAGCCATAACCTTCTTTTTTAGAAAGAGGTTTAAAGGGTTTTTGTTATATAAATGTATTATACGGATCATAAGTTGTATGCTGACCTGCCAGTTATTCGGGAAAGTGAAATACCAACCTATTGTTGCACTCAGCATGCATGTTTTGGAGTCTTTATGGTAGTTCTTGAACCCAGCATGGGCAAAGAAACCCCTGAATGGTTGTGAAGAATGTCTTCAGGAACAACAAAACAGTGTCCTTATTTCGCAGTGAATGACTCACCCGGATGTGACTGAGCTCCAAACCCTTTGACAGGTGTCTCTTTAACATAGGGTAGACCTATAATAACACGTGGTGGTTTTCTTTACCAGCTCTCCTGGGTTTAGGTTTTCTGCTGCACTCTCATCATTAAAACCTGTGGAATGTGGATGCTGTGGCTTCACACAATTCACGTTCAAGGCCACAACTCTCATTGTTCTATACTGGTTCCTATTTCATTCATCCATTATAATAACAGCCCATCAACTGCATGGCCATGGCGATCTAAAGCTTATCCTGGAAGCAGAGGCACAGCAATCATACAAATTCATTAACACTCTTTCTTCTCTCACTCTCTCTCACGCACACACTGCGGCCGATGTGGAGTCACCGATCAACCTGAAACACATGCCCTTAGACTGTGGGAGGAAACCGAGCACTTGGAGGAAACTCAAGCAAGATTATAGGGAGAACAATGCAATATGCGCACAGACTGGGCACTGTTCAACCTACAGCTGAGTAGTTATAGGGCATTCATGCTACCCACAGGGTCACTCTGCCCACCAAAAATAATTCTGTTTTTTGTATTTTACTGCTGGTAACTGTGGGTAGGACAGCCTATTGATGCAGAAAGTATCAGACACTGCTTTATTGAGTACAGTATAAAAAGGGGACTAAATAGTATTATTTCTTAATATATTCGTCATTTTGATTATTTTTTTTACATAATAAGAATAATAAGAATAATAACGGTTATGCTGGAAACTGCAGTTGTGAGTGTTTTGGGGTGTGTGATAACCCCCGGCAACAGTCATGAATTCACAGTGTCCCACCATCAGATTGACAGTTGACCTTGAAGTCAATGTTAATGGTAAAAAATGTTTTCCTTCCTTCAAGAATGCACTACTTTCCCCAAACTGAGCTACATGCACAGTGACACTGTGTGACTGTGTACTGTACCCCCCCCCCACCCCCCACTGTTACTGTAGTCCTTTCTGTGGTTCTCCACCGTATGATTAATGGACAAAGTAAAGCTAATACTGATTCCCTTCTGCATTTCACATCATTATTCATGATTTTGTGAATACAGGGAGTCCACCTGGCTCCTATTTCGAACATTAAGGTCCCATACCTAAATTTAATTATTTATGTGGTTATTGACATTCACCGCAAGGTTTCTTGCGGGGCATAACAGTACAAAGGTATTGATGCATCGATGTATATGCAAATTCTGACACCTAACTGCTCTCTCCATACTGTAACACGGCAACTGTTTGGGGTGCCCGTGACTGATTATTAAATTGCTCGATGAATCGATACCACCTGATGTTTGCGCAGCACGTCCATCCAGAGGTTGCGGACGTAATTAAAAGTGCGACATGTAATCAGAGCCCCCAGTTTAACGAGAAATTCGTTTCTAATTATACGTTGAAATTCGGGTTTTAATTTCGGTTTAGACGGCTGATCGGAACCGGAAGCGTGCTGATCTCCGCTAGCCGTGGCCCGACGGAAATTATGAAGCCCTTGAGACACATTAGCTATTTAGACAGCATAAAACATTATATATCCAGTGTGTATAGTGCTGTGTTGTTATGATTTCAGTTTAGCAAAGCAATGGATTTCCCCTTATCCCACTTTTTCCTAAAATACCTTATTTGATGCGTAGTTCGTGACCTGCTGATGTGTGACCGCTTTGAGAATAATAATGGCTTGTTTGCGAATTTTATTATACGCTACAGTCGCTCCCATAGTTTATTGACTTACCTGAGGGAGCAGGAGCAAACTGTGCCAAGGAAGCTTTGTAACAATCCAATTTCCAACATTTTGCCTAAAATTGCTGTTTAGCATAGAGCACCGCAGAAATGCAGTATATAAGAGCTAAACGTATGGGAACGCGGTGTGTACACTTTCAATATCGGCTCACGTAAAGCTGAACGTCTGTGTGCGCTGGAGGCTGGCAGTGACAGATTACGCTGAATACATGAAGAAGAGCTGCGTTCTCCAATATCCGCTGCTGTCAATATCCGTTGTTAATTTTAGGCTTTCTGAACACTGGTGTTGCTCAGAGCCCCAAACAGAGCGGATGGACTGGCCTTGCCTCTTTAAAGAAATGAAACAGGGGTAATTAAACAAGCATGTCGTGCTCAAAGACACAAAATCCTAAGCATGGGGCTGATTCTTAGGAGGAAAAAAAAAAAAAAAAAAAAACCACAAGATTCTTACAGAATTATTGATGTCCTGTTGCGGGGGGCTCCTGAAGTAAATAATGGCAAAACATAAACTCCTCTCATGCAGGCTAAGAGCTTTTGAGCAATTAAAAACCCACGCCTCTGGACATGGATTCAAAAAACATCGAGTTCGGATGGTAAAAACTTATGTGGGGGTGTAAAAATGCTTTTTTTTTTTTTTTTTTTCTAATGTTGATGCACATGCAATATCCTCAGCTGAGAGAAATTTTACTGAGCAGGAGATCATCTCAGGCTCTGGCTCTTGTAAGGACATGCAGTTAAGGTTGCCATAGACTAGCATTCAAGATGGCGATTTTCAAAACTATATTATTATTATTATTATATTATTATTATGGTGTTGTTTCTGACCTACAGCTTGCCAGTTGTAGTATCCCTGAGCAAGGTACTGCATCAGAACTGCAGATCATCCAGCAAAATACCTAGCTGTGTGTACAAGTCTGAACACTGAAAAGTGAAAAATTGCTAATTGCTGAGCAGAAGTGTCATTTACTTTGCGTTAAAATGGTAATAATACATTACAACTCAGATTTCTCAGTGTTAATGAAGACAGAGTGTAATTGGAGAACTAATAATAAATGCTCTGTAAAGATGTTATAGGGAAGCTGGATGCATTTCTATTAGTCATCTGTACATCACAAAGGCACAGACTCAGGATGATGGAGTAAATTAAATGCAGTTACACTCTCAGTTACATTATAATAAATCATTGTACTGCACAGTAATGATGCAAATATAATGTTGGTTTGATGTAAAGTGATACTTTCCATGATGTATTATTTAACATTATACTCTTCGTTGCATTGTAACAACAGGTTTCACTGATGGATGGATGGATGGATGGATGGATATTTAATATTTGAAGTGACTTCTTGCAGAGGAAAGAATGGCCTTGAAATTTTACACCAATTTCAGAGGTTGGTCATGTGGCTGGCCAGTGCTGAGCGCAGTCCCGCACCATATACACACGCATCTCGTGAACGGCTGCTGCGCAGGAGGCACTTTAATGAATCCGCAGCGCTGCGGAGATGAAATTGCACGGCCTTTCTTGTTTCTGAATTAATTGGCTGATTGTGCGGCTCTCTCGCTGGCCGTAATTCACAGCTCCTCCCGCGTGCAGGTGGGTCTGCGAGGCGAACGGCCGACCTTCAGCCACAAGGTGGGCGCCTCCACGGCAGAGTGTGTGATTCACAGAGGAGCAGGCCTTACGATGCGACGTCCCTATGTTTTATGCCAGAGTACACTGTGCACGTGGCGCTCTTTTCTGCAACGGTGTAAAGCGTTTTTAAAATATAAACGCAAGAATTCCTTTTACGTGAGCTAACGTGGTTTAATTTGGGCTTCTTATAAGGATTTATTGAAGGCAGGAGTCTCAGAGAAAAGGGAAATTACAGGAATGAGCAGATGAATAGATGTATGACCTTCATGTGTTTAGAATGCACACATCGTGTTTAAAATTATACACTCTATCGCTTATGACCGTACCTGGGGGGACGGAATATTGAAATGATATTGAAATTGAAATAGTGGATCTGTCTAATATGAAACTTTATTAATTTGTTAAAATATATGTATTAATTTGTTATATATATATATATATATAATATATTATATATATATACATACACACACACATTTTCTGAACCGCTTGTCCCATACGGGGTCTAACGGAGACTAACCCGGCAACACAGGGCATAAGGCTGGAGGGGGAGGGGGACACACCCAGGACAGGACGCTAGTCCATTGCAAGGCACCCCAAGCAGGGCTCGAACCCCAGACCCACCGGAGAGCGGGACCCGGTCCAACACACTGCGCCACCGCGCCCCCTACTATATGCATATATATATATATATATATATATATAAAAAATTATTTCTAATTTTCAAATCACTTTACTATAACATTTTAAGTGTTGTAATTGCATAAAAATGTGTGCCACCGAAAATGCAGGTGTTGGATCAACTGCCTACAAGCCTCCATCTAAAGCTCTTCATTAGTTGTTTACTCTGAGTTGCATGTTGCTTTTGAGAAAAGTGTATGGTAAAGGGGGGGGGGGGGGGGGGGTGCTGTGCTGCAGCGGGTTTGGCCTGTGCCTGTTCTGTTCTCTAGTGGGTCTGGGTTTCGAGTCTTGCTTGCGGTGCCCTGTGGTGGACTGGTGTCCGTCCTGGGTGTGTCCCCTTCCCCTTCAGCCTTGCGCCCTGTGTTGCCGGGTTAGGCTCCGACTCGCTGCAGCCCTTCTCGGGACAAGTGGTTTCAGTCAGTGTGTGTGTGTGTGTGTGTGTGTGTGTGTGTGTGTGTGTGTGTGTGTGAGAGACTCACTCCTTATGTTTCCTATGGTGTTGATATTTTTTTCTTTAAGCAAAGATACATCTTAGGTTTAGGGAACAGTCGAGTAAGTTTGTATGTATGCATGATAAATGAATGTACATGTAATGTTAAATGTATAAGGACATTACTGTCATGACAAAATGCTTTGATGAAATGTCAGTTAGTTGCGTAACTCTTCCATTAGTCTGGTCATAAGAATATTCCGTGTATCTGTGTTTGCTTGCTCTGTGATCTGATACAAAAGGTGTGCAGACCTTCCACCACCGCAGCATGAGGTGAAACTCCCCTCCTATCTCTTCTAACACTGTCTGTCCGATGGCACCACCTCCCCCAGCTGCATGTTCTCTGACAGATGACTCTGCTCAGCCCGTAAAGGGCACTGTCCCTGCGCATGGAGGCGACCGCTTGACAGATCGAGCCCTGACAGGATCACGTTCCAATCAGGCTGACCGAAACCAAGGCCGACACGATGCCTTTGTGGAGCAGCTGCGCGCTGCCGCTTCGCCTTCCGTTTATTGGCCCCTCTTCGCAGCGTGGGGGCCTTCCCTCTCGGGTTCGAGTTCCATGTAGGCTCATCCGCTTTTTTTTCTTTGACTCTTATTGCTCCCCAAAACATGCATGAATGTCATGGCAATTTGAAACCCTTGTCTTCCCATGACTCATCCTGCCCAATTAACCTTTTCATACAAAAAGCAAAAAACTGGAAAGAAGCTGGCAAACACTTCACGTCAATTTACTGTTCTCGTCTTTACAATACGAGCTTTGCCGAAGCCTCAATTCCAATTATTCCCTCGCTGTTATTTTTGTTTGTCGTCGTTAACGACGTAAGGAGCTGGGAACAAGGATGGGAAATTTTGATGTTTCAAGTGAAAATGTATGGAAGTGTTTTAAATGAAGAAGGAAAAGTTCATCATCTGGTGCATCTTGTTTGAGGTGCTTAATGATTTCCCTTGGTAGCACAGAGCTTGCTGGATGTACCGAAGTTATGCAGGCTAAGGAAATGTTTTTAACACCCTCTGAGCCCCCCCCCTGCCAGCTGTTTAATTTCTAATTTTTCCATATTTCGCTCTTTGATTCTATTAACTTCCATAATGGGGGGTCCATTTCTGCAGTGCGTCTGTAAGAATTTCTTACAGCAGATTGGAGTGCGGTATTTAAGGAACTAAGTAAATGTACTGTTTACCTAAACAGGACGGGCCTGAATAATTTATCTGCCAAGAAAAACGCTTCGGTATAATATCCAGCTCTACAAGTGTATTAATTATTTATAGTAGTTAGTAATGTACTGTCTGTTTATGTAAGTACCTGTTTAAGCAGCTCAATAATAGCAATTATTATTAACCGTAAGGGGGGGGGGGGGAAATCAGCTTTATGCCCCTGTGAAGTAAGTTGAATAGAGGTAGAGGCGAACAGCCACTTATACATTTATCCTGGGTTAAAATTAAACACTTAGACGCCTGCCTTAATTGGAAGCGTTTGAGGTCTTTATTTTTCATACTTGGATACATTTTTTGCTGCTCTTAAAAATTGTTAAAATCATTACTGGCAGATCTTTTCTGCTCGTGTCACTTGTGAGGCTCTGTAGAATCCTTGAGTGTGACATCTGGCAGCTGTTTTCTTTTTTTTTTATTATTATTTCATTTATTAACACCTGACGAGAAGTCTTTCTTGGCTTGTGCTTGAAGAGCAGGTGTATCCCCCAAACCGAGGGTAAATTTACATTAACTGGTGGAATACAACAACACTAGGGCCGCTGTTGCAGTTCCAGGCCACTGCACACCCACGAGGGTCAGAGAGCAGCAAACTACTCTGGTTCAACATGATAATCAAATGGTAATTTATGGGAAAATATAAAAATGTATAATCATAAGGTTTTCCCCTGCTTCTGCTACAGAGATTGAGGGATAAAAGAATGACTCCCACCATGAGACCCAGCAGCAATTTTAAACTGAATCATCTTCTTACAGAATGTCATTCACATGTCACACTGTGGTACGCTATTGGATTACCGGACCGGTCAGTAGCCACTCCATTGGCAACAGATACACGGCGTCCAGTCGAACACTCTTGCGTGCGTATAATTATAAAATGTGTGAGTAAGATACTGAACTGTCCAGTGGGTGTACTCAATCCATAAGTGCCCCAAAGCGATGACTGTAAGTAGAGAGGTATTAAGTGGTACCTGTGGAGGATGACAAGGATAAGAGTGAATTTGAGACTCAGCTCTATGTGATGTTGAGGTTTTTAGCTATGAAGGAGAAGATTGGAGCAGCATCGGGCAGCCAAGTGGTTCATGATCTTGACTTTTGAGTCTTTGGAGTTGCTCTTGCATCCTTCAGAAATATACCTTGCATCTTTTCATTTAGCAGACACCTTTCTCCGAAGCAACAGTGCAGCACAGTGAGTATTAACTAGTTTAGCAGACACCTTTGTCCAAGGTTACATCTGTAAGTTACAGTGTTGGATACATAGAGTAAACTCACTACTGCCATTTCATAGAGCAGAACGACACACTCAGTAACACACACTAAGGGCAACTGAGAGACATGAATACACCCGAAACACAGATCTTTGAAGGAAAGAATTGAAAACACATCGAGAACGTGCAAGGTGTCACGAACTGAGCTGGGTTACAACCCACGTCCGAACCCCTAACCCAAGAGCTACCTTGTGCGGCACCGTGACGGCCTTGCCTAAGCTGTGTCAGTACGAGTATTTAAGTGAAAGCAAAGAATCGGTTTGTTATTGTTATTACTATTATGTTTATTTTAAAAAATAAAATCATCAGCTAACCAACTAAATAGTAATAATAATAATAACAAATTGAATGAAAAATCTGATTATAGACCAGAACCTGCAATCAACAGCGTGAAAGAGAACCCATTGGCAAGCTGTTTGTTTTCTAATCCTGGAAAGCTGCTTATCAGCTCAGGTACTCGAAAGGGAAGATCAAGACTGGGCTTTTGTTTGCTTGTTTATTTATTATTATTTATTATTTTTTACATAACAAGAAATAGCGAATAGCAAAAAACATGTTTTATTTCAAACTTAGTGGAAATAAGTTGTACTAGAAATGTTGTACCAGATACACAATCTATTGTTATCGTTCATGTATATATGTATGTAGTTATGCATGTATTCTTAATTTATTTAAATTAAATGAAATCATACCAAGCCAGCTTGTTTGCATCTGAATGAGAAGAATGTAATTCTGCGGTGACTGATTTGAAAATCTGTTCATGCATACAAAGGGGAAAACAGATGTTTTGTGCACATTGGTCCACTTTTCCAACAGCGGTACCTCTGTCTCATTATATAACTTCTGTTCTTTAGGTTCCAATATTAAATTATTTGACAGCCAGCAAAACTGCATCAGTGTCCTCCAGGAGAAGATAATCTGACATTTCTACTGTAGAGCTGTATTATAGAGGTGGGACAAAAAAATTGCTTGTCTGTAACAAAGAAGAGAGTCTCACTGGTGTTTGTCTAAATATCCAGAGTTGGAGTAATGCTGATCCTTTATGTACAGTATTTTTCCTTTGGCTACAGTTCTGATTCATCTTTATGTTCTTGGACAGCTTTTTGAGGATGTTAAACGTCATTAATGGTAGATATTATGTAACAGGGTCACATTCAGAAGAGTTCCCTCCGATTGTCTGCCACATCTGCTTTTTGGACGGTGTTCCCAGCATGGGCAAAGTTTCTATGAAGCTTCATCTCTGGTGACAAAATTACACCTTCTCCTCTTGTTACTGTCCTTGTATTTTCTATAACCACTTGTCAAATGGGGCAGGCCAGCATGCAAGCTGAAGTCATTTTTGCACCTCTTAAAGCGGAATAACGGATTTATTGGCGGGGCTCCGAGGCTGGGGGGCAGGGCCAGAGCCAGACATGTCCAATATCTGTGCACGTAGCAATAAATGAATCCAGTGCATTGGTTCATTGATATTATTTATTAACCATTTGCAGGTCAGGATCAGTGGCAGTCACCCATCACTGAGAAATACTTAAGTATTTTCACACATACACACACACACACACACAATGTCTACAACTACTTGTCGCAAGCAGGGTCGTGGCAAACTGGCGCCTAATCCAAGAACACAGGGCAAGGCGGAGGGGGAGGGGACACACCCAGGACGGGACGCCAGTCCGCCGCAAGGCACTCCAAGCAGGACTCGAACCCCAGACCCATCACACAGTGGGTCCCGGCCAAACCTCTTGCGCCTCATGCCCCCGTGTCCCCTATCTGTATTTTCCTCCTAAACAATTCTTTCAACAGCCACGTAGAATTTTATAAGCACTTGTATTGCTGGGCTAGTGCAAAATAGCTTGTGCTTGACATAGCCATCAAAGAAGCGATGTGACAAGAGCAAAGCGTATGAATAAAGCCAAGGTTCCAAACTTGAAGTCCGTGGAGCTTGAGGGAGTGTGAAAAGCTTAATCTGAGAGTACATGAGATACATTTGGAGGTGCAAAGAATACATTTGATGCGGGCAGAATTTTACACATGTCACATTGGAGAGTGATGATGCCTTTCTCATTGAGATTTCAGGATATGGAACAAAAAATCTGAAACTGAGTATCTCATTCATCATATCCCTCCCATTTTTTGAACTCTCTTTGGGGTCATGAAGCTTCCACCAAAATAGTTTAATGAGTCCAGAACTGAGTTCCGATGAATATCCAGGCTAGTGTGCGATGGTAAGCGGCAGTGTGTGGCAGTTTTGAAACACCAGAGAGTGTGTTATGCTGGGTGATTTTAGATGGCGTATTTGAAGTGTGTTGCCCATAATCATAATGCGTGAGGGGTTATTGTTTGGATGATAAAGTGGTTGACTTGATTTGCTTTGGTGAAGGAGGCCCAAGTGGAAAAGGTGGTGGAGGCTGGCCAGAGCGGATGGGGTTGTCAGTCATCTCCCAGCACATTCCCCATGGACGCTCCTTCTGAGATTAAATTTCTAATATATCAGGTTGTATGTACCACAGGCTGGGAGAATTCTGTCACAGGAGGCTTAATTACATTACTACATCACAAAATGCCATCTTAGCACAACAAGAAGTCTAGATCTCCAGCAGTACGTCAAGCTTGAAATACAATAAAGCTGGCATAAAACGAAGAGTTTGGCTACCTTACCTTTTCCTCCTGTCTACTTACATCTAATGTCATAAATTTAAACAGTGCAGCGATGCCAGAGGAGGGATGCCTGCTTCTTTCTGGGAAATCATTTACCTGTAATTTATTCTTTGCTTGCATGTTACCTCAGCCGAAGACCTATATAGTAAGAAGTTGTGTGGCGATAAGGTTACGCATGGGACCAGTGCTAATGTAATGCCAGTACTATTTCAGTTTATAGCGTTTTATGTTTCCCGTAAAAATATTGCTCACTGCCAAATCGTGGATTTCTTTATTTTGCAATAGCATCCTTGAAGGCTCAAGGATGGATGGATGGATGGATGGATGGATGGATAAAGACAAGAGAGAAGTGACCTGGATGTTTTTTCTTGTCCAGAGAATGATAGATAGATTAATGAGGGGTGTAACTCATTTTTTTGTTGAATGGCCTTTTTCTATGGTGTTGATAGGCATCCCTATGGTAGCATTGCTTGGTTTAGACCAGGGCCTCATGCAACCACTCAGCTCAGATGAGGATAAGTGATCGTCTTTTTTGCTCTGCAGAGTGAAGTCAGACAGTCTGCCTCTCTGGGGGGAAATAAGAAACTACTTCACAGCTGGCACTACCTTATGGCAGAAGAATTAACATCGGCCTTCAAAGTACCCTCCGACTACAGTTGAAGGAACACCGCTGGTCGTCTTATGCATTTGGCTAACTGCGTGTGTATTCTAAATAATTTTGCCCAAGACCTTAGGCCCAAGTTGATGACCAAACACCTTGGGGAGGACACTGATGGGGCGCTGGGCTCGTTTTTAGACGTTTGATCTGCCGCTTTGATTTGGCAGACCCAACCCGACAGTCAAACAGCTTGGTGGAAGACATTGATGGGGTGTTGGGCTCATCCTGAGACATCAGATCTGGAGTGAATCCCTCCGTGTTGATATGCCCGGAGAGATTTCACTGGAGGGCTCTAGGAAGGCATGTTTGACTTGTCCGTTGCATGCTGGGAATGCTTTCCTGCTAGCGCGCAAAGTGTTTGCCATGTCACGCCTGGAACAGTTGGCACAGCATGTCTCTGTGGAGTCAACATCTGTCAAGCCTTGTGAAGACGTGGCCCCCCAAAGCCAAAAATAAGTCTGGCAGCAAGTTTTAGCAGATGCATTCAAAGGGGTGTATTGAACTATTTTTCATTCTTGATTAGCTGTGCACTTTTTTGTTCTCTTTCCCCTAATTGTTCATGAGTCACTGATCATTCTCTTTGCACACTTTGCTCTGTAGTGTCATGATTAATCATTGCGGATTAGTAATATTGCTGTACTACAGCTTCCATCCCCACACTACATGCTGCTGCCCCCCCCAGTAGATAACATGTAGATTGAAACTTTGTTATAGTCACAAAAGACAAATGCATTCTTGCACAATATTACTAATAACATGACTTTCTATTTGATCCTCCATAGCAGTGATGGAGAGGTTCTATTAGTCAGAAGAATTTCAACCCCAAATGTTTTTACTTGACAGCATCATGTGCTCATAAGTAATAGACAAAAAGTGTATGTCCATTCATTATGCGTCATTTTGGACATATACTGTTTAAACTGTTACCATGACAACAGGTCAGCAAACACCAGGTCCCATTATCTTTGTGCTGTTAGTAAAGGCTTCATACTGATGTGGTGGCTTATTTTGACCGTCTGCTTTCAGCACTGGTTGATGCAGTGTTAATGATGTACTCTTTCTTTGACATGTTTTTAAAATATATATTTTATTTTCTGGTGTTTTTATTTAGCATTCACCATTTCAGCCTAAGTATGCACTTCAGCCTTTGTTTTACTTGGTGGCACATTTAAAAATCTTTATTTTTCAATTAAAATGAAAAATATATTCAGGATCCACAATGTTTTCTAGGTGTGGGAGGTTACTTGAAAACATGTTTAAGGGTACAAAATGAGATTACTCTAGTTTATTTCAAACAGGACAGAAACAGAGCTTTAAACCCAAAACCTCACCCTGTGTTCTTCCTCTTGAAGCTGTACTGTACCTGAAAGTCTTGACAAATTTCTCATTTTTAGCACTATAATAAAACTGCATTTTCTAAAAGGATATTTTGAATTATTGTGCAAAAAAAAAAAAAAGAGACATTTCAACCTCAATTTTTTTTTTGTCATCTTTCCAAGTTTTTTAGTTTGCCTATAATTGGGGTTATTCTTTTCACAATATTTTTATTGGTATTACTGGTGCAGACATACTATTTAGCTAATACCCCGTTAATTTTTTGTATAGATTTTATTATGAGTATCATGTTGTATACTCCTATTACAAATGCATTGTAATGATGCATTGTTCACTTCTTTAAACAGTATTTTTTAACTACCATATGTCCCGTTTCTGGTTTTGTTTTTTTTTTTTTTAATCTGCTTTTTGAATTTGTATACTGCGTATATACACTGGTTTCTCCATATGGGCCTCTGTCATATTTTGCTATACCACTCAGTCCCTCCGTTCTGTCCCTGTTCTTCTGCTTCTGCTTTGTAAATATAATGTGTGTTGTAGGCTGGGATATAGGGTATAAATAATGCTGTTTTACCACACAATTGACTTTGTTGCCCTTTTGTGACTTGGGCAATCAAATGTGATACAGCACTATTGCAAATGATTACAAAGATTTTTGTCGCAGCAAAAAATATGTAACTGGACAGAAGTATAAACATTAGTTGTTCGCAGAACACCCTGTTTTTGAAAGCATGCAGCCCTCCTGGGAGTACAAAGGTGTGTTTTCTGTTTATTAAATACCTGGGTTTCTCTCACCATTGGCTAGAAAGGAAAATTTACATTTTCTTTCAAAATTTACATTGCATGTCTAGGAGACACACACACCCACACACACACACATACACAGTAAAGGCAATATGTTGCTGCACACCTTCCAGCCATCAAAAAACATTAAATTTAAAAATGGAAATCTAGTTACAGAACCGAGACTTGACATGTGACTGGTCTTAGCATCTATACTTAAAGAAACAGTCATTTTGGCTTTTAGGCAATAAATACATAACACATTTTAAAACTCTGCCATACTTCTCTCAAAATATATGAATATATGAATATTTGTAAAGGGATGTATTCATGCCCTTCAAGATACTGCTATTAAGCCTCCATTCCTCTAAGCATTACATTATTTTTCTCTCTTCACTTTCCTTTGTTCTGTACCACCATTAATGGAATTATTTCAGTTCCTTGAAGCATTGAAGACAGACCAAGAAATTATGTTGGGCTTGAAAAGATTAGTTTGAAACCCTCTAGAGCAACAGATTAATTCTTCAGGTTATTAGACAGGTATGTGCTGTCTTCCTTTCAAAGGCTCCTAATAGAGAAAATGCTATTTTCTATGAATGATCCAAGGGATAATGCAATTAGAGCATCCTCTCAGTGTTTCTTTTTCATTTCCTAATCACCAGTGATCGTGGCTGAGGGGAATGGGGAACTTAGTCCCCAGGCCTGCTTTTTTATGAATACAAATGTAAATTTTTTGACTGGTATTGCTCACACATGTTTTTGCTTCTTGATAAATAATGTGATCTCTGATGTGAATTATCATGGCGGTCAAGAAGCTTTTATCTACGAAATGAAACAGAACAAAAAATGTGGCTCTGTCCCAATTGTGCTAAGGTTCTATTTTGAAAAACTGAAGGTTTTAGCAATAGGCGATCCTGATTTTTCTTTTTGTTGATGGCACACTTTCTCATTACTTCTTCCCGGTCAGTTATCCATCCATTTATTATCAATAACCCCTTGTTCAATACAGGATTGCAGGTGTCCAGAGCCTGTTCTGGAAGCATGTGGAATAATCAGGGAACACCCTACACTAGATGCCTGTCCACCACAGAATATCCATTCACTCACAGATTATGGGCAGTTTTGACTCACCGACCCCCCCGAAGCACATTATTAGATTGTTGGAGGAAACAAGAGCACCTGGTTGAAACCCATGAAAACTCTACGTTGACATATCCGGATTAAAGCCCACGTCTGCCTCGCTCAGTCGGTTATGTTTTTTAACTTACGGGCCTTTGTTACTAGCATGTAGTTCTGGCTTTATTATATTCTCTAGAGGAAAAAGAAAAAGCAATTGACCTTATCACTGATATATGGTGGAAAAAATTCCAAGCTTGTAGACACAACACGAGCGGTGTTGACTGTCGGTATTGTCACACCAACAAACATCTTGGAGAACTTGATGAAGGTTATGAGGTTAGCCTGACAGTTATGCTTCTAGCCTCACAATGAAACTCCTTAGCAATATTAATTTATGTGGCGCTGACTTACTGTTTGACCAAACTATATTCAACATTGCTGATGTTGCTCACCATACCGTTCTGTGAGTGACAGGTATTTATGAATAATCTATTGTGACGTTGCCATTCTTCTGTTAGTCATTAGCACATGTTCAGGTAAACAGCACTGTATGGCCGGGTGGACCTTTTCAGCGAATTCTCCTCGGTAGACAGTATTTGAAAGAGAAAAGTTTTATTTTCCAGAAAGTTATTGCCAGTGCTGTCTTGATGCCGTCTTTCAGGCTTTGAGCCTTCCGCCCAGACTCTTGTGCTGTAGCATTTTGACAGGCTGTCACTGCACTCAGGCTCATGTCCCCAGTGTGGGAGACAGCAGCCTTGCAGAATCCCTAAAAGGTCCAGCCCTGGTGTCTTAGGCCTCACCTGCAGAGACAGCTGCTCCTGGTGCATTATGCAGGTACCCGTCTAGACTCTCTTTTCCATCTCTGGAACCGAGAGCACTGGGCCGTTTTGATTTTCTACAAGGCCTCTGAGATGGATCACTTTAATTTTTATACTCATTTTCACTTTTTCCTATATTGACCCCCCCCCCACTGCAAACTACAGACCATTTATATTCACAGTTCATAAATAGCTTATGTAAATGGACGTTTCTGTGTCTGATTGTTTCGGAGGAATTTTCCTTATCTGTTTAACAAAATTCTGGAAAAAAATCTACGATGACAGCCCTGATATTCTTCTTTGAAGCATGTAATAAACATGTAATCTCTTTGGTTTTTCTCTTATCTTGGTAAAAAGACAGCACACCAGTCCAAGACAGGTAATAAATATTATTTTACCAAAGATTCTCTGAACTGGAACTGAAATAATTAATATTTTATTTCTCATCGTTGTTGTTCTCCTTATTATTAATATTATTACAATGTATTTAATAGATTACATTATATTCTGGTGTGTGTACACACATATATATACACACAGTATGCATTAAAAAAGTCTACCTCTCACCCCTACATGGGGTGGTGTGTGTGTGTCTTTCTCAAGCTTGGGTCCTCTACCAGAGGCCTTGGAGTTTGAGGGTTCTGCGCAGTATCTTAGCTGTTCCTTGGACTGCACTTTTCTGGACAGAGACTTTAGATGTTGTTCCTGGAATCTGCTGGAGCCATTCTCCCAGTCTGGGGGTCACAGCCCCGAGCGCTCTTTTGACTAGGACCCTCTGGACTTCACCTTCCACATCCGTTCCAGTTTATCCTTCAGCCCTTGGTACTTCTCAATCTTCTCATGCTCCTTCTTTCTGATACTGCTGTCACTTGGGATTGCCACATCTATGACAATTGCCCTCTTCTCCTCCTTGTCAACCACCACTATGTCTGTTTGGTTGGCCACCAACTGCTTGTCAGTCTGGAACCTGAAGTCCCACAGGACTTTGTTCTTTTCAACCACCTTTGCTGGTGTCTCCCATTTGGACTTGGGGGCTTCCAGTCCGTATTTTGCACAGATGTTCCTGTACACTATCCTAGCACCTTGATTATGCTGCTCAGTGTACTCTGTCCCAGCTTCCATCTTACACCCTGCCACTATGTGCTGGGCTGTTTCAGAGGCGTCTTTGCACAGCCTGCACCTTAGGTACTGTCTGCTATGGTAGACCCTGGCCTCTCTGGATCTGCTGCTTAGAGCCTGTTTTTGTGCTGCCATGATCAGAGCCTCTGCGCTATCCTTCAGACCGGCCTTTTCCAGCTACTGGTAGGATTTTTTGATGTCAGCCACTCCCTCTATCTGTCGATGGTAGAGCCCGTGAAGGTGCTTGGTCATCCACAATGTCTCCTCTTCTTCCTCATCACCCTGTGGATTATCATATGGAATTTGCTGCAGTGCATCTAGCACAGTAAGTGACCTAGGTATCAGCAAATACTAATTAATAACCGTTGTATTTCTTTTTAGGGGGGTGTGGTGGCGCAGTGGGTTGGACCACAGTCCTGCTCTCCGATGGGTCTGGGGTTCGAGTCCTGCTTGGGGTGCCTTGTGACAGACTGGCGTCCGTCCTGGGTGTGTCCCCTCCCCCTCCGGCCTTACGCCCTGTGTTGCCGGGTAGGCTCCGGTTCCCCGTGACCCCATATGGGACAAGCGGTTCTGAAAATGTGTGTGTGTGTGTGTGTGTGTGTGTGTGTGTGTGTATTTCTTTTTTTTTTTTTTTTTTCTGGAGAAAAGTGTCTGCTGAATGAATAAGTGGACATGTAACTGGAACTGCCAGAAACTTGCATAGCAGATGCTCAAAATCAGTGATACTTTCAGTTGGGGGGCATGTTGTTGATATGTAGTGCTTGCAAAGCAGTCTTTAGTTATTGCTGATAAAGTTTTTCTAATTGCTGGTGGCCTGAGATTGTTATGATTTAAGCAGAGTTTAAATGCACATGTTTTTTTTTTCCCCCCTTTTCATTTTGTAATGATCATTCCATTATTTTGTCTTTGATTCACAACATTCAAAATATAAATGTCTGTAAAACAATATCCAGTTGTTATGTAAAAATTTTGATTTTATCTGCCTGAATGTCTAATTTTTGCAACTAATATGTTTCAAAAGCTGCTTGCATTTTTTGCTGTGCAGTTTTAACTTCTTAATTAGCAGGATTTGCATTTGTAAGAGTAATGTGTGTCATTTACATATTTTGATCTGGATCACAGCCTCTACTAAACAGCATTTGTACCACAATCTTTTTTATTTTGTAAATATGGTATGATTATGTTCCAGTTGGGGGAAAGCAGATATTTTGCTTGTTGCAAGAAAGAGCTCAGTTGTTTTAGAAGGAAAACGTGCAATTGCATTTTCTTTTTGGTGCTTTGTTCTTCTTAATTCTTCTTCTATAGGTCTGTTCATAGGTCTAGAAATCTATACATAGGTCCACGTACATAAACGTAAAAGTTTTGATAATGACTCTAATGAAGTTGGTTAAAAGCAGAGGTCAGTGGAAACATGAGTCTGAATGCCTGCTCCTGCTGTAGTACCCTTGACGAAAGGGTTAATGTTTCTAGTTTGTTCGGAACAGTCATAACAGAGTTTAGATTTCTGTAAACGAATTATTCAAGACTGGTACACTTTGAATGTATTATAGATAAACGTTTAGCTAAGAAGCACGTTTCATATCTGCCTAGCTATACAATTTCCTCCGTTCAGCTTCCTACACATGTATTGTTAATAGTGCATACATTTACTCTAATAGTTTAGATTGTTATTTCATAAAAGTAATTTCAAAGGCCTCTCATTATAAAACTTCTACAGCAGAACCTATGAAAATGGGGATTTAGCAGAATTTGCGGGTCTTTTATTAATGAGGAAATTTAATAGTCACCAGAGGGAGTTTGATCGATACATATTTACAGCCCAGTAGTCCTTCTGGGGAAGTTATGTAGATGAAGCAGTCAAATCTCCATGAACAAGACACGCTGGGATAGACACACACCAGCAGGCAAGTGCAGCAACTCATACGACATGGGAGATCCCATCCCTGTAAAAGCTGGTGTCTAAGGTGTTGGGAAGAGATGTTGTAGCTGTCAAACACAGTTAACCGCACTGGCCCCCGTAGCACGGTTCAATATTGTTACGGCCCTCGTCTCTCGCTGACATCTCAATCCTCGTTCCTCAGCCGGGCGTCTGTCACAGTCTGGAGATGACGGACAGGGCCACGAGTGCTGAAGAGTACCCTTCATTTTCACCAGAGGAGTGGCAAACAGATTACCACATATTTATATAACAATAAACAGACAAATTACCCATCCTAAATCCTTCTAAAGTGTGCAACAGCAATGTGTCAAATAGGCAAGCATCGATGAACAGCCATCTGCATTTATAGTGCATTATCCTACAAGAGATTCTGGTACTTTTAGGATGTCAGAAATGTTCTTGATGCCTTTCCACATCATTTTAAGCACAAATAGGATTATTGTGTCACATCAGTAATCTTCTTGTATTGTATCAAATATAACCTAGGGCATCAGACAATGCAGTTGTTAAAGCTGCCACCTTGCACTTGAAGGACTTGGGTTAGAATCTCACCTCCAGCTGTAGAATTCTTGAAGTACCAAAACTGATACCATTAAAATTACCCTGCTGTGTAATTGGGGGAATATTTTTGTTGCTTAACACTGTAGGTTGCTCAGCTAAATAAAACAAAATAAACGACAAAAATAAGAATAGTATCAAATCTGTCTGTTTCAGTTGTGATATTAGGTTGACATTATCCAGTGTTTGTGTTTGGTCAAGACTGTCAGAGTGATAGGATACTGTCCCATGTTGCCTTGTGCCAAACCTAAGCTTTTCTACAAAGTTAAATTAGTTTTTGTCTTCTCCAATTTCCCTCCGTGTTTCCATGCATGTTTGTCAAAGCTGCCGTTTTTGATCCAGGGCCACAATCAGAACTGTGAACAGCCGTGAGGGCAGCATATATAAAAATCATAGTAAGTGACAATACTGAATCAAAAATGTCTAAACTGAAAAAATCGTATTTTATTTCGGTGCTAGTTGTGTTCAAGTGTGTATTTCTATCGATTCGTCAAACAACAAACCGCATTACCATGTGATTCCATAGAATTCCTACCATTTATAGTAGATATAGCATAAGTTCATGATTTCACAGATGATGTGGGCCACGTGCAGCTCTTGGTCTCACGTAAAGATGCCTGGACTGACACCGTGACCTTGAAGAAGCAGGTAGATGGCCTGTACTTGGCAGCTTTTCCTGTTGCTCGTGTCCATTAAGGGGGTACTGTGGGTTTCTAATGTGCACTGCAGCTTTTACAGCAGCAGCAGGGTGCTGAGTTTGTGTACGGGGGTGGGGGTGCATATCATGTAAAAGCAACGCTGAGGATTTAATCAAATGGAATGCCCTTGAGTCAGAGGTGCCTTGGCAACAGACCCGTTCTATTTGGACGCGGGAACGGTGAGCTGCTCAGCAGAAGTGTAACAGAGAAGGTGACAGAGCAGCAGCCAAGCAGAGCTTCACAAGAGAGTCTTATAAAACAGCGGTCTCGTGTTCTTACATTAAGGTCAGGCAAGGTTGTGTGGGTGGCCAAACACCTGCTGTAGCTTCTTGTGATGCTTGGTCTGTGTACTTAGAGCAGCAGCAAGACTAGTCTTACATTCAGTTTCGTAAGTGTTGCAACATTCACTGCTCATCTGTTCATTTACCTGTTGAATGTGTCCAAAGTGACTTATGATGTTCAGCTGCTTACAATAATTTACCAATTTATACAGCTGGGTAACTTTTACCGGAGCAATTTGGAATAAGTACCTAATTTATCCTACCTACCTCAAGGGCACAACAGCAGGAGGTGTGATTTGAACCCACAACCTTTGGCAACAGCTCTTACCACTATGCTTGCAACTTGAAGAAAACTAGGACGTAAAATTGGCAGATATATAAGTTTACTCATTTAGCAGACACTTTTCTCCAAAGCGACATGCTATGATTATTAATTAGTATTTAATCCTCAACAGACAATGACATTCCCTTCTGATGACCTTGTCATAAGTCACAATTCCCATTGTATTGTCTGAACCATAAGGATGAATAAAAAATGAGCATGCATGGGAGCTATGTCGACCAGTTTCACACATTATTCGTATTTTACAAATGCCAACGTAGAAAAATATATATAATATATTTGCCTTATTATAATAACATTTGCATTCTGCGCTATTATTTTCACTTTCAATTCTAAATTTGTTTTCTTTCTTTTTTCTTTTCAGAATACAGTTTTTTTTCCAAACATAGGGACTCAGAAATAATGCATAAATTTGATGGGATGACCATCATAATTTGTGTTCTAAGTGAGAACCACCTGTTGTTCTAAAGTTTTTTCCAAGGTGACTTACAATGTCAGATACACTGCACTCAGTTTCCCACAATCATTAACACAGCAACAATCACCACAATACTGAGGAAGAAACCAAGAACTCTTACAACAAATTAACTAAATGCCTTATTTGGTAATATTCCAATTCAACAGTTAGAACAAAGGGTACACTGCTCCTGCGTTAAGGAGTCTTTTAGGCTCAGACAGGGAGTCATCACAGATGTCCTTTGGCACTGTTTTCATTATAGATAAAATGCTATACATGAATTAAGTAGACTCACACCTCATCCCAGAAGAGTTTTTCAGGGTTTTCCACACTATAGAACGAGCTAGTTTCAAACCCGTGTCCAGTGGCATAGGCCATGTACTGTGAGGCACGGTGTGACTCACTGTGCTGCCCAGTATTTTCTAAATGTTTGCGGTTCCTAAGTTCCAACCTTCACATCTTCATAACATGTCCAATACAGAAAAGGTGGTTCTGAAGTAACAGTGTCTAGATGGTCTGAAATCCACCTTCATAATGTGAAATGTGCATTTATATGGATATATTTTTAAATTCCCCAGCAAATACCCATGTTCCTGGCCTGCACTTGGCAGACCTGCATCATCTTCTCTTTGAGGTCAGCCTCATATACGATCATGTTTTCACCCGTCATTTGAGTGAAATGCCCTTGGTGTTATTTTTTTGGCTTGAAGTCCTAGCCACATATCTGCAATATTTCACTGTCACCCATACATGCTAATATATGCTGTTCTGGTACAGCGAATAATTTTGAAAGTCTTCAGATTTAGTTGAACTATAATTAACATAGAGATTTTTAGTATTAAAAAGGACCACATCTAAAGGAATCATTTTTATGTTGAAATACAGCAAGTTCTTAAAGAGCACACTTCCCAAATTATCTTGTGGATTGATAATTGCAAATAAAGATTACAAAGGGAGTCCAACAAATGCAGATGAATTCTGAAAGCTTCTCTCTTAATTTTGCACACAACCAGAAACATTTTTGTTTGAGCCCAGATGTGTGGCCATGGTCTGACCTTACTTTTAATTGCACTGCTATGCAGATTAGCATGTCGTCAAGCAGCTTCTTAATTATTGGACGGACAAGGAGATGTGCCTGTCAGCATCACTTTTACACCAGTTCTAACCACTTCTAGGTTTAATGTATCCTCCCAACAGTTTGCACATTCCTTGTCATAGTCACTTGATTTATTTTTGTTTTTCCGCTTCCAACTCCAATTGTAGTTCTTTTCCTTCCGCAGTCCACAAGTAAAGGAGTTCATGGAACAAATCAGGATTAGGAAGAATGCTGTCAGAATCATTTCAAGAAGTAAGATAAGGGAATATTTAGAAGCAGAGGCTTTCTTTGTATTTGAAAAAAACAATCTCCAGGTTATCGCTGCTTGCCTTACTCTGTGCTTTATTAGTATTAGTGTTTATGTTAGTATCTATCCACCTACATACCTAGCTGTCTGGCCATCTCTTTGTCTGTCTGTCTAATTGTATTATTGTCAATGTATTTGCTTGTCTGTTTGTTGGTTTGTCTGGATTTTAAATGTAGATCTTGTGATTATATATGAAATTAATTGCACCGTAGTGGGCTGTGAAGCTTTTCAATCAGTATGACATACACTAAACACAGTGTATATGAGCAAAGCCTGTGCTTCGTTAAATGTGGGGAGTCAGATTACTGATGAATGGCAACTACTACGTGTGCTCGATTCGTCTCGATGGGTTTTCTGAAGCCGAAAGTGCTACATTATGTGTATAAATATAAGCTGTTTGGAATTTTTACCCATTAAAAATGCCTTACTGCCATGCGTTGTTCTGATGTCATTAAACTATTAGAAATAAGGAAAAGAGGAAATACATCCATTAATATTTTAATTTGGAATTTGTTCCTCGTGAAAGCTATTGGTGGCCCTTATAAGGTATATGTTCTGTTCAGTCAGAAAATACAAAAAAATACCACACACACACATTGGCTGAAGCCGCTTGTGCTGTAACCCGGCAACACAGGGCGTAAGGTTGGAGGGGGAGGGGACACACCCAGGGCGGGACGCCAGTCTGTCACAAGGCACCCCAAGCAGGACTCAAACCCCAGACCCGCCAGACAGCAGGACCCGGGCAATCCCACTGCACCACCGCGCACCCGCTACAAAAAATATATTATTTTTTATTTCTATAATTTTATATTGTATATAAACAAATTTTAAAGGGCGAGGATGCAAATACACAGCCCCAGTTTGTGACTTTGATTTATGATTGCCAAGAAATGTATTGACATTTGCTGAACACATGTACACATTTGGGACCAACAATTAGCGTCAAATTCTGCAGAACGTACTACTTGTGAAACATGAGCTTGTTGGTAAGATTGCACAGGGTAACAGAAGTGTGATTACTATCCATAAAAGCGCTGACATTTTGCTTTTTCTCCTGCAGACATTTCCATTACACATTGAGTTACTTGAGTCACTCAAGTGAAATAAATGCATTTTTGGATTAACTGCAAACTCCTCAGGATTACTAACTCTGTATAGTGAAATGTGTGGAAAGAGTGCGGCTAAAATATAGATACAACTGACATCTTAAGAACGCTGTACTTTGTTTTATCTGTGACAAACAAGGACTGTAAAAAAGTACGTATAGCACAGCACACACCCTGTAGTGCTAAGAGCTTTGAAATGGCTACTTCTGAAAGCAAAACAATCTGAAGGTCTTTTTTTGTTAAGAAATAAACTGTATAAATAAACCGAAATAAACAGGCCAGTTTGTTCAGATAAGGATACCTCATAATCTTTAACAAAACCCAGCTATGTATCAGGAGACATTTTCTTCTTGTACAGTGTTCAGCTGCTTGAAGTTTCATAGCATCTTGTGGGGTCAATAGATGAGGTGACCAAGTCTATCTATCTATCTATCTATCTATCTATCTATCTATCTATCTATCTATCTATCTTTATTTTCATCTACAGTTTTCATTGATTTTTCTGCCTGTCTTCAACTGCTTCACTCTTTTACATGACTGACCTAACCAGCAACCACAAGGGTCAGGAAATGTCAGAGTGAATATTATTGTAATAATATTATACTGTAACTTATAGTATTTTAATGCTGCAGATACTTTACCTTGAATTGTATGTGGGACATTTGAGAATGGTCTTTCAAGTCATGCAGATGCAGTTATTAGGGTTTCTCACACATAGAAGTGAAAACGCTATTTTGCATGCATCTATATATAACGTGTGACAGCCTTCACTTTGTTCACTTTCTCTTAGCCACTTAGGAGTAAACATTCTGACAATAAATATTCATTTAGACTGTTAGCAGCTGTGCAGTGGAAACCATTGTGGTCTTTGAAATCGCTGTTGCAGGGGATGGAGTTGTGGAAGCTGATTAATGCGGTAATATTGGATGAGGCATGTGGGGGTAGACTGCAGTGATTGCGTGCGCATATTTCGCCTTGGGTACGAGCCTTCATTAGTGAATTTTAAATTGCTGCTTTTCTAAGGATTACATTTGCGTGGAGTACTGTCAAGTCTAATCCCAGATGGATAATGAAAAGGTTCACTTCTCTTAACCTTCCTATTAGAGCCACTAGTCAAAGTCCTTGCATGTAGAGGAAATACATTGTTTTGCAGTGTTGCTGAAGTGACACAGTGAAGTAACTGGGATGCACTCTCATTGATGGTTCCAAATGTTGCTCCTGTCCCACATGTACTGATGCCTCTACTGAATCCTTCAGATCTGTTGTGCTACAAAAGCTCGAATGAGGCAAAACAGATCTTTTTTTTTTTTTTTTTATCATATTTTTCAAACGTGTTTTCCAAACTGCACAAGCACTGACCTGGCCAGTCCGCTTGCTGGGTCAGTACATGTGATCAGCACTGCGGTTTTGATTTCCATAAAACTGCTTGAGTCCTCATTCAAAGCAAAGTAGTGTTCAAATGATGGCCTCAATCATTTTACCTGCACAGCCAGTACCACTGCAATTTACCTTTATGTTATACCTTGTCTCTAAGTGCTCATGAATACTTTCAATAATTGTTTGAGAAACTCTATCACTGCGTGGCTGTTATCTGTATACGGTTAGGTTAGCTTGTAATGCTCACATGGTCCTGTTCCGAATAGTTCATGGTTGCTTTTGAAGACTTTTATTCATAGATGTCTCTGCAGTTTTTGGCCAGGAAGCTGTGCACCAGTTTTACAGTGACCTTTTGTGCAACGTTTAGAAAACAGTAAACAACACAACACTGTAAGTAAACCCAATGAGATTAAAAGGTTTAAAACAAGACATTTCACTAACCTGTCCCCTGCTGTGCCAGTGTGTCTCCATCTGATGCTGTGTGATTATGATAACAATTGTCTGTTATTGTTACAGTGAAGTTAAGGAGTATTCAATGTCTTCTAACAAAGACTGTTGCAGGTTGGTGGTCTTTGGTAAACTAATCAGAATGAGGTAAACCTGCAAACTGATGCCAGTAGCGATATCTACCACAAAATCGGCCTTGAACACAGTAGCCTGAAGTTTTTTTAAATAATTGTTTATTGAAAACTTCACCACATACAGCTACTCTTGTGGTCAACAGCACTTTGCCAGTTAAGCACAGATAAGAGAAGAGAAACCATTTCTGTGACAGCTTTTGAAATTGACTCACAGGGAGAAACCTGGTTGCTGACTTAATGTGTGAATTCTCATGTAATAGGCATTTTAGAATGGAAATCAAAGTTCGGGGGAATGGGAATGCCATTAAACAGCACGAGGGCTCCTCTGCAGGACCACTTTGGCTTAATCACTAATTTTTTCTGAAGTGACATCTAATATATGAGTACAAATTACTTTTTGGTTTTGCTAGTCATTGATTGAGGCAGAATATGAAGCAATCATAGTGTGTGTCTATACTGTGTTATATAGTGTATAGTACCGTTCAGAAGCCTCATAACCTAGAAAAGAACAATGACAGACATCAGACATTAATCTGTTTTTTGAATATTACATACTGTAAAATTTGTCTTAGAGAACTTTAAAATACCCCTAAGCAGACCTTGTTTGTATGTATGTTTTTATATTATATTCTCTGTGACTTTATTGGCTGCTAAGACGTTTTGTCATGCTGAATACGATGTTTAGCAGGAGGGTAGCCAGTCATTAATTACATAGACAGTATGAGCATAATCAGATGTTGACATCTTACCAGCTACTGGCTACAATTCAGAGGTAATTGTGTAGTAAAAGTATTTGTTTTCCCAGTAAGAAGCAGTTTAAAAAAAGTTTCTGATTGAAAAATAGTGTAATCACATAATATGGAACTGTATCACGGTGTCATGTACTTACTATAGTGCTATTAATAAAATATTGAAATGCATGTTTCCTCTCTTTCTCTACTCTTTACCCTTCATGTATTCTTACTAAATCTACAATTATTGCGTTACCTTTTCTGTAATATCCTATATTTGCTGTTGTCATTCCTAGCATGACTACATGTGCAGGCACTGTACCGAAACATTGACTCTTACAATGATCACCTTGATGACTGCATACCATTCTTTTCTCGCCGAGAAAAGTTAAACCTGAAGCTATTAATGTAAATAATTTTATATTTAGACCAGAACATGAAACATTTATGTGCGAAAATTATTTATTTATGTTCACAGTATAAATTTAATAGTCACCAAGGTCTACAACTGAGAAACTTTAGTGGTGAAAAGGATACATTAGTTCAGCCATACATGGTTGCATTTTATTATTTTTTCCATAAAATGTTTTATGTGATGTGAATTTGGCTCTGTCTTTTGCAAGATTGGATTTCCAGAATTGCGTTTTGCGTACCGGAACTTAATTTAATTTATAGAGAAATAAGTGGTGTTTTATTGGTAAAAATATTAAATGTACAAGACTGTTGCCTTTGCATAGTCAAGTGTGCTATGCTTAACCTCTCCTTCAGCAAGAATATATTTTTGCAACAGCTTTGTGAGGCATAATAAAAGTAGTTTAGCTAAGCAGTACTCTCTACGTTTAAATAGTTTTATTCCCTCTGTAAACCTTTACAGGAAAAAATTTGCTAAATAAAATTTCACTCATTGCGCCACTCCATGCTGTGTTTTATTTTTCAGTTACCATTCCTGTTTTTCTTTTCTTCCAGGGTTTTTAAGCACTGGTGACCAAGCTGCCAAGGGAAACTATGGACTCCTTGATCAAATCCAAGCGCTGCGCTGGACTAGTGAAAACATTGCTTTCTTTGGGGGTGATCCATTACGCATTACTGTTTTCGGATCAGGGGCCGGTGCCTCCTGTGTCAATCTGTTGACCTTGTCCCATTATTCTGAAGGTAACCGTTGGAGCAATTCAACCAAAGGTATAATGCAGGTTGCAACTTTTGACAATTTTGGTGTCTGCATGCCTCCGATACTAGCTTTTTTTGAGTTGGTGTTTCTTTTTTCTTTTCAGTTATGCTTTTTTTTTTCTTTTTTTTTTTTAATGACTTGTCTGCATGATTGTAGTTTTAATAGTACACACACATCTGACCTTGTAAATGTTACCAGAAGAGTTTATTGTGAACTTTTGGAACTTTCGGATTTAAAACCTGCAGAATTATTTTATCCTCCTCACTATTCTTCAAAATGTGGGATCTTCGTATAATAATGTATAAGAACATAAAGATCTAAGAATTGGATGCAGTTCGTATTTCAGTTAAAGGTCTCTCTGTGGCCAATGAATTTACATTAATCCCACTTTTTAAAGATAGCCAATAATTGTATCTCTCCAAACTGTAGCATAAAGCACATTTTCAATAGGTTTCACCTCATTCAAAATTCTTAAATATGGAAAAAAAAGAAACTGCATGGATATTGCATTTTCCCTGAGAGATTATGTACTGCATGCATGATCCAAAATTGTCAAAGCATTGAGGTCACAAGCAAGATTTGTTCTTCTCTGTGTCTGTATCAGTTTTGTCCTTCCTCGCCTTCTTTGCTTTCCATAGTCGTAGCAAGGCTGTAGACAGTAGTGAACTCAGCAGAGCAGTCAGTAGAAACACAGTGTAAGAAACATTACAGCTTGTAACACCATGTTTTACCATCACATAACCTCTTGCAGTCTTTGGGGATTTATCACAAGCCATTATCAAAATGATCTTGATCTATTCTACTCTATAGTTTTTCAATATGTTCAGTTGAACCCCTATTAATACAGATTAATGATCTAGCAGCTCCAAAAAAAATACATATGGCATTATTTGTGGCTTCAATCCTTGGTCGTTATAGATTTTTCTGTTATCCTCCGAGGATTGTTAAAATATAATGCATTATTCCTCTATGTTGAAAGCATTCCCCAAAGGTTACAGATATGCAGTTGTTAAGGGCTGACTCATGATCTGCATTCCATCTTCTAAGCTGCATATGGCATTAATTTTTCATGTTAATCATTACCCTGACATGTCCTCTGACTGGCAGTAGGCTTCTTATCCAAAATTTCAGTTTTGTAAATTAAGAGCTTAATTGTGAAACCAGTGTTATATAACACATAGAGACAGTGCAATGCTCTGTGCTTTAGAAACTGGAAGCACCTGCAGCATCTGTATTGTTATACTGAAAAACGAACTACTATAGTTCATAATAATAAATTATTATTATTATTCTTATTATTCTTCTTCTTCTTCTTATTATTATTATTATTATATACAATACTAGAGTTTCCTTAAGAGGTCTTAGAAAATCCAGGATTCAAATTCTTTGTTTACCTTGTCCTGCTACTTCTGCATAATTTCAGCATACTTACTATTTAGTTTTTTGATAGTGCTTAATTATGTTTGATAACAAAGGACAAACATGCTTAGGTTTGTCAGCTGGGTACAAATGCAAAAAAATGAAACTTACTGTAATCCCTATGAAGTGTGGGTGTGCGATGTTACTAAGCTGTTCAGTACCACACTGAGCGAAAAATGCACTTCATGGTTTACTCAGCTTCCCTCCTGGGCAGCTGCCAAAACCATTGCTGAGATTTTCAGCAGTGATTCAGGAGAGCACCTAGGCAGCCGTAGAGAAAATACAGTGACTGTCAGCTGTTATGGGGTCTCGGACTGATTTGCTAAAAATATACAAGACAATAACATACACTTCCATTTGCACTACTGTAAAGAAACTGTCTATCCAGCTGAGCTGGGCAAGTAACTGCATAGCCATGAGCGAAAAACATTTAAATAAAATAAATGGAATACCATAGCCTGCATTTATATACAAGTTGAGGACATAGACAAACCATTTCCTATGTTTTAGTAGTATTTATCCAAGCTTTCTTGCACTGAGTGGCTCAGTAATTTAACACATCCCGATCTTTTTTGAATTTTCAATAATGTTGCATACCTACAATGTGGTGATTTTTTGCTTTTAATGCATAAATATTATTTATTGGGGTGGCAGGTGGAGCAGTGGTTACAGCTGCTTAAATCCACTTGAAAGAGCAAGGTTTGAATGCTACTCCTGTTATAGTATCTTTGACCAATGTATTTACCCTATACCCAGCTAAATATATTAAAGTATAAAAGGATTTGTGCCTTACAAAGAAATCAGCCTTCGAAAACATAATTGGAATGGAACCCGACTGTAAATTGAGGACTACCTGTGAAACAGCTTAACCATTTTATTTCAGCCTCTTTTTTTTTCATTTCTCTCCATTGTCCCATGATCAAATACGAGGAGGGATCTGCTTTGTATGTTGTGCTGAGTGAGATGCCAGCACTTGCTTCCCCTCTACATCCTTCCATTGTCTTTCAGTGTAATACGGTGTTGGCTGTGCACTGGTTCACATGTATTCTCTGTTGTTCTCTACAGGACTCTTCCAGAGAGCAATAGCACAGAGTGGCACCGCGCTCTCCAGTTGGGCTGTCAGCTTCCAGCCTGCCAAGTATGCCCGCATGCTGGCCAAGAAGGTGGGCTGCAACCACAAAGACACTGTAGACCTAGTGGAGTGTCTTCAGAAGAAGCACTACAAAGAGCTTGTGGATCAGGACATCCAACCTGCCCGGTACCACATTGCATTTGGGCCAGTTATCGACGGTGACGTGATCCCTGATGACCCACAGATCCTGATGGAGCAAGGGGAATTTCTCAACTATGACATCATGCTGGGTGTCAATCAAGGGGAGGGGCTAAAATTTGTGGAGCTCATTGTTGACAGCGAGAATGGGGTACAGGCAAATGATTTTGACTATGCTGTGTCCAGCTTTGTAGATGACTTGTATGGTTACCCAGAAGGCAAGGACATCCTCAGGGAGACCATTAAGTTCATGTATACTGACTGGGCAGACCGACACAACCCAGAGACCAGGAGGAAGACTCTTCTGGCCCTATTCACAGACCATCAGTGGGTTGCACCCGCGGTGGCAACTGCTGACCTCCACTCCAGCTTTGGATCTCCCACCTACTTCTACGCATTCTATCACCACTGTCAGACTGAACAGGTGCCGCCTTGGGCAGATGCCGCCCATGGGGATGAGATCCCATATGTCTTTGGACTACCCATGATCGGCCCTACAGAGCTCTTCCCTTGCAACTTCTCTAAGAATGATGTCATGCTGAGTGCTGTCGTGATGACTTACTGGACAAATTTTGCCAAAACTGGGTAAGGCTGTAGTTGTATTATACAGTAAATATGCTCCGGCGCTATTTAATCATTGAGTTCGTTCGTTCATTCATTCATTCATGGTCTTTCACATCCATTAATATTTTGGCTCAATATTCATCTTGACCATCAATATGCCTTTTCTCTTTCGTTAGCATATAAATTGGATTACATGTGTTGAATTACAGTATTACACATCCATGCAGGTGCAGTTTAATCTTATTACAGTCCTATTGATTGTAGGATGCTTTATAATACATGAAGTTGGGAAAAATCAGTATATAGAGTGGCCTATTTAGATGAAACAGTAGGAATGCATTAATTCCTATGGTTCCATTTATATAAGGCACCATGGGAAATGCAATTATGCAATAAATGTCTGGAAGATGAGGAACGGCCTTCAGGGACTGCGGGTTTTTTAACGCTTCAGTTTTAGTTAGGACAGCTCTGAAAAGGTTTTTACATAAACCTTTTTGAAAATGGGATAGATGAGCCTGTTTCCAAGTCGCATCAGATATCTTGGAAACATCCCAAATAATTTAATCCAAAGCGTACAACTCAGCAAGAATTAAAAATCCTGTATATGAAACAAATAATCAGAATAAAAGAAGTTTTGAAACTTTTTCTTTCTTTACTTCTCCTTGTCTATGTCTTGTGTTTCAATTTTATAAATATGACACAGCTAGTGTGCTATAAGTGTATATTCTCTATTTAAATGTTTTTGCCAAGCAATAAATATGTTTTTTTGTTCTTGTTATTTTCCTATATAATAACCTGTGTCAGAGCACTACAATACACAATAAAATATGAATAGGTTTTCTGGTTGTTGTGTTGAATGTGATAATGTAAGTAATTGTCTTTTGTAGGGTAATGGGGGACAATGGCAATTTTCATCCATAGTCTGTTGGGACCAAAAGCATACTAATGGTGCACATATATAATGCAGAATGCTCTTATAGCACAGGGCAGTTTTGAGATTTATGCTGCCATTTTGTATGGTAAAACCAGTTTATGATGTGTTCTGACATACTCCATATGCTATTCTGAAATAAAGGTGCACATGTTATGGAAATAACAATTGCTTTCAGATTACACTGGTTTGCTTATGCTAATTTGTCTTTTCCCCTGCAGTGACCCCAACCAGCCAGTGCCTCAGGACACGAAGTTCATTCACACCAAACCCAACCGCTTTGAGGAAGTTGCGTGGACCCGCTACAACCAGAAGGACCAGTTGTACCTGCATATTGGCCTGAAGCCACGGGTGAAGGAGCACTACCGTGCCAACAAGGTGAATTTGTGGCTAGAGTTGGTGCCCCACCTGCACAGTATCAACGAGGTTACCCAGGTCCTCTCGACTACCACAAAGGTCCCCCCACCGGAAGTCACCAGGACACCAAAGAATATTCCTGTCAACACCAAGCGGCCTAATCCCACCCCTTTCCCTACGGAAAACCAAGGCAGTCAGAACCAGCCCTTCCTAGTGGACCAGAGGGACTACTCCACTGAGTTGAGTGTCACCATTGCAGTTGGGGCTTCCCTACTCTTCCTCAACATTTTGGCCTTTGCTGCGCTTTACTACAAGAAGGATAAGAGGCGGCATGACGTGCACCGGCGATGTAGCCCACAGCGCAACACCGCCAATGACTTGGCTCATACCCAGGAGGAAGAGATCATGTCCCTTCAGATGAAGCACACCGACCTGGACCGAGAGTGTGATACCATCCATCCGCACGAGGTGGTCCTGAGAACTGCCTGTCCTCCCGACTACACCTTAGCCATGCGAAGGTCCCCAGATGACATCCCCCTCATGACCCCCAACACCATTACCATGATCCCCAACACAATGTCTGGGATCCAGTCCTTGCATACGTTTAACACCTTTTCTGGACAGAACAACACGCTGCCCCACCCTCATTCACACTCGACAACCAGGGTATAACCAGTGGGACCACAGCACACAAGCAGGACCCAACTGGGAAATGTGTCCTGGAACTCTTCTCCACCTGTGATTTTTCCAATATGGGAAAACAGAAGAAAGGAATTATTTTATAATAAAACATTAGTATAAAGTAAACAAAAACTAAAGGATAATTTTTATTTCTGGTATTCCAACAAGCGGTCTGTAGTCCAGTTAAAAAGGTCACGTGGGGAACCTTTGAATGGTTCGTTGGCACAGTTTTCAGAAGAACAATAAGAGAAAGTGGGGAGTCGAGGTGCTTCAGGAAAAAATGCAAAATATGTAATTCTGCTGATGCATAAAATTGTAAACGACTCATTCTGGAGCCAAAAGAAGATTGTGATCATTGAATTTAGGCATGTGTTACCCAACAGAAGGAAGCATTGTAAGGTGATATTTTAAAAGGAGAACTGTTCAAGAATGTGCACAAAGGAGACAGTCAAAGAAATGTCTTGGATTCTTTTCATCAGTTTATTTTTGGGAACAGTTTTATTGTATAGAACCTATTTACATATCTAAATATGTACAGAAAGCACCAATGCTGTTTAAGCCCTGATGGGCACTGATACTGCAAGCTGCCAGCAGAGCAAAACAGATAAGGACGTCCTGGCAGATACAGCTTCATCACATAAGTGCTGTCAATAACGAGAGCTGGTGGACAGGGGAACTGGTTATTTTTAGCACGATGCGCATGACAATTTATCTGCTTGGTGGCTGTTCTGCTGATTAAGTCGTAATTAAAATAATTTTCATCCCCATTGGATTTGTTTGAAGAAATACTTCTCTGATTGGCTTTGAACCTTGGAGGTATCTGGGCAGGGATAGTGGGAAAGATGAGTATTTGAGAAGGGGTGGGTTGGCCGCAGTAATAGAAGTGCATACACATTAGCTCGAGTAAACATGGACATGAGCACTACTTTTGTACAATGTGTGTTGGTACAACTTTTTGATAGTGGTGAAACACTCTCTGTTCAATCCCTTTGAAGGAACCATCATTGTCTTCTTTTAGCTCTCTGTTCTTTTACTTTCATGCATTTTGTATTAAGGTTTTTGATCTCATCTTGCTAATGACACATACATTAGGTAAAAAAGCAGCACAGGAAATTATTAATTATTATTTTATGACCGCACTCTTCTGTAATGCCCACAGCTATAGGTATTTCGTCAGTGCAGGGAATTGCAAACTTTCCACTTTAGGTTTTGATTAACTGCACTGGATGTTTTTTTTTTTTTTTTTTTTTGAAAAGATGCATGTTCCATAAAACTATTTAAAGATTGATGCTTATAAATTTGTAATGAAAGTGGGGAAGTGCTGACATGGTAAATTAAGATTTCCTCACCCTATACTTGCCACAAATTAATGGGTGCATGAGAAACAGCACAGACTTTGCTTTGTGAGAATCCTTCCCAAGTGTTACTGCTGTATATGTCACCTGCCTCCTTTTTCAGTCCTGTCTTAGGTTCTCTAAGAGAGTAATCATTTATCACGTAATTTATTTTATTTTATTTTATTTTTGCGATTTAACACTGTAATTTCTTCTTTTTTGCACTATGGTTAGGAACCAGTTGATCTGTAATACATCGTGAGACAGATGAACTTCATCGAAACTCTGGAGGAGGTTGTCCGTGATTCGCATCATGCTACCATTCCTGTTGCTTGTAGGTTTTCACCTTCGCCATGCAGGCCAGTTCAGCTAGCTTGAAACGTACATTGGTGGACACATCATATTATTATGCCATTATAAAAATTTTAATTTTATCCCCTTCCATCACTGGAAATGATCTGTAAAGGAAATGTATGCTTGTAAGCAATGTTTAGTAAGAGAAGATGAATAAGTAAGCAAATAAAATAACAAAGGTAACTTGAACCCAGACAGAAGAGGTGAAAATCATGCAGCGATTAATTACCCCGGAATAAATGATCGGTATTTGCAAGGGGATGTCAATTATTTGAGGTGTAACACGTAGAAGCCAGTTATAACTGGCTGCAGACGTGTCTTACCTGGCCCTCTGCCCATTGTGAGACATTCCCTCCCAGGGAATCCCCAGGCTCTTCAGCTTCAGAGTGACTCCTTCTTTGTGGCAGCTCTTCCGCTCCACTGCAGGAGGACTACAAACAAGCCCACCTGCACCCACACAACCAGCCGGGGTGTCCTCATGTTCAATTAACACGAGGTTGAATATGCAAAGTAAGTGTTAAATGACAGTGCTCAGGCACACTTCCTTGAGTGGTATTAAAAACTAATGAGGTGTTCATAGGCAATAGTTGTAAAGAATGGCTCCAGATTCTGCAGGCCAGTCAAAATATAAAAGGTGTTCAATGAGCCCTGCTTTTCTAATGAAGGCTAAAGACGGATTATGTTATATTATATTCTATTAGGCTAGATTCTCCCTCTTACATGTTACTTTTTCTGTTCTTAAAGGCAGTAGTGTGCTGTGTGTCATCTATACAGCTCCAAAGGTTGTATACATAAGCAGGTCCTACTAGGCTATCAGTAAAGTCTGCATACGTCTCGTGAAGTTTACAGTTATTATTTTTATCACACCGCATTTTAATTTGCACAACTTCAAGTGGATTGAGTATGAAAAATGCTAACAAGGCTTGGAACTCAGAAATGATAACCTGACAGCAGAACCTTGGACTTGGGGGGCCATTGCATCTTGAGAAAATAATAGACAAAATGTTCACTAGACTGTTTTGTGTAGAGCTGTCAGCAGTTTTGCCAAGCTTTTTTGATACATTGTATGCGGAAAAAGTAAATTAGTTATGCAGTCATGCCAATGTCAGACAGTTTTAATTTTACTAAATCATGAAAATTAGGTATTGCATAGACCCATATGGAAGAGATATATGTTTACACATTTGGCAATGGCCCCAGAATTTTGTGGCATGTCTTTTAGCATCTATTAGAGTGTCTTTTAATTTATTTACTGCTGAAATACACACATACAGAAAATGTATTTTCTATTACTCACACATTTTAAAATGAGTTCTCATACTTACAGAATTTCTTTTAAAGGAGGAAAAAAACTGGTAAAAACTCTAAAAAGTAGTTATGTCTTAAGACTTCAAATGAAACAGCAAAATATTGAGATGTGCTGTATTTACGTGTTTACAGACAAATTATTTGTCACTGCAGCTATGTAGCTGGCATAGACCAAATCTATAGAGGCCATATCATATATTTAAAATTTTGTGAAACTAAATTAGTGGTAGGATTTTTTGAAGTGATTCTCAGAAAATTCAAAATGAGAGTAATCCATTATGGTAGAATATATATATATATATATTTTTTTTTTTTTTTTTTGTGGATTGCTCTGTGTCAGCAAATTGTTAGACTTATTCCCACTGGATTAATCTGTTATAGCTATTACAGCATCACAACTGAGCATACTTTTCTGCCATATTATTTGTGTAGAGGAGGTTTGTAGGTAAGGAAGTGTTCACTCCATTTTGATTAGCAGTGTAGTGATACTCCTCTAAAAACATTATTTTAATTTTTGTTTTCAGGCAGGTCTGGGAGGAAACAGATTCATTTATTATGGCTATTTATATTCTATGTATAAGAGTGACAAATGGCTGCACAGGACTGATGTGGGTACTGGCTCTCCAGGACGAAAGTAATTGGCACTCTTAAGCCATTATCTTGCATGCTTGACCATGTGTTTGATTAGAAAACCTGCAGTTTCAGAAAATTCACGTTTTTATGACTCCGCTAAAACCATATTGAAGGTGTCCCCAGTTCCAGCCAGACAGGTTCATTTCACCATTTTGTGGTAAACATTAATAGCAGACTGATCAATCCCACATGTTCTGCAAAAAAGACGCATTTGGGAGTTATGTACAAATATGAAAATCGATTTAGAAAGTAGTAATTTCTGCTTAGAAAAGCTGAAATAAAAATATTATATACAAAATGCATATTTTAACTATGAAGTTATGAAGTTTTCTATTGTAAACACTATCGCTATTCATCAGAGAAGTGTAAATTAAATTGTGCCCCATTTCAACTTTGAAGAAGTGTTTCGCATATTTTTTCTATGAAATTATTGGTATTGTCAACTCACTGCTTTGACATCTGAGAAGAATAAGTTCACCATAGCGCTCAATGTTGACATTTCAGAAATCTTCATTTTCAGGTAAAATTCAGAAAAATGCTACAAATTTTGATTGCAATTGTAGTTCACTTGGAAACATTCCTACCCCTTACAGGACATACCATTCAGGTCAAGTTAAAAATCCTAAGCTTGTGTCTGTCTTCTTGTGTGTCTCACAGTGTTGTCCTTGTCGGAAATTGACTGTACATAAATTGTACATTGACTGCTTGAGGCATTATCCGTGACAAATGGCCATTCTGTATTGCATAAGAGCACAAATTAAGTAGTTCTCCAGAACTTGTATATGATCCAATTTCCAGCATTACTGTAAGTGTTCAGTTCCTGTCTTTTGGGTGGACCAAAATCTGTTTCCTATTTACTGACACTGCATCGAAAGGAAAGTCATTTAATTGGGGATGTGAGTGACAGCCAGTTATGCGGTGGCTTTCTGTAAACTTTCTTTCAGCCTGCCAATTTCCAGGACGTCACTGTCAGGATGTGTATGCATTGAGCTTGTGCACACAGACAGCTCTTTTACGTTTCTCTCCAATTTGCATTCATTTTAGCACATTTCCTCGTTCCTTTCTTAAATAATTGAATATGTATTTGTTTACAAAATGTTCTTTGTACAACATATTTTATGTGACAAGTCTGCTGAGGAAATGACTGGTCTCTGGTAAAACATCCAGGACATAGATTTTCACTCGAGTAGCTGTATATTTGTAGCTTTTCGGTTTCAGCTTTCAGTTTTCCTCCGTTTCCTCAGCAGAATATCAACCAATTCAATTAAAGTGTGGCGTGTTGGACACTGAACATCAACAAATGAGCATGAACAAAATCTAAGAACATTCACTCATTGTAGAAGTTTATGTTTTCCTTTTTTAATCTGAACATACTGGCAATGATGGAAGTCAAGGATATCCGCATTCAGGTGCCTGGGAGTCAATTTATAGTCTCCTTTGTTTAAAAATAAATGAATAAATGATTGATAATGTTTATTTTCAGTGTGGTAACAGTGGGTTCTTACTAATCATTTATTCCCTTTTCACTTTGTTCATAATAGAAATTTTAATTAACATGTAAAACATGCTATAACTTATGCAGTTTCATTAGCCTTTTAAGACTATGTCTCAATTACCGGGAAACGGCAGCCCTCTCATGTGTAACACTGAGTTCCACAACAGCTCTACTATTTATTATGACATTTTATAACACTTGGGAAGCGTTTTCATCAAAAGCTACTTAAAGCTGAGTAACACATATACAATTATTCTTTTTTTTGTGGATAGTATGGTAAAAGAAACAAGCTCTTGCAAGCTTCTGGGTGCCAAAGAGTTGCTCATATGTTGTTTAGTAACAGTTTTGAAATTTTTCATTGCGGTGCATTTTGTGACATGAAACAGTTTTTGTTCGGATTGCTGGTTTTTCATGTACCAACACTGTTTTATCTGCTATTTTTATCCCCGGCCCTTCTACAAGCATTTAATAGCCTTAGACGAAAGCTAGTGTGTATTTAAGCAATGTTTCTTGGATAAAATGTATGAAAAACTCATATTTTAGCACGCTTTCATATGTTACTGTACTGATCAAAGCATAGTGAACTTTGACACTTCAGTGTGAAAAAGGCAGACAGCACTGTACAGTAATGCTGCCTGTGCTGGCATGTCAAGGTTCAGATGACTGTAAGGACATGGGCAATCTCTGATGGGGAAAAAAAAAAGGAAAAAAAAAGCAAAATCAGCAGAAATCTGAGTTCATACCCAAATATTCTTTGTAATTTTCTTTCATCAATACCCTGAAAAACACACAGACATACACATTTTCTCATTTTACTAGTATTTGTAAAGACTGTTTGCCTTTAGTGACTAAATTTGTGTTTTGACATTCATGGCTTTCATGAACATTTTTAATACCATTAATAAATATCATATTTCTTAACTTTTTGGCTAACTGTACTAATGTTTTATTTCAGATTTGACAAGCAATATGGTCAGTAGGGAATAAACTCTCTTGAAGTTTGGCTTGAACAGTTTTCACTCTTTAAAGTGTCTTATATGGAAACTGACATAAAGCCATGAATTAAGATAATCAGCAAAGCAGGTACTGTTACAGATGTAGCACATCTTGCATGAATGTTCTAATACATCTACAACAAGAACAGGAAAAAAAGACTCATAGATCAAAATGGTTATACACGTCCCTTACATCGGCAGATAAGATTTTCTAAATACAGCAACAGAGGGAGATATGAGTAAATAACTGGAAGCAGATTGTGTACTGTAGAAGTGACTCTTCAAATTCAAACTGATTACACTTTCAGAGTTTAATAGATGTTGAGTTAATAAATAAATAAGCAAATAACACCAATAAGAACTAATAACAATACGAAGAAGATGCCGGAGGTGGAGGAGGAGAACATGGGGACTTGCACTTGGTCTTAGTTGCCTATTTGTTTCATATTTGTTGAGGATTGCAAAACATGACAGTAGTTTGGTACACTGATATTTAACTGAAAGTATAATGTTTTTCTAAGCTCTACTGGGACACATGCCAATTTCTTTGTATTTGCCTGTGCTTTCAGAATGTTTTTCACCCTGTTGAAATCCTTTTTTGACCTTTTCCTGTGTAACACCCTGCAAATTGAATTCATAGAAATTATGCTGCATTTCCCACTCCTCTCAGTCATAGCACATTCACGGGGGAAATGTATTTGTTCAACCTTCAGAAAAATGAAAGACTTTCACATCTCACAGAAATAATGACAGTGAGGGTTAATAATTTACAGACAGGCCTGTGTGAGTCTTTGCAGGTAATTCCGGATAAGCTTTGCACATTAAGATTTTATGAAAATTTATTCCGGCGCTGTCATTTTAGAGAGACAGCACCAGTGTATAGAAGGTTTTTAATGGTGTTTAAGTGTGAACTTTAACTGAGCCATTCCAGACCTTTTTTCTATTACAGGTCCTCCTGCTGGATTTGGCTGTAATCGGTTTTATTCATCTTGTCGTTAATGGCAATCCAGTCCCACCAGATGAAAATCACTCCCATAGCATTATGCTCCTACCACCAAGTCTGAAGACGTGCATGTTAAGGTAACAGTGTTACCTGGGAGATGTGCTCTTTGGTGTTTTTCATAACTCTGTTGCTTTCATGTCAAAGAGATCTTTATTCTCATCAGAACACAAAGTCTCATTCCAGAACATCTAGTACACAACTTCTCATAAATGGTGAGCTTTCACAGAAGCCTCTTTCACCTAGCAGCTCTCTCAAAAATGCCAAATTTGTTTAAGAAATTGTTAATCTCTGGACAACTCAATACCAACTTGGCTCCTGGTCCTGTTTCTGACAATTGTCCATTTCATTCATTTGCTCAGGTTGCTCGAATTGTCTGGTCTTAGTGTATTTAATTTGATCTTTATTGCCAAATAGTCTTGGGAAAGGTTTCTTGAATTAAGAAGGCTTTTTTGCATCTTTTTATAACCTTGTCCAGCTTTTTGCCTCTAACTTAATTTCATACTTTGTTCTCTATTCATGCAGCTGTTAACATTTACCCGTCTGTGTTAACAAATATTTATATTGCAGTAAGTGCTGTAGACACAACATAACGTAACCACAAATGCCAGTCAGTCATATACTTTTTTAGAAACATTTATAGATATTGTCCAGTCCATAGGGGGGGTTCGATGGCGCAGTGGGTTGGACCACGGTCCTGCTCTCCGGTGGGTCTGGGGTTCAAGTCCCGCTTGGGGTGCCTTGCGACGGACTGGCGTCCCGTCCTGGGTGTGTCCCCTCCCCCTCCGGCCTTACGCCCTGTGTTACCGGGTTAGGCTCCGGTTCCCCGCGACCCCGTATGGGACAAGCGGCTCTGAAAATGTGTGTGTGTGTGTGTGTGTGTGTGTGTGTGTGTGTGTGTGTGTGTCCAGTCCATTGAAGCACAGTGATACATGCAGTATGTCAAATTGGCCACCAGTTCACCTCAAACACATGTCTTTGGATTGTGAGAGGAAACTGGAGCCCGAGGAAGAAATCCATGTGAAAATGGAGACAAAGTTCAAACTCAACATAGACTGAGCTGAATTTAACACTGTGCTCACACACACAGCCAAGCAACGGTTATGTACAAGTGCTACTCTATCATGCATAAGTAAATCTCTGCTTTGCTGCACCTTTCCATTTCCATCTCAGAGTAGTAAGTTGACTACGATGCACTTTCAGCGGTGTTTGAGTCATATAAACCCATTTCAAGCAGCTTTGCCTCCCAGCTTGGTTTCTTCTTGTTGTAATTGTAAAGACCTGCTCATTTCCACCAACAGACACACAGTTTCTCACTTTCACTGCTTTAGCAATATAAGAAAATCACAGTTAATTTGGAAAAAATTCTGTTAGAATTCATGAGCTGCAAGCGGTCACTATTAGACAGTGTTAATTCTGACCCCCCCCCCAGGTAAGCAATTAAAATACCAAATAAATTATTCTTTCCACAGCAGATTTATTGTGCACTTGCAGATTATATATCTGCAAGGGCACAGAAATAGGACTGCCGCTATGCATTGATCAAAGCTAGCTTCTTGTAAGACTTTTAAATCAGTGTTAATGCAGTCATTGACTTCACAGATGTTTCCTTCTAACTTATACATGGTCAGCGCAGTTACTGTTGAGTTGCAGGAAGACACCTTTTATTTTTCCTTCTTACTGATTTGCAGTATTGTTTGTTGATCTGATTAGTTTATAAGCATTGTACATGCAGTTGTTTCACTTCCTCATATTTAATATATCAACTTCAAAATCATTCTCCAAATGAATACATAATATACCATTCCAGCTACAAATGGATTTTTTTTTATACCAGGGATCTGTAAAGTTACACTGGGTTTTATTCAGCCAGAGCTTTTAAAAAATAATGCTGAAGTTTTGAATAAGCAAACAAGCCCATTAAGTGAGAACTTCATGTAGTTTTTCCAGTTATAACAAATTTATATTATCAGAGAAATAGGTATTAAAATATTGTTCATAGTCGTACTTATTAGCAGTGCATTGCAATATCTATGTCTACCTTACATTCTCACGTTTTCCAAGTCACTTACTCCACTTCATATCAATTTTCCCCTCTAATAGAATAGCACTATCACACACCGTTAGTACCATGGGCCATAGAAAACATTAATTTTACTTAAGTTGTCTTGGAGACTCTCAAGCTATTGCAACTCCAGAGTGAATCTAAGCCTGCACATTTCACACCATTTTTGCCCTAGAGCAAGGATCTCATCCCGGGGCAAAACTTTTCAGCCATGGTGCCAATCAGTGCTTACTCACCCTGTGTTGAAAATATCGCCCTAGGTTGAAAATGCCAAAGTGAAAACGTACATCTGCTCACTATGGGGTTAGCCAGAGTTGAAATTGCCAGTGCGAAAAATGCCTTTTGTAATCAGCTGCAGTGCACAGGCTTTCTGAGAGCTTAAGCTCAATGAAAAAACACATAAGTGTCAATTTTACACCTTGCCAAACATGGCTCTTTGGATAATGTGGCCAAAAAAGATGCCTCTCCTGGTTTCTGTCAGTGTTCAGCTGGAAATGGCAAAGGTAAACCTCTGGTTTTCATAAAGGCATGAACAAGTCAGTATGGAACCGTTCGCCTTCTGGTCTTTATTTCACCTACCTGGCTGCACAAGGTAACTCATTCTCCTAAACAATGAGGTGTGATGTTAGTATGTTTAGTCATAGCAATGCATATGAAAGTGGCAGTTATTATTGTATTTGTATGATCGCACCTCTTACAGATTTACACTGCTTCTTAGGTCTTATGTCTAATTGATCTCTTACATACATACTACATGCGTACGTATAGATGCATCGCTTAAATTTGGGTGTATCGCTTAAATTGTGTGCAAGGATTATAATATTACCTCATGTTTTAGTTATTGATGAAAATGGTATCATTTTGAAATGTTTTTTGGGTCCATCCATCCAATTTTTCTAACTCCTTGTCCTAAGCAGAGTTGTAGCAAACCTGAAAATAACCATATAAGTAAAGGACAAATCTGCTGTACTTTCCTGTGTATGATCCTTTTGATCTGTGGATAGCAGAAAGCTTTTCAGTGGAGAGTATACTTTATCGTGTAGTAAAAGACAGGGCAAAACATAAGATAGCAATGGATTTTTTTTGTCTTACGGAATTTAGTTATTATATATGCATTCAAATAAATTAGATGTTATGGCAGGATTAGTGCATGAACAGTCTGGTCTTTTTCAGTCACAAAATCACAAAACCTGAATATGGTAAATGGGATTCCTATTGACCCAGTGTAGCAGAAAGTATTAACATGAATTGTTGAGGGAGAGAAGTGTTGTGTTATTACCAGATATCCAGATATACCCCTTGGCAATGCTTCACTCAGAGTACTTTTACTAACGGACAGCCAATTCTCTTGCATGATTTACATTTTAAGAAACTGCATAAAGACATGGAACATCAACAGTGATCTGCTTTTTACCTTTGCTTAGGAATCTATTAAGTCAAAGTTTGCTCAAAAGCAGTTTTCATCACTGTGTATTGACAGGTAGCCAAAGGAACAGCCTGCACTCTAAATAATAAAGTAGGAACCTAGAGCAGGCATCTGTTGTGAACGATGGAAGTGCAAAGGCTCACAGTTTTATACTAACCAGTACAAGACCATACCAAATGATAAATGAACTTAATTGAAGTCATCCTTTATATGTGCAAAGGCAAGAAGAAAAAGCAGAAGAAAGAAGCCTGGTTGATGCTTGAGAAGTCTGTTTATCTGAGTGAGAAATCGAAAAGGAGAAGATAAAGGAGGATTAACACAGAGCTGGAGGGGCACGTTTTTCAGAGGTCCTGTTTCAGTAAACACTCTTAAAGCGCTTAGAATTGTACCACAAAATGTGAAGAATTTGCAATAACGGAATGATAACATCCACTGGTATTTCACTATAACTGAAGTACATACTCACACACATATGTATATTTCACGTGATGATAAAAAGTGTAGGTTGGAGCTCTAAAGGAGACTTCCATTTGTGTGTGAGTACTGAAAACAGTATGTTTTAATCTGAATGTAATTGTCAGATCAAAGAGAAAACAACTTTAGTGAGAGGTATTTAGAATTTTCTGTTTTCAAAATCCCACTTGTACTTGAAACTGTAAAACCGATTAAAACTAAAGGGCCTTTATTGTGATTCAAAAATCAGTGTACTTCCAATTTTTTGAAGGATTATGAATCCTCCCAGAACAAGCACACATAGGTGTACTATAAAGCATGAGCTTTTAAAACTGAGTATTATACCATAGCCATAAAATGTGACCTTAGATGGTTTTAGTTTTACAATAATACATAAACCCTCATTGATTTTTTTGGTGGATTTTGTCAGTGGCCTTTATTCTACTTTTTATGTTATCAGCCTTTTCAAAAGACAGGCCTTACTGGTAACACTGAAAGTGTAAGACCTAGAGGCATGACGGATGGGGCATAAGTCCTGTTATCACTGATTGAAATACCATCTATTAATTCACCATAGTAAAAAAAAAAAAAAAAAACTTAGAATCCACCTAATGGCTCTTCTACCTGTTCACTGCAGTTAATACCACTGAGCTGATCAGCGATTAACACAGGTTCACATGGGTACATTCAGGGAAATGGATCATTATTTTGAGAAAGAAAAATTAAAATGGCCAGGGCATTTCAACTGCTGTTCAAATGACATTTAACTGATTTGTGGGCATATCTTGAAATGTCTAAGAGATTAAGCTATTGTTTTTCTTTTCAATTCCCACAAAGCTCCAGATACACTTTAATTTACTGGATCTGAAGAAGATTTGATGAGTTGAACAAAGAAGTGTAAAGTCTTTTAACTGTCACAACCCCAGGGGGTGAAACCCCCAATGTTCACCAGAGGCACCACTTGTGCTCCATATAACTAACCCAATGCATCGCTTCTCAGTTAACCCCATCACCAGTTCCCAGCCCTATAAGTGGGAAAAGGTATGCAACTAGTTTATGGAATGATCATTGCTTAACTTCCAATTTGTCTAGTGATGCCTGTTCACTGACTTGTTCCTCTTCCAATGTGTTAATTAGTTCTGAGCTCCTGTCCTGTTCACACCAGTCGTTGTTGATCTTGTCCAGGTCCTGTGTACCACAGCATTGCTGTTGTGGTTCTTTGCTTTAACTCTGTGCACGCAACACAGTTTCCCCTTTTCCCTGTCTTCCGTGTCACTCTTGCACTTTATCTCCAGGTTTGCAGTGTGCACTAGTATATACTCTGCTCTTGAGATCATTCTGCATTACATATATGTCTGGACGTTACAGCAAAACGTGTCCGTGTTTGCTTCATTCTCGGACATTACATTTGTGGGTCTTCCCTTTGTGGACTGAAGGTCAACATGTTTTTCTTATTAGGTGGACAAATTTTTGCCGTAAGAGCAATACAAAGAGTTAAGGATGAGAATATTCCCAGGAATCTGAAGCAGGGCAAGAAAAACAGTTGTCGCTGCTTGCATCCTACCCCAACTGAAGAAAAGTGGATGACTGATCTTCTGTCAGGTGAACTCACCCTCATCTAAGACATACCCATTGGATGGAGAGTGTGTGCACTCTGCAACAAACACATTTGCATCAAGAAGGGATTCTTTATTAAATATTTTGATTACAGAATGCAGATTAATTAAAATTAATTTTAAATGACTGGAAAATATAGTGTTGAGTTTACAAATTCTGACTGCCGACCCATAAACATGTGCAACATTCACTATACTGTTATTGACCGCCAACGTCCACAAATAGAGGACAGGAGCTATAAAAACACTTTTGAAAAGTTTGGGTGCATTTTATTAACATCTATCCCAGGGTCAGTAAAAACAGCTTCTTTGTTTTGCAACAAACTTGAATTTTATTCAGTATGTAAGTGGAGAAAATGAAATATCAATAAACTGGAGAAATGTCCATATCTTGGAATTTGCAGCTTGGCCATCAATTATATGAAGAAATAATGTACAAAAATTTGAGCCAACTAACTTTTTAAAAAAATTATTAAACCTGCTCTTAGTAGCTGTAATTTCAAAATACACTACACTTAGAGTAAAATACCATGTAGTAACATTCACATTAATTACTGGCAACTGAGTGGGAACAAATAGGCACAATTAGGACATAGAAATCAGCTGCATAGATTCATTAATTTTTTACATAGTGCCTGGATGGTGTAAGAGGACATGGACTTGATCCCCCGTGGACATGTGAATCTCAATCCTAGACCCTCAAATACTTTTCGGTCTCCTGCAATACAATACATAAAATCATGGAACATTCCCTAAAGTAACGGAAAGGCCACGTGTCAGAGACTCGATTGATGAAAGATACAATGGATTTCATTGCCGTGATGGTGTGCAACACCTACCACTGCAAGTCCCATATGTCTCTTATCTGACAGAGGCTTACGGAGTGCCCTCCACACTGGTCTCAGTTCTCCTGTAGGTACCTGGTAGAGTCTGCCAAGGTGCTTGACATGAGACACAATGGATTCATGTTCAAATCTCATTTAGCTGAAGACTTAAATTTTTAAAATCCTTACTGCTTCTAGCATCTTCTTGAATTATAAGATCTGGTCAGCAAATGGTTTTGTTATGTGGCCTAGTGGTTATGATGCTTGTCTCCAGTCAGAATAGTGGGGTTCTCGAACCTTAACTAAACTTTCAACATATTCATTTAGCAGACGCTTTTTTCCAAAGCAACATACATCTCACAGAAAAATACAGAGAGTACATTACATCTACAGAAAGAGAGGCCTGGATGCAGACACGTGATTCTAAAGCACAGTTAATTTACTTTCCACCAAATTAACCAACGTACATCATACATTGCTTTGCAAAAGTTGTGAAACTTTACCTTAGTGGTTAAGGTGAATGACTGAGGTCAGTGGAGCATGATGTTCCAGTTCCCTTTAAGAAAAGACTACTTTTTCAGTCCTTTCTACTTCCTGAGTCTGGTTTAGCAAAGTTGAGATGCTTTGTCCTAGTGGTTAAGGTGGTTGGCTTGGGTCTTAATAGTGTGATGTTTGACTCTATTTTAACCAATGCATCAAGTTTTTTAAATACTCTCTACTTCTAGGGTCTTGCTTTGCAAAACCCATGATAGTTTGATCTAGTGGTGAAAGTGCTTCACTGAGATCAACTGTGTGTGATGTCTCCTTTAACCAAAGACTCTGTCTTTGTCCTTTCACAGTACAAAACCTGTATGGTCAAAGCCACAATTTTTTGGCCTAGTGCTTGTCTTACATCAGAATGCTGTCGTTTTAATATCTCCTTTAGCTGAACACTCAATTTCTTTTAAATACTTTCTTCTTCTCAGGTCCAGCTCCCCAAGTGTTGTGACCACTTGGCTTAGTGGCTGAAGTGCTTGCGTAAAGTCAACAAAAAGTGCTGTTGAAGGCTTCTTGAACTACATTGTGCCCTTTCTTAATCCTCTCTACGTCTAAGTTGTTTTCACACCGCTAAGTAAATGGTGTAAGACTTTGACCTAGCGGTTAACTTGCAAGGCTTTGTTTGGAGTGCGGTGTGCGAATTTCCTTTAACTAGGAGCTCTTTTTCTTGAAGTATGCTGAAGAAGCATGGTCTCTCTCCTAGTATTTAAGGTACTTGACTAAGATTAGAATTGTGTGGTATCCAAACCTCCTCCAACTAAAGGGTTCATTTTGTTGTTACTTCTCATTCAAAGGTCTTTTTAAAGTATAAGACATGGCTAGTGAAAACTGTGTGTTGTAGCAGTTAAGGGTTTTTATTGAGGATGGTATGATGTGATGTTCAGATCTCTTCTTACCAGATACCTAGACCTTTTTTAAATCTCCTCTATTTCTAAGGTGTCCTTGAGATGTGAGACAGGAAGGCTAAATGATGTTGCTCTTTTGCCTTGTGGTTACACTCCTTGACTAAAGTCTGAAGGGTCTGGTGTTCAAGTTTTCTGGAATGAGATGAGCCAGTTTATTGATGGCTCTACTTTGAAGGTCTTTTTTAAATATAAGACATGCCCATGGGAAGGAATCACTTGTTGAACTAGGGGTTAAGGTGTTTTATTGGGAGTGAAACAGTTCAGTGTCACGATAAAAAAAAAAAAAAAAAACATTTCTAGCCATTTCACAGATAAAGCCTTACATGTTCACTAATGTAGTAGCACTACTTTCTTTCCATACCATTCCCTATTTTTACATATTGTTATAAACAGCATAATCTTAATACATATGTGGAGCAACTGTTCCGTCACAGGACTGTACTGCATATGTGTGTTGTACTTGGTAAATGTATATAAGCAGGTGTACTGTTGTAACACATGAATGATTAAGACATTAAGGGAGGGAACCCTGCATTCATGACTGGATGTATGACCTGTTAAAATAGTTTTTTCATAAATACACACATATTTATTCCATCTGTATGAAACGTACACTTTGGTATGAGCTGGATAAAGCACCTGAACTGTATCTGCCACCTGTGCTCGTGTAGGGTATGGACCTTAACAAAACTCCTATACCACACAGGACTTCCTATAGGACTCTCCACCATGGTGTAAGAAGATAAATCATGTTTAAAACACACCTTCAATTTCAGCACAGCAGAACCCGTCACAGTGACCTCCAGTGCGCTTATAAAAAGGCCCAATGTCACCAACTCTTTCTCTGTGAGGAAAAGAAAATGAGTTTGCATGCTGTAATTTGTGGGAAGCTGACATGTTTACTGTGTTGCGATCTGCCAAGTGTGAGTGATGAAATGACACAGCACAGTAAAACTTTGATCCAGAGACATGTCTGTCATCTTGTTAAGTCCCAGCTGTACCAAAATAACCTGATCTTATGTTCCCCAGTCCTGTTGGGTACCTGTGCTCTTAGTGCCCCTTTGTTAAGTTTTGTCATAAAAAGATATTTTACTGTATGTCATAACCTTGAAATACATTATGAGTGCTGCAAAGCTTCACTTGAATTAATCAGCCATTGCATGAAACATCCAGCGAAATGCCCTAGAATCTTTTCATGGATAGATGTAGTGTCCAGCAGTGGGTGGTACAGTAGCACGGGGGTAGAACTGGTGTCTCAGAACACATGGTCTGTGGGTTTCAATCAGATTCATCTGGGTGGAGTTTGCATGCTCTCCCTGTGTTAATATATAGGTTTCCTTCCACTGGAAGAGGGGTGAATTGGTGACTCTGAAATGCCTCCCTTGTATATGTGTATGTGTGAACATGACATGTCATCCTAACTCTTTTACAGCAGTTCTCAGAGATACTGGACACATGGACTGCTTTGCTTGGACTCTTCTGTCTTGTTTGTCCCATACAGGTATTGTCCACATTGCTCAGGTATAGTCACACTTTTGACTAGTACTGCACATGCATGTAAGACTCAGACTGAACGGATACAGGTCTGTGTATCTTACAGACCTGACAATCCCCCAGGTTTGGTTAAAACCAGCTTTTTCTTTAAAACATCCATACTAGTCCCATATCAATACAGTCCTGCAAAAGATTTTGGGGGCATTACCGCAGCAATTATTGCATCTTTTAATTTTATGTTGATATGGTGACATGCAGAGTTTCTGAATGCTTACTGTACAAGATATCATGGAATGGATTCTAAGAACCTTTCCGAGTAAGTGGATATGCTAATTTAAAGAAAAACATTTTTGGATATCGAAAAGCGAACTGAAATATAAGCAGAGAACCAATTAAAGGGGCTTTTGTTCTCAAAGCACATTTGAAATGAACCCTTTATGACATAAATGTCATTAAGGTTTTTTCAGCTTTCAAACATGAGTGTCTGGCATTGTACTGTGTAAATTAAATTATGAAAAACTACATCTTACATTGGAGTGTCCCTTGAGTCCCCAGTCTGGTGGTTATGAAACAGCTCTCAATAAATAGACCTCTGACTATAGCAGGGTTACACAAAGGCCTTTCAATCTCATCAGAAGATTTTGTTTATAATGTGCTGTTTGTTTAGAAGAATGGATGCTTCATGTTTGTTAAGATTTAGATATACTGAAGTGCCTTTGAAGAGCTAAAATGCAATCAGACATTTTATAATTTTACAAGAAGAGAACTCGCTGATAGCGTACTGGTTAGAGCTGCTGTCTTCGGACCCCAAGGTTGCAGGTTTAAATCTCACCTCTGGCAGTAGTACCCTTGAGCAAGGTACTTATCCTAAATTGCTTCGGTGGAATTACCTAGGTGTATAAATGGGTAAATAATTGTGAATAGATTCACATTGTTTTGGAGAAAAGCATCAGCTGAATGATAAAATGTACACAAACAGGTAGATATGACTGAACATAGTTTTTTCTAATCTATTATTAATTTAGATTGATTTCTAATACTCTATCTTAAACATGCCATTCCTGCACTGTAAAAAAAGTAGGTTATTTAACTGAACTTTGATAATTTTTGCGTGGGGCTCGGTGGGTTGGACTGGGTCCTGCTCTCTGACTCTGGTGGATTTGGGGTTCGAGTCCCACGTGGGGTGCCTTGTGACGGACTGGCGTCCCGTCCTGGGTGTGTCTCCTCCCCCTCCAGCTTTACGCCCTCAGTTGCCTGGTTAGGCTCCGGTTCCCCGTGACCCCATATGGGACAAGCGGTTCAGAAATGTGATTTTTGCAACACAGCCGTGCACGTGCTCAGCACGTGGTTACAGGCTGGAGTAGCGCGAGTGGGGCGGGAACACACCTAATTTGCATAATTTTTACATGCGATTTTGGAAATCAGAATGACAAAAATGGAAATTACCTATGTTAACATTGTGTCTGTCCAGCATACACACTCAGTTGAACACAAGAAACTCTGCAAACTCTCACCACAGAGATGATGGCGCAACCCAGCGCACAACAAATTGAACAATATATGCACATGATCGTTGTCCAAAAATCAGCACGGCACGGACGGACAAATATTAATATTTGACAAAAATTTTCGATCTACACCACTTCCAACATATTGAAATTAACCATAGTTTTAAATAAAGAACTACCACCTAGCAACACAGCGGTCATGTCAGCACGAGTAGACGAGGTAAAGACGAGAATAATATTAATGCAGGTAGGTGGTGGGTACGCAACTTATTTGCATAATTACAATCCAAGCGCCAACATGGGACCACCAATATCTACTTTCCAACTCTTCCCAGACCACCACTATTCATGTGGGGTTACATTCAGCTGGACAATTTGAACGGTAAGATTTAGAACAAAGATGGGAAACACTCAAGCTTAACAATAAAACGTATTGATTTTTCGGGACGGAGGCGTTTCCGCAGAAAGCTACGTCATCGCACCAGTATGTTGCAGAGAGGAAATGACATGAAAATGCACTTCTATGACGTCATACTACAATATGAAGGTTTCTGTAATTATTAACAAAGTATTCACGTAAGCACATCCACTTGGGTGCGTAATATGTGGGGAAATATAATATATGCTATGTATACATTATAAATAGGTTACTTGGATCCACGTTAATTGTCAATGAGGCTGATAGTAAGTAAGTTTTAGTTATCTCTAACCTCACCCTTAAGACCTTTTTCGTCAGTGTTATTACTTAAGCCTCAGAGACTCAACGACTTGTATGCTTTTAGTTTTCAGTAACATTTTTTAGTGAAATGCATAGTGTTCACTTGCATGACTTGCTGACTGTGGGGTCCAACAGGAACGCGGAGCAGCGGCGCGCACCCGCAGAAGAGCAATGCAAAGGAGGGCGTGTTTCGGGGGCGCGCCGGGTGTGTCCGGCGTCAGCTGTTCGCTCGGTGGCGTCGCGAGGGAGCGGCCGAGAAACCATGGATCTGGTGAGGCCAGTGTGTTCCCATCTCCCTCTGTGTGTGTGTGTGTTCGTCTGTCCGTGGCGTTTTGTTCTTCTGACTGTGGGCCCCCTTTCGGGTAGTTCCAGAGCCGGCTGTCTCGCTTTCACTTTCTCTTTAGCGCTGCTTCGCTTCGCTCCCCGCTGCAGATCGGCGCTTCTCGGCGTCGCTTTCTGGAGTCAAAGTTGTGCAACGTCGCAGTTGTTGTTTGAACTCCGAACCTCGAAATGGATGCTTTAATGTTATTAATTGTACTTTTTTGTGTACTAGTATTTTTTTAAATTCTCCCAGTGTCCGGGGAGTTCTGACATGATTGCCGGGAGAGCGGCTGCGAACTTCCAAACTTTCAGTACCCAGCAGCGCAGTAATTCACTGTGGTTACGTCTCAACTTAAATACACCGTGCATCATATGCTCAAACCCTTTTCTTCATCTCGCTCGCTCGTAAAAGTGCTGCGAATAAACTCATAATTCAGTTGTTCACACGAGGAACTTCACACTTGAACCCCTGATTTAATGCTGCGACTTTTAATGATTAACTCCTGGTTTATGGCTTATGCAGTTTTATTGTTTTTTGAAGTGTATAAACAGGCTGCTTCCGTGACTATATCAGAATGAACTTGCGTGTTTTCAGTATTTCTGTTTTTAAGCTTGTTTATTTAAACATCGTTTTAGACACATATTTGTATATTACTAGTAAACAAACAGTTTTATTTGATAGAATAATTGAATTAACTACCATTCTGGCATCACACTCAAAGACTATAACCTGTATATTTTCATGACATACTTAAATATGTGCACTTGCGTGCCTAAAATGTCCACAGCTGGAATAAGACCTGCAGATGAATGGTGCGCCAGCATTTCAGTCCTGCCCTCTATGATCAGTGACATTATGTGGCTTCTCCATGCTTTACTGCTCATAAACATGTGGCATGTACAAGGCAGCAGTGTAATCAAATTAAAGTGACATAAATCTTTCTGGTTTGTTGAATAGATGGGTGGGATGGCAGGCCAGTGGTTGTCTGACTCCTGGAAAAGAAAAGAAAAAATTTCTAGTGGACCTGGAACATCACTCATTGTGCTATGTAATGTCGCGAGCCACATTATCTAGTTTAAAATCGTCCCGACTGACTTGTGTCATTTCCTGCAATAAGTGAAGGATTGCTTCTCTTCTGGCTGCTCTTCAGTGTGCCAGATTTTAATCAGTTAACACTTGGACTCAGTGGGAGTCCATTATGTTGTGTATCCAGTTATATATTACTTGCGTAGTTTAATTGTTTTGCCGACACTTTTGTCAAAAGCTGTTTTCCCAGCTTGTGCAGCTGGATACTTTTTTTGAAAGAGTTCAGGTCAAGAACTTCTTTATCAAGGGTACTGAAACAGGACCCCTTATGGGAAATGATCTGCCAACCTTCAAATTACAAGTCAGTGTTGTTTTCCACCACACTAGCTATTGCTCATGTATACGATGTCAGCCCAGCACTCCTCCTGCTGACTATAAATAAGCAAGCTGCACCACCTCGATGCCATACTGCAAAAGCTGTGATAAATTGGCAATGCTTTGAATACCCGTGCGTTGCAAAATGAAAAGGCAGCACAGTGCAACATGGGTCTTAAAAATGTTCGATTCTGGAAAATAGAATGAAAGTTCACAAGTATGAACAGTATAACCTAGCTGCTGTGCTAACACCATGTGATGCTAGTAATATGCATTTCTGCACTATGGAAGAGTTTCATAAGGTTTAACCAGTTGTTTTTTCCATCTTCATTATGAATGGGTTTCTCTCTCATTAAATGCCTGTTCCAACAGTAAAAGTTTTGTTCCTCTGTAATGTTGCGGGGCAGAATTCATTCTGAGCAGCTGTATAGAACCCATGTTTCTAACACAACAGAACAGTTAATGTGATGAAAAACTGAAGCAATTCCATCTCATAATCCAGAGCCCACAGAAACTGAACAAACATGTTTGTGCTGTTGCTGCAATCATTGTCACATGACATAATGCAGGAAAAATGTTTTCATTAGAGTACAAGAAACACTTGTGAAGCCTGCTTTATACCTAACATGGGTAGGAAAAGAAAAAATGACTTTCCAGAGCAAGAAGATGTCTTTAAGATAAACAGGGAAGGCCCAGTAATTGGAATTAACAGTCTCACCATTTGATATTTGAAGAATTGGAGATGCACTCGCTGTTCAAATACTTATATAATTCAAATATTTATATAATAAAAGGATGACACCCACTCACTTTTGCTATTCACTTGTTCCGGTCAGGGTCATGAGTCTAGAGCCTATCTTGGGCACGTCTTGTGCAGGACAGCAGTTCATCACAGAATAATCTACTAAAAAAAAAAAAAAATTGTTTCAAGTGTTTTTAAATGAGAAAATAAAAATAAATCAAAATAGTAAGGCTTCTTTGGGTATTCACCCAGGGACATGCCTTATCATATCTGTCAGTCTATATTCTGAGATACCAGGCTTGACAGCAATACCTTTTATTATAACTGCATTGTGTTCCAGTAGATAGTGTTGTGAATAAGGACTTGTTTCAAAATGTCTGTTTTGGTAATAAAAAGTGGCTATTGTGATTCTATTGCCCAGCTGGAACTGAGAGCAGGGTGTGTGTTTGTGTGGATGAGGGGGTTGCAGGGATTGTCTTCTGTACCGTGGTAGATGAAACCTTGCCTGCATGTAGCACAGGGACCGTATCTCCCCTACATTGTTTTCTTTCATATGCCAATGATAACTGGACTGGATTCCCACGCCTGTTTCTTTGTTTGAAATTTCTCGATTGTTGAATTGTTAATGATATCATTGCATTCAGAACAAGAGTGACAGACTGGTATGAAAGTAAGAAAAAAATTGTATGAAAGTAAAAATATGTTTTTGTCTGTCTTTAAAATGCAGTATACATCTGGGGTGACTATCTAAACTGATATAATGCATCAGAAAATGCAGATGAAAGTTGCAGTATTTACATAGCACATATAGGATTAAAAGAGAAAATGTCTTAAAATGAGGTATTTGTTAACAAGGCTTTAAAATAGCTAATTTGCTCACCTTTTTTCAAGTTGATATTAAAGTTGCACAAAAATTTCCTCAAAGGGCAGGTGGTTATTTTCAGTAAAATCTAATATTTTCAACCAGTTTCTGCATATGTTCTGTGATTTGGTTGGGAAAAAAAGGCGGTACAAGCAGTTATAAGAATTATCTGAAAAAGCATATTCATCATTCATAACATTTCTTTTTAGTTCTCTTTAGCTGTTCATTAAAATTAAATAAACAAAAATCATAATTTCAATGTTGGTATTGGTGTTGAAAAAGAGAAGACATTCACACCTTGTTATTTTACTATGATGTGAATGTTGTCACTGTATTCTTTGAAGAATTATCATGCAATAACTGAAAAGGCACTTCAGAGTTTAACTTTGACTAATAATATTGATGTTTTCTTAATTAGTTGTTTGCCAGACAACTTTGGAGTGATGCAGTGAAGGCAGCAATCTGTGAGCTCTGTAAATTTGAGAACTAATCATTAGCTATGTCACTTTAAATACCCTTAGCCCTTAACCACAAGCCACTGATTAAGGCATACTATTTATCATCAGTTGTTAGTGGAAACAGTGATTAATTTATGTTCAGTTATGGTTTTGGAAATGGCTGTCAATAGCTTAGTCTCTACCCAGCTGCAGTGCTGTGGGTTTGAGCCCGACCCCAGCTATTACCTTTTTTCCCCCCATTCATTTTCTTTGAAGCATAATCTTTGACTCATCCTGAATGGGGAAAATGATGTACTTGTGGCAATGGGTGAGCAGGTTACTCAGTTTTCAGTAAAAAGGAAGGAATTGTGTCAATTGTATGGTCTTCAAAAAATATAGTATGGCTTAATGTTTATATTTTTGTATTTGGTAACTGGAGGTGGTAAGTGGCAGAGCAAGTATTAGCAGTCACAGTGGCTCAGTCAAATTTTACAATCTTAAGTGGACCTTTTAAGCTAAAGGTAAATGGGAGCATAACATTTTTAAGGATTTGTGTATTGTTTAGCTTAATTCAATTATGTGACCATTTTTCTTATTTTCTGGAAGCGTTTCAGAGAGCATGGCAGATTATACATTTACAGCAATTCATTTAGCAGACACTTTTTGCGAAAGGGGTCTACATTTTAAGAGCATTAAGATCAAGAGCTGGGTAGTAAGTAAAAGCAGAGTTACTGTAAGTTGTTCAGTAAATTGTTGGTGAAGTTGTTTGTAGCAAAATAATTTGTGAGAGTTTAGGCATACTTTTTCCTTAAGCACATTTATAAATAACATACTTTTACTCAGTCACCCCCTTCTTATTACCTTTGAATATTTTGTGTTTAATATTTTTACTTTCTCTCCCTAAAATAAGTTATCACTTACACCATGAACCCACATCCTTACTGTCAGCCAGTTTTGTAGATTTCACTGCTTATTATTTATTCTTGACAAATCACAGTTTATTACTAAGTGTTGCTGAGTTGCTTTTACTTAACATTACTAATATTTTCAGGGGTGCGGTGGCGCAGTGGGTTGGACCACAGTCCTGCTCTCTGGTGGGTCTGGGGTTCGAGTCCCGCTTGGGGTGCCTTGCGGCGGACTGGCGTCCCGTCCTGGGTGTGTCCCCTCCCCCTCCAGCCTTACGCCCTGTGTTACCGGGTAGGCTCCGGTTCCCCGTGACCCTGTATGGGACAAGCGGTTCTGAAAATGTGTGTGTGTATGTGTGTGTACTAATATTTTAACCTTTGTTCTATGGCAACAGGACAGGCATTTTCCCTTTTGCTAAGACGTATATAAAAAGTATTTGAAAAGAACTGTGAAAACTTAACGGACAAAACACTGGTCCTGGAACTGGATGAGTCTCCCTTTCACAGGCACATTACAGCAACCTATTTTATGTATGCATGCATACTTTATTCATTTGTTTGTTTATTTAGTGTTCCTGATTGTGGACATCATATGCTTTCTTACATTTACCAGAGTGAAGGTTTTCCTGTTCTGGTATGGGTCAATTTACCTTGTATGACACATTATTTCTCAACTAATGTGTTGCTACAGGGAGTCTTGCTGTTTTGTAAGGTGGTAATGAGTTGGAACACCTTCTTTTAGATTCTAAAATGTTTGTTTTCTTGCCTCAGACTTTGTATTTAGCATTGTGCAATTTTCAGTTTTAATGCATATAATTAGGATAATATGTAGTGCACTTTTAAAAATTTCAGTTAGTTCAGTACTTGTGTATGATAAGGGATTTATTTCTGCGTTTAGATGTTACATCAGATTTTTTTAAAAAAAAAATGAAAGTGAACAACATGTATTTTTATTTTTAAAGCGCACATATAGCTGATACATGAAAAATAAACATCACATTTTGATGTTTGCATATGAATGTTAATGAATATACACATGCAAGTATTTTATAGAAATACACTTTTCACAGAGGCAATCTCCAGGGATTAACTGTCTTTTAATTTAGTATTCTGCTCTAGAGCACACATAAAGATTCATTGTTATATATGGTTGTGGTTAATAGTGGCAGATAAACCCAATTTTTATTAAAGGAGACATTGCCAAAGCTCAGCATAATGGGGCTACAGACATCTGCTCTGAGAAAATGGCCAGTCACGACAGAGGGACTTGGTAGCGCTGACCTTGTCAATGGGTAGTGAAATAACAACCAGCATGTGGTCCAACCAAGTCCCTATGCAGTCCACTATTAAAGAGAAAGGCTCATGGTTTTACAACTTTCCTTTTGCTCTCTAACGTGTCATTGGGCTACAGTAAAACTTTGTAGTGGATGGTGTGCTGCTGAAGTTAAGATGAGTACCAATGTACAATACCATCCCTCAAAAATGCCAAAATATATATTTTTATGCATATTAGACTCACACGGAGTAAACTAATTTTTAAAAGTCATTCTGGATCTTTGAACCCTTTTAGAAAGCATGTTAGATTGTAGGGGTTATTTAGTACATATCTGTACTTGCACTTGCTTGTGTCAATATTTTAGACAGCTTTTAAGTCAGTCACTTGCATTTTTTAATTATTTTCTATTTTTCTGCAAAATGTAGTCTGAAATAACCTCAGATGCACAAAAGAGTAGATTTCCTCTGCAGTTAACTTTTTTTCCCCCAGTATTTAAAAAAAAAAAAAAATCCTAGGTCTTCCGTATTGTTCTTTGATACTGAGAGATGAGATGCAGGAGGAACCTCCTTATTCAATTGGTCTTAAATATTGGTGGTAATCAAGGAAACAGTTCATATGTAGCTAGCTCTCCAATACAGCAATAGACACATTTTCTTTGCAAAGACGTACGTGGTGTGTGCTTGCAGTAAAAGCACTGGTTATGTGGAAATGGTCTGCAAATGTTTGCCTTTAGTTTCAAAGGTGGCACATTTTGTAAAAATCTGTGGCACAAAGATGAAATACAAATTTATGGATTTCAATAGTCAGAGTAACATAATTATATGACACCTTTGTCTGAACTGCAGAAATTGTGCTATTGGAAATATTGTATTAAGAATTTTATTCCAGAATTTGTTGGAGCCATGGGGAAGAAATGGTGTGTTTATTAACAAATGGAGGGAGTTTATTAGTTACTCTGTATTTTTAGAATACATTTTTAATGACCAGATTTCTTAGCTTCTCTCTCTGCTTTGGACAGGCATTCATTTTAGACTTGTACTAATTTCTGGGAGTGTTTAAAAAGCACTCGAAGGCCCAGTTTTATGTGTTCTCTGCATTTTTACATTGTTCTTGGTGTAGTAAGTCTCAGTTTCATCTCATGTCCAGTTTTTAGCTCAGGTTTTTTTGGACTTCCTGATACTCAATACACACTAAAGTCGATTAAATTTCTTTACTGATTTATCCTAAGACTGCATTGGCAATCATTATGAATTTTTATGGCACATTTAAATGCTTTTTTGATACTCGCAGTCATAAAATTGAAGGCTGCAAAGTGTGGTGTTATTCTGCTTCACTGCTATACCACTTTATAAATGACATCTTTTTTTATTTTTATCTTACTGTTGTGGAGGTTTAAAAGAATGAAGACAAAGCTTTCTTTAAAATAAATAAATAAACGCTCCATATTTTTTCCTCAGTGAGCCTCATTCAAGTGGGAAAATTAAAAGTATAACCTGCCATGCTTTGACAAAGCAAAATTTTAGCTGCTTTACTTGTGTTAAAGGCATAACCTGCAACAGGGTAATGGCGCTTGTTTTAAGTAGTTCTCTTGTTAGCAACTAATAGGTTGGTTATTTTGCAAGAAATTTCTTTTTATTGTGAAAATGTAAATGTAGCACTTTGGTTCTTCTTTGGAAAAAAATAAACTAATTCATTTTTAAATAGGATTTGTGGTTTGAGAGAGTGTACTTTGAAGACAATAAAGCATAAAACTGTATGTCTGCTGAAGTAACCGCTTGCGTCATTGTCGTATTTTTTGTACTTTGTTGCATTGTAAAATTTGCTCAACAAGCTTAGATCAGTTAATCAAGTTTATATATAAATTTTCAGCTGTAATGTCACCACCAGTGCAATAACTTAAGCCACATTGTGTTCCTCTGTAAACGCTGTTTTATCGATGAACATGGGTTATTTTATAGTTTATTACCCCAGTTCTGTAAACAGTAAAATTAATTGGTATGACGACATGTTGAATCTAATTATTTAATTGATAAAATCACGTTGATGCATTTAATAAAATGTATGTTTTAATACCCATATTTCTAATGAAGAACGGCTGTTTCCTTATTATTCAAACTTTATTCAAAGAGATTACTTGAATTATTCTGCAAATTAAAATGTAAAACATAATAATGCATTAGTGAAAACAGCACATGTAAACACACCTTCCATAGTTGGGCAAGTACAGATGGAAGGCATTGGAGAATGACTGGCAGTGGAATTGATAGTGACAGCTGAGAGAATGGCATGGAGGCACATTCATACCAGAAACACTCAGATGTAGATTAACAGGTAGTAAGGAAATTAGAAATGCAAAATGCCTGTGATGTAAAAATTCAAATCGTACTATTTTTTTCTTATTTATCTCACATCTTTGTCCAAGGCACATTCCAATGTCATTAATGATGCAAACAGTGGTAGCAAATGACATTGAACAAAGTACTGTACTTAACAGTTGGCAACATCAAAATATTGATAAGAGCATTGCAAGATAGATTTGCTGGCTAAATAACTGAGTGGAAAAATAGAGCAGCAGTCTCAACATCTCGTGATGAGGTGGGTTTTCAAGTGGAAAATGAAGGTCAGGAAACGGCATGGGACGTTTGGCTAGAGAAGAAAAAGTGGCAATGGGCAAAACTGTGTTAGAATTTGTTGGTCAGAATGAGAGACTTAAACTGGATCCTTGCAGCTGTAGGATGCAAGCAGAGGGACATTACTATTCTAGAGGAGCTGAAGAGGATAGGCATTAGACACAAAGTCCTACCTGCAGGAAGTGTCAATAGTTAAACCAAAACCTCAAATAAAGAGTTGAATCACATAGTGTGAGGAAGGCTGTGATTCCCCCCCCCCCCCCCCCCCCCATAATTGCAAGGAAAAGGCATTACATCCATATACCTGGAAGAAATGTGATGATTGTCAGTCATCCTGGGTCACTCCATGGTTCTTAAGTGTATGAAAGAGTGACATTTTCCACAGCAGTTTTTCTGTGAATATTTATCTAAGATGAAGAGGTTAGGTAGTAAATATTGGTTTTTGAGAGATTTTGCTATGAGTCACGATCATGGTCATTTGTCTGTGAAGATATGTTGCGGACGTAACTAGAAATCAAGTTTTAGATCTGAAAATTGAAGAAAAGATATATTTAAGTAAAGGACTTCACGTAATTTGAATAGCTGTGACAACAAAAAGCCGGAAAGAATATCAGTGTGTGTCTATGAGGAAAATGTAAATGGAGATTCGGCACCGAGTCTTCAGGGACACCTGTGGAGAAGTTCAGTAGGAGACAAAGACCAGTGAAAACAAAGGAACTTAAATTGAGACAAGAACATCTGTGGCCAAAACTAAAGCCAGGAGCTCCGTTTGAGAAAGAAGAATTAGCAGGGAGAGGTAGAGAGAAAATTAGAAAAGCACTGTTGGCAAAAGGAATGCTGAGGTAGGATTACCATAACGTGATAGGTGCAGGAAGGAAGAGTCTCATAATGAGAACAATCTGGTGGTAGACACCATGCTTGTTAAGAAAAATCCTCCAAAACATCTTATTTAAGTGCGAGTCACTGAAATAGTTAACATAGTCCAGTGGTCATTATAGTTCACCTGGAATGCAGCTCCACTGAGCTGTCAGAAGAAACTACCAGTGTAGACATCTGTATAATTAGTGTAGCGAGGAACTGCCTGGTGTTGAATTTGTAACCATTGGTGCAGTTTTAATTAACTAAAATGATGATCATGTGGTGATCAATACCACCTGATATCTTTAAGCACGCTAAGAAGCACAAGGACAGTCATAAATGTTATACAGAGCAACATTATTAAATAAACTACATGGATGCTGTGAGCTTTATGTTTTGAATGACAGCATAAAGAAGAAATGGTTGACCTTCGCTTGTATTGCAGTTTACGAAAATCTCATGATTAATTATGCTTCATGTCATATACTCAATTTAAATGTGTTTTCGTACTAATTTAAACACGTAGAGAAGCTTGCAGTGTTGTAATCAACAGCGCCATTCAAGGTCATATGAAGAGCTCGATCTTGAGAATAATTTCAGAGAAAATTTTGATAAGGAGGTGGCAGCAGGTAACACTAGTGCTTCAAAATGCCTGAGCTGTGAGTTTGGATGGAATTTGAATCTGTGAAGTACCAGTTGAGTTTGAAGTGTAGACGATGTGCGGGAGGTAAGATTTTTGTTCATTGTTCACTTTCTTGCATAGCTACAACTGCCGTTTAAGCTCCTTAGCCTGTATGGAAATCGTCTAACATTCTGTAATAATGGTGAAAACAAACAAATTTTGGTTCAAGCAGTTTGAATTGATAGGGTAGACAGCTTTGAAGTTATAATAATTATATATACTGTGTGTGTTTTAAAAAATACTGAATGGTGGAAAATTCAGTTTGGAGGCTTTAGTTCTCCTTGTCTCACTGATGTATTCTAGAGCAAATTAGCAAGATTGCAAACATTACATTTGCCATTCTGAATATTGAGTTTACTGTAGCATATGGATATCATTACTTTGAGGAGTTATTTTGCAGTAAACAGACATTTTCTTCTGTTGTACTATGCTTTGTTCACATTTTAGTACTGTGAGTTCCTGAATGCAGAATTTACACATACATAAATACTTTCTCACATAAATTTTATGCATAATTTTAAAACTCTTGTATGTGATAAACATTTTTAGCCTATATTTTCAGAGGAAATGAGGGAATGCCATGCAATGCAATCACATTTATGGAAATTTAAAGGGCAAGCTCATCCAGTAATATTGGTTTATTCTATTTACTTTAAGGGTTTACTTCTTCAGTGCTTTCCCAGTTCATATTCAGCAGCATATGGCTTATTCTGCTTTGTACTTTAGTACAATAGGACTACTGTTTTCCATGCACCGAATGTAAGATTTTATCTGGATGTCAGTCCAGGGTTTATAAGGAGGACAAGGGCACCTGCTTTGTGATCTGAAGGCTGTGCTTGTAATCTCCACAGTTTAGAAGCTAAGAGCGTTTTTGAATAAAACACATATGCATATTCCGTTTGTCTTTGATTATGGACCATTCTTTTAAAAGGGAATGCAGGGTCTTTCAAATTTAATTGGGGCAGGGTGTGGAAAATACCAGACTTACGCAAACCATAGAAGGGTTAGTTTAGTTTTTCGTAGGGTTAACATTTTCCAAATTATTTGGATGCAAGATTGAAAGTGAAGGGCGTGCTCCTAGTAGAGGGTGAAAGTGTAAGAGAACGGCCCTAATGCAGAATCTCATTACAGAAGCTGTCAAGATTCTTCTATTTTACCATCATCCTGCTTATTCTGTAAGAGCTAAACTGTTGTTTCGAGTGAGTGTACTGTCAAAGAAGCATTTACAAATAAATGAAAAATGTCACAATTGATTTCGCTGCTCTAGTACTACACCGTGTCAGCTTTGTCACAAACTGTCTTTGTTGTTCCCTCTTTCGCAGGTCCTGCTGTCGGACGTGGTCGATAGTTTTTGACGGATTCAGGCCCTCTTCATTTGACCCAGGGTAAGCTGCCAGCTAATGACCTTTCATTAATATCGGTGGAATTTTTTCTGTTTCTTTTTCCCTTTAAATTAATGTATTTCTAAAAAAAAATAGGAAGTTTGTAACGTTGGGGAGGGAATGGAGCCGAAAAAATAAAGAGCTAGAAACATGGCGTGCCATCCCGTGTGCATTTTGAACCGAGCGTATAAAAAAATTTTAACCCTTTAGTCTCAGCTTATCTGGAATGTGTGCCGGCTGTAACGGCAAAAGTTAAAGAAACATCCCACCGGTTTTGTTCTCTGCACATTTTTGGAGGGGGGGGGGGGGAACCGACATCGATACAACACTGGGAAGCAGTGCGTTGCTGTTAGAGCTCCGATGATGCAACTGCGGAATGGCTACATTGGTGCCTACCTGGCACAGGATAACAGATTGTACAAGTGAGTACTGGCGTTGTGGAATGCAGCAGCATGCTTTTACTAGCCGTTAATTTCCGGTCACTTCTTGTTTTAAAGTGTAATAATGTCATGGCACGATTGTCTTAGGAAATACTTTCGACAATTTGATTTGCCAGCATCAAGCTCTTTTGCGATTCTTTTTTAATAGTCATGTTCTTGAAAATTATCTTCCAATGCACGCTGTTCTAGAATGTTTCCGCGAAACTGCTGTAAATGTTCTGATTTGGTACATGTGTTTGCAGTATACTTGAATGTTGCGTTGATCTATATCTTACCGTGTTTCTTTACATTGCATCATTTATATTATCACACATAGCCATTACTTTCTCTGTGGGTCAACATTTTTGAGGTAGTAGATTAACTGTAGTAAGCTTGCCAGATGTTATTAGAAAAAATGATGTACATACTGTATATGGTCTGAAAATATGAACACATGAATTCAAATATTCTAATTCTCCTTAAGGTTGGACTGTAAAACCAAACAGCTACACCTGGTAAGAGCTCTAGTCATATCTGAATTCCCAGATGTTTTGCAGGTGGTAGACACTTGACTTCTGCAGTTTTAGTGTTGGTCTAAGTAACATTTGGAAGCAAATCATTGAAGTGTTTTCTTATGTGTACTTTAATCAGCCTAGACTTCTGTACAGGATATGCACATTGTTGAAACTGTGCACTGTAATGTGGCAAACATTTGAAAGTAACGTATTATGAGTTTTTCTGTGATTATGTGATTCACAAATGGCTTTTCTCTGATGTCTTTTAAATTTAGTCAAAGGGTTGCTGTAAAATATGCTGTGACTTGGTTCTTTGTCAAGATAACATATTGACCTGTGATGTTTCAGGGCTAACAAAATTGCAAACATTACTTTATTCTGCATAGTAAGGGCACACTTAAAGAATTTTGACCACACTCGTCAGAAAACTGTAAAATGTTAACCTGGTTTTAGCACTTAATTATCTGAAAAACTGTATTGCAAAAAATTACAATGGGATTTGTTACTCAAAAGTATTTGACCTCAATAAATGGAAAAAGAAAAATCAATTGAGGTAAATTTAATTAATAAAAGTTTTGACCTACCTAAAGTAACAGCGTGGCTAGTATACTCCATGGACGCAGGACATTTTTAATTTAAGAATCCCTTTCCACGAGTAAGGCTTACATGTCGTCTTACTGGCAAATGTGCCAGTTACATCTGAGAGCATGAAGTTGGAGGAAACACAAAGGGTGCAGAAGAGGGAATTTTACGAAAGAGGCCGGGTCTAGGAGTGACTGCTGTGATGTTGGTATATTCAAAGTGTGCTAATGATGCGTGGCATTCAGACAGGAAACGATGGACAAGAGCCAGCTGCTCTTAAAAGGGGGCCGAAGGACACCTGTTGTGACCTATCCTGTCTCAGGGGCTAAAGCTGAAGTCTGAATAGGCTCAGTGGGGGGGAAAGGGGGGGAAAAAAAAATGTTCTACACTTCCTGGCTTTGTCACAGGGCACCTTGGGTACATACTTGAAATCTAAAAAAAGCAAATGTGCAGAGCATTGTCCAGTCCCTGTCGTGTGTTACCTTACATCCCCTTATAATACAGAAAGATGTTAAACTGTGCATGAAGCTCTCATCGATCAGCAACATTAGACTAGTGTAATGATATTACATCGGCTATTGTTCTAGGTGCTGTAATTAATATACAACATGGCCCCTTAGCCAACATTTCTTCTGTGATATGTGTGGTTATGAAGAACACATACAACCAATATTTCTATGACAAGTGAGCGGTCTCAGATTTGTTTGCACTCTATCAGCACTAACAGCAGGGAGGTCAGCATTGGCTTATTGTTTTCAGATAAGCAGTAACAGCTAGAAAACTGACCTCTTGCTTTAATCACTGACCTTAGACATTGCATTTTATCTCTCAAATTGATGTATGCAGTCCGTTCTGGCTTTAGTTCACCGCAGAAAGTCTAATTATTAAGTTGTGATATTGAGGGAAGACAGAAAATATCTTCACTGAAAATCACAATTTAATACTAGAGCACACTAAAATGAGAGTAGATATTCAAAGAAAATGTTGATCGCTAACAGATAACAGTAACACAAAGAGCTAATTTTCTAAAAATAAATGGAGAATTGTGTTTATATGCTTTCTAGGCTTGTTTATGTATTTTGGTTATTCTACCAGTAGAACACTTTAATTATGGAATTAAACATGTATTACTTTTATTTCATACAGTTTCTCCTTGACTTTCTCTGTAACTCAAAAGTGTGAATTAGTTTCTTATTCATAATGTTTTCTTTTTTTTTTTTAAAAAAAAAAAAAAAAAAAACTACTAATTAATAAAAATAAATAAAATTGAGCATGACAATTTTCTAAGCACTCTTCAGTATTCAGAAGTTTGCTGTTGGCCAGGTCATGGTTACCAGTAGGGAAGCCATATGTCTCTTAGCATGTGATGGATTTATCTTTCATATTCAAGGTCACTTTAGAGATACAGTGCATTATTTAAGCTTATCCCGAATTCAAGAAAACAATCCCCGCAAGCATAGCATTAAATGTAATCAGATAATGATGCTCAATTTCCTGTTTTACTATCACAAAATATGGAAAAGTGAGATGTCAGTAGAATATCTTAACAGAAGAATGACAGATAGCTTAATGTGAAGATTTAATTAGATAAACTATTGGTTTATTTTCATTTCTCTATCTTAGCAGTTCTAATTTGCTCATAATTACATTGTTTTGATCACAATGGAAATGTTAAAATTGTTTCTTGTGTAGTGTTTTTACATCTTGTTAGAAGGCTAAGTGAATTGACCCTTTTCAGATAGTTTTTTTGATCTAACTGTTCATTGAGTAAATCACACTTCAAATAAATGTGTTACTTTAAAATAGAACTGACAATGAGGAAAAGGTGTTGTACTGAGGAACGTTTGCAGGTGCAGTTGTGCTAATAAACGTTCATTATATTTAATTACGTGAAACAGAATAAATTAGTATTTAACTTAATTAAAGGACTGATTAAAATGAAATGGGGAATATAATTCAGCACAAGCTAATAAAGAGGATTCCCTCACAGTGTTATCCATGGGTGAGGAACATTGACGAATTACTGATTCACAAAGTACTGTTGTGTATAAATGCAACTTTTTTTTTTTTTTTTTTTTTTTTTTGTAATGATGCTTTTCTCACTTTGCTTAGAGTCATTTGCCTAAGGCTGTAGTATAGCCTACTTATATTTTCCACCAGCCATCTATGAATCTTTTTCTTTAAGTTATTATTCACCCAGTTGTAAGTCACATGCACAGTGACAGCTTTTTTCATATACACCTAACTAGAACTGGGTGGCGGCACATTCGTTCTTTCAGCATCGCATTGCACCACTTCCCAAAGATGCCTTATTATTGGCTTCAGAGCTGCGTGATGTCTCATCTGTGCGTGCACTGTCATGTTTGTGGAACCGTCCTGAGATGGTGATCTGCTAGAAGTACCAGTTTGATAAAGACTAGACTAAACGTGAAGAGATCCATCTCGTCAGCAACAATATATAGGTGGTTTCTAGCATTCAAACAATGCTCTGTTGCTGTGAGGTTTGAGTTGCCAATGCATTGTGCAAAAATTCTTCATTGAAGGCACTTGAAACATAACAGGCAAAGAAGAGCAAATGAAGACACTGGATATTTCTTGACCACTGTCTATGGGACCACACGTTTTATTTTTTTAATTAATTAATTTACTCCTTTTGTTACCTGTTAATTGATGTGCAGCACAGTGACACTGTCAAGAGAACAGTGACATCCTTAACCACTTTGCTACTTTTTGGGTACTTGCAGTAAGAACTAATGGTACCTTATTTGGCGTGATTCCCTCCTTTACCTATACACTATGTTTTGTAAGCAAAGTCAGTCAAAGTCTGTGATTTAATCATGTCTGACCCATTCACTTCTTTCCCAATGCTTAATAATAAAGAAATAAGGGGTAGTTTTTAATAGGTCATCAACAAGGCCTCCTATTACATGCTGTATGGTACAGTTATGTAACTTCATTCATTATAAATGAGGTCATCATGAGGAAAATTGTCTAGCAATCACTGTAGTTTAATATAATTTTCATACAATCTTGCCCAAAAAGGAAATGCAATAAAAAGTACTTGTCAGCCAGTGCAGTGATTTGCCTCAGTGGTAACCTTGCAAGGACACCACTGATGCACCATTTAATCAGAACTTAAAGGCTGTTTTTTGGTGCCAGAATATTTACGTGCTCACACGTATACTTTGTGTAATCATAAAGAAAGGGCACATTTAAATGTGCCATAAACAGCTCCCGTTCAGATAATATAATACTTCATATCTGTCATTATTTTCTAAAGGGCAGGTAATTGAGCTTGTATCCGATTAGATATTAGTCTATGCATCTGTGTCATCAGCTTTATTTTTGATGTCTCTGTAAAGTGCACGTTGATGTTTGATACGTACAAAACACAATTTTTTTTTCTTTTTTTTTAGTTTAATTGCATTCGTAGTTTTTGTATAACAGTGTAATTAAGGGGTATTTTAAAAATGTTGAATATTTAACGCTAATTTTCAACACCCGCTGTAGATGAACACTGATACATGGGCAAACATGCTATTGTACTGAATACTGAGCTTGTTGGATGAAAAAAGGGTATTTATTTTAAACAGTTTTAGTATTTTTTTTTTTTTTTTTTTGGTCATATGGGACCCCATTATATGAGGGCTGAGTGTGCAATACAAGGTGTATTACACCAGTATACATGTTTCTATTTATACTCTGTGTGTGTGTGTATATATATGTATATATATGTGTGTGTGTGTGTGTGTGTATATATGTATCTATTATATATAGATATGTATATGAAAAAGATTTGCCTGCTAAGAAGTACCTTTTCTTATTGCAGGATAAATCTCTGTATAAAAGTTTACTCCCAGCATCTTCAGGCTGTAGAACGACAATGTTCTTTTCTTTTTTTTTTAATCAGACTTTAATGCAAGTTTGAGCAGATTTCTTGTGACTTCATGGTGATATAGTTCAAGATTAACATAGGCTGACTCACCTATTACTTAATACCCTTGAAATAGACCACAGAAGTGGAAATGAATTTGTGATGAATTTATGAGTGTGTGTAACCTACAGAGCTGGAAAATTTAATATCTAGGAGATGTACAAATTTGTAGCATCATTTTCATTTTGTATCACCATCTTTTTGTTTTATGTCTGAATTGTTGTTCATTTCTGTTGCCACACTTGGTCCAATCAGTGTAATCTGCCTTACCTTCAAATTCAGTTTCGAATCACAAGACATAAACATAGGCGTTATTCAGAAATTGGGGAAAATCTAGTAATCTGTAGATTGCTCTGGTAAAACATCCTGTTTTGTAGGTGACTCAGCTTGTAACTTGATTTAGATAAAACCATCCATGCAGCATAATGACAATAACTGTATTCTGCACATAGTTGTACTAATGGGTATTTATGTTGTAAAAAATGTTGTTAAAGATGTTTAAATCTGCAGGATATTTCAAATTACCATGCATTTGCAACAGCAGCGCTTCCGGTAAGGTGTAATTTCTCCAGTCGTTAGCTCGGACAGCAATGCATATTGTGGCTCTCCTTAGTAGGAACACGAGGCTCCTAATATTTTTTTTAAGCTGCACTGATTACAGTTTTGGAACTATTTCAGTTCTCAATCAGTTTCAGGAGTAATGTAATAATGTTTGAATGTAGGAATAATGTTTTTTTTTTTTTTAAGAAAATCACATTACTCAAAATTTGAGCTACTATGAGTAACCAATTTTGCCAATTCCAATTGAAAGTGATATATACGAAAAATATTGATACCCCATTCCTCACAGACTGGACAGGTGTGTGGGGTGGGACGACCCAGGGTACAACCTGGATGGGACACCATTGCAAGGCAGACACGCACACGAGTGAGTTTAATGCAGCTCATTCATCTGAACTGAACTGTACGTCTTTGGACTGTGGGAGGAAACCCTTGCAGACAAAGGTGAAACTTGCAAATGCCACACACTCTCAGCTGGATTTGAACCAGTGCCCAAAGAGCCCAGATGCTGTGAGGGGTCAGTACTACCCGTTGCATCACCATGCCACTCCTAGTGGATTTTTGTTATTTCCGTAATTAAAAGGTCTCTTGCAGAACTGTTCTGTTAGCTTATGTTTCATCAGACTCAATGTGTTCTGGTCTTGGGGAGTGAAAAAGTATAAATGCCAATATATTGTTATAAATAGTAAGGATATATTATTTATAAGATTATAGATAATAAGGTCATGTTGTTAATAAATAATAAGGTTGCTTCAATTAATAGTGCATTCTTCATGTCATGCATTTATAATTATTCTTGTTAAAGCCTAGATTGAATAACCTTTTTCCAGCTTTAGTAAAACATTGTTGTGAGGTCTGTAGTTGACCTGACAAAAATAATTTCAAGTTGCTGGGTGGTAGTGACACCCACACCATTTTCAAAGCAATCATTGCAAAGAAAATATTTTCTCGGGTACAGAGCAGTGCTTGAACATGTTTATAATTTTGTGATTTCAGTTTATCAATGCTGTAACATCAGGAACACACAGGCGAAATATACCCACTTTCTCTGAAACAGACATGGGCGAACTTGGAACATTAGGCTCTGCAACAAAATGACACGCATTTGATAAGAATCCTGGTGACTGTTTCCATGGAAATAAGTTCAGTAGATGGAAGTCCATGAAGATAATGCGGTGTGAGGTCTTGCTTGTAGTACTGTGCATCAGCTTATATTGTTAAGAGTGTAACACTCTTATGAGTTCCAGCCCTAAGATTAAATAGTTTTTGTCAAGGGGTTGTATCACCATACATTTCTTCTCACATTCGTATTTTATTTTTGTTATACGGGTTACAGTCTCAGGAATTTTTTTTAATCAATTTTAATGTATCTGCTGTGCACACATTTACATTACATGTGCATTTATTCATTGAGCAGGCACTTTTCTGCAAAGAGACATAAGTCTCACAGAAAATACAATGTGTTTACTACGTGATAGTATGATGATAGCATGACGATGTGTTGCAACCCCTCAGCAATCCTGACAATGTACTTTCAAGGCTCTAGTAAAGCAACAAGTGTAGGCATTGTGCTGGGGTTTTACAGAGGAGTATGATTCATGTTTACCGTATCATTGTACAGTATGTTGGTGAAACTACATTTTCAATGGCTTCTCTTGTTTTCTCAGTTGGTTTGGTTTCATCTTGGCTTCTGCTCAGCGCGCTAAACTATTATACCAGACTCCGTCATGCCTTACTTCTGTCCAGTAAATAATCATGCATCAATTTTAGTGATACAAACACAAATGGCAATTTTGAAGCATGACACGTCTATGAAATACCACCTTGTCAACATGTAATTAGAATACCTTTTCTAAATCTGACCTACACTAAGTAGAACTCTTGCTGTAACTTACATTTACTCATTTAGCTGGCGCTTTTCTCCAAAGTGACTTACAATGTTAAGGTTACAGTTACTTACCCATTTATACAGCTGGGTAACTTTACTGGAGCAATTTGGTGTAAGTACCTTACTCAAGGGTACTATAGCCGGAGGTACAACCTGCAACCTTTGGATCCAAAGGCAGTAGCTCTAACCACTACACTACCAGATGTCCCCCTGATTCTTGCAGACCTGTACCCATATGCCAAAACCACCTTAAAATAACTTTTCACCCACTCTTTGCTTTCAGACTCTTTTAAAATTGTTATAAAAAAGTGCTTTCCTTCAGGGAGTTTCCTTAATATACCTGTTAATATAGCTTAAAGTGCAGCATGAAATGTACATTTCTACTCTATTAACTCCTGATCATTTAAGCTTTGAAGATTTTGCTTTGGGAAAACCTAAATATTTGATTTGAAACTGTAAACAAAGAAATGATGATAAAACATTTAAAAAAAAAAAAAAAAAATCACATTGCAACCTAAGATGCTTTGGATGTGTTCCTTTAAAAATGTTTCATGTAAGTAATTACTGAACAGCTGTGTGAGATGGCAATTTATTCAGTTCAGTTTATTTTTGTATAGCGCTCTTCTCAGGCAGTGACACAGAATACCGACGTTCTTCTAAACAGACAGGATTGAAACATTGTTTTTCTATATTAATAGTTTTGATTCTCAAATCTTTTGTATATGTATAACGAGATGCAGGGATTGGGGATCAAGGGTTATTATTAAAAACTGAATATATGACAATAATAATTTGGCTTAATATTTTGGAGTACTAGTCTGCTACTAACTGGTTACAAGGTCTTGAAGGAAGGATCAGGCTCACCTTCAGGAGTTCCCTGTGTGTTGCCGCATCAACGCAGTCTTTGTGACCAATATAAATTATGTATTATAATTCATCTGACATTTCAGCTTGAATGCGGAGAATTCTGGGTGTACCCGTGGAATTGCCAGGAGTCACTCCGTTGCCCTCCTTTTCTAGCCTGTCGTTACAAATAGTTCACCGGTACCTGGCTACCAAGGTGGCTGAGAAGTTTTTGCTGATACCTTGGCAGAGCTTGCATTAAGCAGCAAGGCCCATGTGCTCCATTAGCTTTGTGTAAAATGAACTGGCGGAGACATGCTGTTTGACTTGTAGCGGCACAGGTTTCTACCGCTGCTAATCCAGGGGATGCCGCTGCGGCAATGGACTGTGAGTTGGCATGGATCCAGCAAAGGCACACACGTTCTGCCAAGCACGCCGACTCAAGTTTGCAGTCCCTCGACAGAAAAGAGGGGTCAGAGGGATGTTTGCGGACAATCTGGGCAGGTTCCTGTTTGCTGTTACTGTGCACATTGGCTGTAAAATGCGTCCACCACCTTTGGTTTTTTTTTTTTTTTTTTTTTTTTTTTCCCCCCACGTTATTCGAGAAGAAGAAAAAAAGAAAAGGGAAGACATGCTCAACTTGTAGTTTAATAAAGAATAAAAAGCTTTGGGTGTTTTGAAACCTCCCCGGTGTACTTGATTTAGAGCAAATACGGGAGAGCACACTCAAGCTTACCGAAAAACGTTTTTATTTTTCTGACGGATGTAGATTTTATTGACATATTATACTTTGACTTTGATGCGATACTGTATAAACACAGTGTTAAAATAATTCTAGTTTGGGTTGCAGCTATGCAACTACTTCTGCCAACCCATCTCTTTACTGAAGGTCCCTTGATTTTGTTTATCATTAGCAGTTATTGTTTATTCTTTGCACGTTTGACCTGCTCAAGGACCTGACCATCTGTAATCTTTCCCAAGGCTTTTCTTTTTTCTTTTGGTTTTATTCTCCAATAAAGGGAGAGCTGTTTTTCTTGTGACACTGTAGGGGCATACATTTACAGTCTCAGTATGACCGCTCTGACCAAGATAGTAATCTGACCGCTCGGCAGGTTATCTTTCCTGTATTTTCTTTGAGTCATGTCCCGTCTGTTGGGCTGGGATATCTCTATTCAAGTCCATCTGGCAATCTACATTGTTATTATAACCAAGACCCTTTTAGAGAATATACATAGGGGGGCACTTTATGGAAAAGGACAAGGTCAGAAGTTTAATATGCACAGGATAATATACTCAAGTGTGCACTTACTGGAGCCTTATAGGGGACATAAAAGGAAACCCAAAGGCTTTTACTTAGAATTTCATTTGTTTAACTGATGGATATGGATTTATTTAGGAATGTTTTATTAAATCTGCTGTCTTTCGAGAAGATGTGTGTACTGGATGCTCCTAATTTTAGAATGCTTAATCTGAAGTCAAAATGTCACTGAAGTTTGACGTTTGCTGTATTTTTACCAGAACTGTTTAGCAGTGGCCTGTGTTGTTCTCTGAAGATCTTCTTCGAGTGACAGAGCAGAGTATATTTAGCCACGTTATTCTGTTATTGTCTGCCTTGGTCGTTCACAGTCAGTATCTGCGATCTCACTTGTAAACACCAAACAGAACATGGGTTTTCCAAGGCTTTCAAGACATTTTTACAGATTCAGCTGGACTCACAGAAAGCTAGAATACTAAATCCTCTGGGTATTATTTATGCTGCATCAGTCAGTTTAGACCTAAGGATTTTGGGTTTTTTTTTTTTTTTTTTTTTTTTTTTTTAAAAAAAACATTAATACATTTACATTTATTCATTTAACAGAAGCTTTTCTCCAAAACGACATACATCTCAAAGAAAATACAATTACAGTTAAACTTTCACACAGCGCAGGCAAACGACGGTTATAAAGTAATTGTTAGGGTTAGATATATAAACTGATGTTTGTAACAATGGATGGATTTGGTATGGATGAAAGCAGTGTAGTCGAGCGGCAAGTAGCTCTGTCCCCTTACAGTGCCTGGGTGGTGCGAAAGAACGTGGGCTTGATCCCTGCTCAATCTGCATGGAGTTTGCGTGTTCTCTCTGTCGTCGTGTGTGTTTTCTCCTGGTGCTCACGTTTCCTCTCACGATGCAAAGGCATGCAGTTTGGGTTGATTGGTCACTTGGTGACACTAAATTTTCCTTGGTGTATGAATGGGTGACTGTGTGCATGTGTGTGTCTGTAGCTACCTTGTGATGGTGTCCAATGCATTGCCCCTCTCCAGCCTTGTGCCCAGTGATAGATTTCGGATCACCGTGACTCCGATGAGGACTAACAGTTATTGAAAATGGATGGTATGAATTATGGAATGGAATATTAGATACTTAAAAAGTAAAATCTATGGTTGGCTGTACAACAAAGAGAAAATCTGTATGTGAAGAAAATGTATCAGTATGTTCAGAAAATGTAGACTGTTTCTGGCCATGTGTTGCACCTGCTTTTGTCCTTTTTCTCTCTGACTCAGAACGATGGTAAAGGGACAGTGAGGCTTTGCCAGCACAGTTACAAACTCTTGTTTTTCTCTGAGACAATGTCAAGAGCTGCCAGAATGATAAAAATCTGTGGGTTTTTCTATAGTACTGCGGTGTCACCATATGTAATCTGTGGTGGGTGAAATCCTGCCTCCCACAAGATAAGAGCAGACATCATATATAATCCCCATCGTGGGGAACTATAAAAACCTACAGAAATACCCTGTGGTCAGTTGGTTGTTTCTGGAGTACAAGTGTGCGTGTGTGTTTTTGTACAAGTTAAGTTTCAGATAGGAAGTGTTTACGTTGTTTTAGTTGTTGCACCAGGGGGAAAAAAAAAATACCTTAATGCATCTTTTTTTTTTTTTGGTACTATACAGGAAAAAAGCGTGAGTTTAAGTTATTGATCGCCTAGGATTTCCAGCTTAAGGGCTTCCACTCGAAGGTTCTCTGGGGCCTCTTTAATGGAAATGCATTACTAAGAATCACAAGCTGTTCCGTCATGATTGATAGTGTTGCTTACAATTTACAAGTCGCTGTCCAGAGATAACGCCAAGGATTGATGAAGACTGCAGATCATCCAAGCTCCAAAGTGGAAATGAAGACCAGTGTTTACTGCTTTAGTCAAACCATTTGAAAGCATTATACAGCGGAGTGTGGAGGAATTTGTACTTCACATCTTAAATGATTAAAAAAATCAATCAATAGTGTTGATTTGTTTTTTCTTTTTTTTTCTCTTTTCTCAAAAGGAGGATAAAGCAGTCTGATTGTTCATTGAAAGGCTATCAATAACAGTGCTGTGAAAAGATTGCACGTACCTTAACAGCTTTCGTCTATTTTTGTTTTTGGGTACCTGCTCGGTTTGTCGTACTCTGACCATTTGTCATTATGTGTGTATGTACAGTATGTACTGATTTATCTGATGTGACTTGAGCTTACACTTCAAAATGGTTGATATAAGAAATATCTTCTAAGAAATTAGACTTCTCAGTTGTTCATCAATAATTGCCGTACCAAAGTCATACCTTTAAATACTGATAAGGTCATTTCTAAATTGCATTTATTCATTTAGCAGACACATCTCATAGAAAATAAAATTTGTGCATTACTTTAGGAGAAAGAGACATAGCTGCAGCTGTGATTCTTAAGTACAGGTGATAAATGCGACTAGTGCAGTTTCACTCACTCATAGCCCATAATTGCTTATTGCAAGATAGGCTGCACACCACAATGTCCCTATCCCGGAAGAATAAGAAGCTATGCTAATCAAGGTAAACCCTGGACATTGCGCAAGTCTATCCCAAGATAGCCACACACATTTACTTAGGTATTAACAAAATGCCGTTCAATTCTGTCACCAGTTCACCTGAAGCACTTGGAACATCAGGAAGAAACCCATGCAGACATGGTTTTGCCTGCATTTAGTTTTTCAATAGAACAAAAGTGTAGTCTTATTTTTTTTTAAGCTGTCATAAACGGTAAATGTTCTTAACGTATTCTTCAACATCATACCCTATGTAAATTAGTATTTTGTTTAATCAATATGAATCTCCAGGGGGTTGTCGTGTGTACATGTGCGATATTGAAGGTTACTGCATATTGGGGATGGTGGAATAGTGACACCAACTTGCTGGTCATTGTAGTTGGGAGAACTGGCAAGACGGTGAGATGTAAGCTGGAACATACCTAGTTAAGCGCTTTTCACCTTTAGGGCGCATGATGTCCTTAAATTGCTCCAAAGTAAATGAAAAATATGAACGTGAGTCGGAGAATAGCTCACAACACCCGAGTAAGTATTTTTCATAGCGAATATAGACACAGCACCCATGTTTCTTACAGGCTTTCCATGGATTCTCCGGCACAATTATCAGTGGACAAGCAAACTCTCTGACTCATGACAAGTAGAAAATTTAATTATCTTCTATAAATTTAAATTTGCAGTTGATGTAAATTGGCGTATTTTAAAAATTCAAGTAATTTATTGAAAAACTTGATATTCATGATTACAGATGATATAGTATGCTTATTGGCAAGATGATAAACCAGTTTTACATACACATGTGCACTGACATGTTCAGTTGTGGTAAAACATATATGTACCACTGACAGACAATTGTAAGTTTGGTTGAGTCATTTCAAAATTAAAAGTCCATTGCAGCATTGCATAGCAGACATGTCCTTAAGGCTAAAGTTATTTTTACTGCACTGTCCTGGGTTGAGAGAAGTGGCATCTTAAAGCAGATTTCCAGAGGAAATTTGCCTTCAGTTTTGTCAGATACCGTTTCAGTTTTTTAATCCCTTAATTCCCAGAGCGTCTCATTATCAAGCCAAGACTCTCAAAGGTAATTAATTCAGGAGGTTTTGATATTGGTTTTGATCCACCAAGGGACTGCCAGGCAGCCCATCGGTGCATGAAAAGAAGGATGTGAGCTGAAGACAGGAAAGGGAGCTGTTCACGTGACGGGCTGGACTGTTCTCTACCATGATACTTATCATCTTATTAGGATCCCCTGTGCCTTGGACTGCTGTGAGTCATTTTTGACATGTTTAAGTCCAAATGTGTTCATTTACTATACAACAGTATCTACGACTTGAAACAATTACTGTGCTTTGATAGATGAATGAGGCCTTTTAAGTAAATGTAAGGCCATTAAAGGCTGAAGGGGTCAACAGTTACAGAAATTGCATTAAGAAATTATTTTCATGCTTGAATCATGTATATATTTGAGTAAAAAAAAAAAAAAATTGAAATTGTTTTCATGATATTGAATTAATGTTTATAAATAACATGGTCTCCTTTAGTAAGTATCTGGGCATATTTCCAAGATTTTCTTAGCTGTTAATGTTTTTTTTTTTTTTTCATTTAAAAGTGAGCAAGAGACATGCAAAATTTGGAAGTGAGGAAATATGGTCATTAAAGTAGAGGTCTTTAGGCATTTGATGATTTAACAGCTGCCTAGGGGGAAGTAGCTAATTGCTTATTGTCCATTCCTGTTGTTTAAATGCCTAAAATATTTTCCTTTATGTAAATGAAGAAACTGCAGTGGGAGGGAGCACATGTATATTTTTTTTTCAATTAACTTCAACATTATTATTGCATTTAGTTGATACACTTGATTATAATTATACGTTACTTTCATTACTTTATGCACAATTGCAGTAGCTATTACCTGCACACAGTTTTCACTGTAAGCGTTTTGTACCTTTCTCATTAATGTACAATTCCTGCTTCTGTTTTGGCAAGAAAGTAAAATATGCTTATTCTTTCAGTCTGACTGGGCAGAAGTCAATATCGACCTAATATACTTTATATTTGAGCTGAAAAGGTTTAACTTCAGCAATTTTCTTTATTAATTAGGTTCTTTTGTGTGTATGCATTCACTCATCGCATTTCCTGGACTACCCATTTCCTAAAATTTCTGTTTGTTATGAAGAAAATGTGCCATTTTTTATGCACCGACATTTAGATATCAATTAAACTCAACCCAGACTCAACAGGAGTCTAGGCACTCTTAATTCGACTTGCTTCCCTGGTGTTTACAGCTCCTCTCGTGTATTTGTCGGTGCTGCTGATCAGTAACAAGATGATAAATCTTGCACATTTATGGGATGAATTGGATAACAGTCAGCACTGAACAAGAGTTTGCAAAGAAAATATGATTTAATTTTCTGTCATTTTAAATTAGTTTTACTGTATGTATAGTTAAAATATAACAGTAATATGTAATTTTATTTGTCACCATAATTTCACAGAACACAGGTTCTATCTTAATGCATATAATAAGGGGTGTTTGCATTACTCAGCTTTTAACGATTGTGACGTACTAGAAAAGGCTCGTTTGTTATATGTGACTTATGCCTTTCAGTGCCATGTGTTCAGAAGCCAAGGAACTGGTGTTTAGTGTTGCCTGTCCTTGCATTTCAGATCTATGTTGCGCTTGCCATAGGTCTGTAGTAGCCTGTGTGTGAAGGTAGTGTTTAACAGCGCACCAGTTGTACCGCACACCTCCTTTCTCATTGGTAATCAGAGCAGATGTCTCATTTTATAAAACGAGTTTATTTCGGCTCATCCTGACCTCTTTGACAGGTGTACTATGGAGGGCAATGCAGTTGCTAATAGTCTTGTGTTACAAGCAAACACATTTATACAGGTCCCAGTTTCATGAGACACCACAGAACTAAGCAATACTTTGTTACCAAGTGGGGTAGCTGTAGTGTCTGAGCTAAATACATGCAGTAAAAAAAAAAAAAAAAAAAATTACTCAGCTTTATAAGTAGGTAAATCACTGTAAGTAGCTTAATATTGTGAGATGCTTTGGAGAAAACTGCCAGATATATGAATACAAGTGTGGGTTTTCTAGGGCTTGGACTGCTCTATTATTCACTTCAGTTAACAAGCAGTTTATTGTATTTGTTAGTCACCTGCAGTCCACACATGATTTCAATGTGAAAAATGATCATTTCTGAAGCTTTCCACCATACTGTATGGATACTTTGATTCATTAATGATGTCTTATATTGCACCCTTCACACATGTGGAATGTACATGTGCTATAAGGCCAAGTTTGCTGCTGAAAAAAACATTTGAAATATCGCAAATGCAATTCAGGTGCCTGGTTGAATCGGGAGGTGCAGTACAGTCCTTGGATCATCAGTGTATTCTTTGCGACATGTTGCACTCTGCTCAGCACTGCTCTGAGCCATGGGTGTCGTGTAAGTCTCCCCAAGGGTATATTAGCCAACTGTGGTGTCACACAGCAGAACTGTAAACACTCCATTTAGACACGGATCAAGCCATTCAGAGCATGTGAGTGAGCCCTGCTAGCTGCAGACACATGTTCCTAGTAAATACCATTATGCATGGATTACACAGAATAAATCAGAGGCAGATAGACAAGTAATGAAGTTATCACATGAGGTAGTGTAAATTTTAGTTGCCTGACCATAAAGGAAACTACAAGTCTAAATGAATGAATGAATTGAATTGATAAAGACGTCATATATACTGTATACGCACACACATTTCATACTGACAAAACTAAAAGTAATAAAAATATGAAATTGCTAATTTTCATTCAGTCATTCTTTTAGTGCATATATCAATATAATTTATATTCTCTCCATACTCTTTAAAGCAATTTTGTTTCCTAGCATTATTTTAAATTAGTAAATTGGGCCAATGGGATCTTCCGGCTTTGTGTTTCCCTGCTTTCAGATTACAACTTCACATAAAAATTCACGGTCTAAGATATGGCCCTAGATACTAACAAAAGTGGGCTCAGGGACTCAAACAGAACTGCACAGTACCCCAAGGGTCTTGTGCAGATGACCAAGCTAGGAAGAGAACAAAGGACAGCCTGGTTGAAACAAAGAAATGAACTGCGAGTGAAAATACTATCTAGGGGATATAGAGCAGGCTGGCATATTAATGGAGATATTTCTGAAGATGGGATCGTGCTGAAATACTTCATATCCATTCATATTTAGACAATATGGCAGTGAAAACATACTTTTTCTCTTTCTTTTTGTTTTTCTGCACATGTGGTTTAAAGTGGTAAATGAATGTTATTTTACCCTTACTCCCATCCTCCAACTGTGTTTAGTCATTGATTTTTTTATTTTATTTTTTAATAAATTTATTTTAAAATTTTATGTATTTGTTGTTTTAACATTTTGAAGTTGAACTCCAGTGGACATGCTGCCACTTCAGGTTTACATTAGTTGTTATTGTTATGGGAAAGCAGGAAATTTCTGCCTGTTCAGTTTAATCTGAATGCATTTGAAGGCCAGTTTTTGAATCTCCCCTCCCATGCAGTTGTAGAAATGCATTTGTAAATATTATTTATGCTGCTTTGATCATTTGGTGGGATGGATATCCAACACTTCTTAGTTGCAGAATGTTGATACTGAAAATACAGCTGTTAATGTTATATGAATCATTGCAAACATCCACAATGTTATTTTCTGAATGATGTTCTCCCTAAAGCAATATTTCCAGAAATACTTGCATCATTATCATTATATGCGAAGCTCTGATTTCCATTTTCTTTCTAATATTCTTAGCTAATCATTTGTCTGCCACTTCCATCCTCTTCATTGCTCCTAAATGCTACTGCACCTCATACTCCAGTGAGTGCCGCCGTCGAACTCGCATCACGTTCAGCAGCACAAAACATTTCCTAATTAGAACATTCCTTCTACAATATGCTCATATTGTTGCAACAGGTATTTTGTAGAGTGTATTGTTGTGTGCATGGACTGTATACTGATATGCTGTAATCTAATTTGATTAAATGAGTGATTTCTTACAGGTAATAATTGGAACAAAGGAGCTGATATATTATTCTTACTGCTTTTGGGAGACTCACAACTTGTGGGTATTGGTTTAAATCCAACTTAGGTAGTGTGTGCTGAGTTTTCATGTTTTCACTTTGTTCACGTTTGTTTCCTCCCTTCATCTGATTTCTTCCAGTAGTCCGAAGACATGCGTTTCAAGTGAACCGGTTTCTATAAATTGGCCCTCTGGTGTATATCATTATGGGTGAATATGTGAATGTTGTTGTCCTGCGATTGACTGGCATCATGTCTTGGGTGTAGAATAAAGCAGTTTCCAGATTCTGTATCACTGCAATTCTTCTTTGTACAGTAGTTCTTAATAATGGATAATTACTATTATTATTATAATAGTAATAGTTATTAATATTCGTAGTAGTATCATTATTATTCTTATTACTCTGCAGTGGACTAGCATGCCATCCAGAGTGTACCCCCATCCTCTGTCTTGCATCCAATGCTTCTAGGAAAGGCTTCAGATCACCATGACCATGATTAGAACAAAGTTGTTACTGAAATAGGAATTATTATTTTTATTTATTCAACTTTAACAATGTTTACCTTTCTCAGCAATGTTGCACAAGGGGAAGGATTTGAACCAGTGACTTCTCAAACTGCAAGGTGACAGCCCTATTTCAGCTCAGGTTAGACGAGGCACACTGTGCAGCTTTTCTCAGTTTTTTTTTTTTTTTTTTTTTTCTCCCTCTCTTCCCCAAATTCCAAAACGATTTCACAGGAGTCAACAGGTTATCCCAGTCAGGGTCTTTTGGGGGCCCTACAAACCATCTGCTTGTCCCTATCAGTCAATTTGGCACATTGCTTGTCCTTCATCGTGTCAACGTTCATCCATTTCTTTCTTCTTCCTCCAGCTGCTCAGCCCATAACCTCTGTCACAGTGTCCACTTTCTTCTTCAGGAAGGGGGCGGACAGCTCAGCCTTGTGTTCGTATAAACCTCCTCTTCAAACCAGCCTTATCCATTCAGTTGTATAATCCATCTTTTGTGGACAATTCGTGGCCGTCTGAACTTTCGGGGAAAACGAAATCCTTAGATTTTATGACTGACTACCCTAAATCCAAGGTGATGTTCCACAACTGCCCAGTCTGCTCAGCTTCATCCCTACGCTAACCCTTGTTCAGGTCACCAAGGATCTTTTGTGCACATTTATGGAGGGGCAAACAATTAGTGTAATAGGTGTAATAACACTAAGCAATTATATATAAAGCACTTATGTACAGCCATTTTAGATATTTAAGGGAATTATATATAATACAGCCTGTTTTCCCTCATTGATATGTAAATGAAATGCAGTTTTGCATGTGTTGGGAAGTCAAACCTGGCACCGTCAGTAAGATATGTTAACCCTCACCCCTGGATAAGAGTTACCAAAGATTGCAGTTGCTCAGTCAAGATTACTTTAATTGGCATTTGTTAATTTGCATTTCCATTGATTGTTATTTTTAGGAAGCAGTTGGAGAGGCACTGTTTGGTAAAAGGAGATTTGAAGAGTGCTGTGAGACATCGCAAAAGACTGGAGTGGTACGGCACACCGAGCAGCAGAAGCACAGATGAACAGACACTTTTAGACTCCCACTCAAATTCCCAGTGGACTCTGATGCAATGTTACCACTATTCATTAGGTAACACATATTATTAGATCTGAATGCCTCTACTGTACTCATTGCTTCCTATTGATCTCTTTTCAAAATACACCTCTGTACAGTGGAGTCCATTGTTGGATTTTTGTAATATCACATGTTAATAGTGCTACGCAGTCAGTAATACTTTAGTTTTAATGTGCGGAAGTGTAGAAACCTGTAGCCTATTTTTGGGGTTGTTCAGAGTTTTTTTTTCCTTTTTTTTTTTTTTTCCCTGGTTATGCTGAAGGGCTTTTGATAATTAATAAGATTATGCAGTAGTTTAATTGATGGAACAAGCTGTCAGTGACAGGAAAGATGACAATCAGTCAATCAATATGTCAGTTTCCAAATTTCACACTCTGCCCTAGAGGCTCTGTTTGTCTTGCAAGGTTTCTAAAGAAACATTACAGCTATCAGCACCTTATAATCACCATCACTGCCAATATTAATGTCAAGGTTGCATGGAGTTTATCCAGTGAAATTATTCACCAGGTGGTTCTGTATTATGGAACTCATGAAGCTCAGCTTTGATTTTGTCACATGAGATTGAAGAAGAAAATGATCAGTGATTCGCACTTTTTTTTAGTTGTGGTGGTCAGGTGGCAGAAAGCCAGATATATGTCAAGACTTTAGTGTCTTCACTTACGATCATGGAAAACAGACACGATATGATAGCTCATTATTCCCAGTCAATGGAATCAGGCGATGTATCTGCAGTGGCTTCTATTTTTAAATACCTCTAGCACAAACCTTTTTAAATTGAGGACAGATTTATTGAAACTGTCATGACAATGCACATTAGTACTGATGCACAGATTAGTGGTGTGTCCTGAGACAGTGATAGGCATATCAAATAGGTTTCGTTCTTGGCTTGGCTTCCCACAACAAAAGTCATCACCTAAAACAGTTTTAAAAAAAAAAAAAAAAAAAAAAAGGATAGTGAAACTCCTGTTCTGACACCCCTCCCTAGTAGTCACTGTGATGTATTTTTACTGATCGTAGAAAAAGAAATAATAGTAATTAATAAACTCTTAGTAATGTGGTGGTGGGTCCCCTTTCAGATTCTTGCTTGCAGGACTCTTACTGAATAGTCTGTGAAGTTGGGGGATAACTGTATTTTCTGTTCAGCAATCTGCAGGTAACATTGACACACTGAGGAATTTTTCTCGTATGTTTAGGAATTTTTTTTTTTTTTTTTTTTTTTTTTTTTTTTTTTTTTTAAAATCCTTTTCTCAATTTAGTCAAGGCCAGTAAAAATGTATTTATTGGTAGGGATGGTCATTTAATTCATTGCTACAGAACATTTGTTACGTTTACATAAAAATGTAACAAACTTTTTTCCAAACCAATTTACAGTGTTACAACTTACAGTGATTTACCCACTTTTGCAGTTTGATCATTTTTAGTATTTCAATTTGAGATAAATACGTTGATCAAGGGTACTACACTAGGAAACCATGATTCAAACTTGGTGCTTCTGAGTCCGAAAGTAGCAGGTCTAACCACCGTGTTATCAACATGTAAGGCCAGAAGATCTTATATTACATTTACATTTATTCATTTAGCTGATGATTTTCTCCAAAGCAACTTACAAGTAGTATTTCTAGCCAGGAATTCATCTTAGTCAGTTAATTAGACAGAATACTGACCACGGGGACGATCTCCCCAGCTGACCACTGGTTTTGGTTCACATGCTAATTTGCTTCTTTAGAAATCATGTATATAGTAAATGTTAAGCACTTTCCTTCAGTGGGGTGGGGGGAATATTTGTTTACTTTTTGTGTTTAGCACAGTGATTTCTCAAACAAACTGCAATTGACAAAATGCTTATGGTCTCTGTATGGAAGACATAGGCCATCCTGTAGACCGAAACGAAAGATGTCCAGGAGGAAATGGCCCGTTCGAAAAAAGAATGATTTGGCTTAGCCAGTGATCTGAGGGAGTAGTTTGGACGAGACATTATCGAAGGAAACACAATGGGAAAATGCCGGAGAATAGAAGGACTTCATTTTAGTTTAATCAGAAAGGGAATGATGCGCTACGTCGAGATTCAACTGAGGCCGTAATGTCTGCACAGTTCTTTGCCACAACTTGCCGAAAAGTTCAGAATGTCTGTAATGCAAATTCTGACAAAAAAAAATGACAAATATTTTGCGTTGAATCAATACGTGCAGGTTCCGTATAGTGATATCAAATTAGGTTATGAGTTTTGAAATGTGAAGCAACCATTTTAGTTCACCATGAACAAAAATATCAACATGTGCCGAATAATATTAATAGTATGCAGTTTATTTAGCAGTAATAAAATACTCATCTCTCCCTCTCAGTGACAGGATAAACGCTGAGCTGCCGACTCTCACGCAACTGGCATGAGGTCCATGCTTTTAAATCAGCAATAATTTTTCTTTGTCCTATTCGTTAAAGTGGTTCCTCCCACCCTTGGCTTCAGCAATTATTTTAAATTCCATGCCAAATGATGGGCAAAGGTTGGCAAACCTATAAATGATTATCTTCCTTTCTTAAGTGGGCATAAGCTCAGCTGGTACCTTAATCATAAAGGAAGCTGGCATGGTTATTAAGGATCTATTTTAAGCTGGAGGCACTCACATTCGGCACTCTTTTATGCTTCCAATTTAGTTAAGAGAGTCTTGTTAAAAAAAAAGAATAAATAGAAGAAAGATAAAGAGTACTAAAACTAATGGCGATATGACGTATTAATTTATAGATCTTGAAGAGCTGTTAAATTTTCCACTTGGCCACAAGACTTGGATTTGTCTTTTGGTCTTGTTGTTTACAGTTGTTAAGAGTACTTTGAATGACACTTTCTAAAAACCGGATAGTTTTCTGGAAAGGTATAAATGACCGAGTCCAATGATCAATTATATTTTTTTCCTAAATGTTTTATTGTTATAATAAACCACCAAATTAAAAAAGTAACAGTTCTTTAAAAAGAAAACATTCCTATGCAGTCCACAGCAAAAGCTAAATTTGTTAGTTTTCTTTCTTTAGAAATGGTTTTAAAGTGCAGTGTATTAACCGTAATGTCGCTTACTTATTTCCACTCTGTGCCGTATAACCAACCTACTGGAGCTGTTTGATGCCTCTTTTATGTCCCATTGAGTCAGTATAGAGAAATTTCTTTCATGGCTGTGTATCGATGGTCATACAGAACTCTATTAGTGCTGAGGACTTTCAACATTTTCTATTGATGTGTCCAAGGTACATAGGCAGCATATGGATCAAAATGAGTTTTGTCCACAACATACTTGTACCGCAAGATTCAGGGATAGCTTTTACCCCAGTGCTGTAAGAATATTCAACACACACGAATGTGCAGTATCAATAATGATACTGGACTCTACACTTTTGCAACTTGACATTGTACTGATCTCTCCAAACCCATCACTAGCACTATCACTTTGTTGTCTGGTAGTTATTTTGGCTATTCATTGTTATCTCTGTATGTATATTTTGTACTTAGTTGTACTATCTACTGTATCTTGTTTGTGGAGAAGCATTGAAGCAAGAATTTCATAGTACTTGTACACAGTACTTGTACATATGACAAACTTTGAAATTGAACTTATGTGACAGTCAAAGTAAAACGGAAGTGTCTAAAACCTGTAATGGTAACAACACCAAATTTGCATAAATTAAGGTTTTTTTTTTACATTTTTTAAAAATTTTGTTCATGATATTGCTATTCATTTATCTCTTCAGTTTTGGGTCATTGCTTCATGTTCCACAGACAGCACCTTTTGGTGATTGGTATTTTACTTGCATGTGTGCATCTGTGTTTTTTATTATTTATTTGTTTAACCCTGTTGATTTTTCTTTGGACTCATTCTTGGCGTTCCCTTTAGTTAAACTGTTCTTACGTATTTCCCAATGTTCAGCGAGAAGGGCGATGTCAGATGATGGCTCTCCTAAGGTTATTTGTCATCACCCCCCCCCCCCGCCTTATCTGTGCTGCCCACAGGGGATTATTTACTGTTCTTCATAAAATCTGTATAATTGATGGGAAAAATTCTCCATGGAGCCTGGGTTACAGTTTATGTTGGTTTTCCTTCTTCATACTTGTTTTATTTATTTATTTATTTATTTATTTATTTTTTTTTACCAGTATGAGTAAGGAATTTTAGATGCATTTTTATGTGTACGTTGACTTCAGTTTACAGTTTTAAGCAGAGTAAGTTAACATCATTTTGCAGTCACAGGGGAGCATGAGCATCTGTTGTCTTTTTAATACTCATTTTCATGTTTTTCTTATGTCCTGTTGTAATACACTCTGACAACAGTTGAGCACGGGAACTTGATGGGGATGATGTACTGTGCCCCCCCCCATATGTTTAACATGCTCCCAGGACCAGGTCCATTAATACATTTGGTGGTTTCTCATCATGCACATATTGCCCTTGGTGATGGTGGAACAGTTGCTTTACTACGGGGCCAGGTCAACCTTAAGCTTGGCGTGTTTGATGCATGGATGACGATGGGGAGCCAGTGAGTGTTACTCCACTCTCATGTCTCATGAATTCCTTATAGTTGCATCATGCATTGTGAGACACATCAGTCACTTCATCCAAATTTTTACACACAAAACAAGAAATATTGGTTTATGGTCTGTTCCTTGGAGGCGTTATCTCAGCTGCCTGTTGCTGCTATTGGACAGACATGCATGCCTCAGTCATGCTTCATGAGTGGGGTCCAAAGGGACCAGTCGCCCACAACCTTGTATACCCTTCATGGCAGTTTCAATAACATCTTGCTGCAGAAAGTTTCCTTGTGCAAATGCCCGGTGTATTGTTGTAAAACACCAGCACTCAATTACAATCTGTCAGAAATACAGGATGGACATGCCAGTGTTGTTTATGATGCTGAAATGAAATTTCTGCTTCCCACTTTACAGAGAATGAGCAGGCAAGATAGAAACTTGCATCATAGTAATGAATATGTTCAGTGACTGATACCTTCACAATAATGCCACATGGGTTCTCTTATTCTGTTAGTGTCGACTTGGATCTATTGGAAATATACATTTAATGGAGTATTTTAGTATTTGTTCATTTAACTGATAGTTTTATCCCAAGTGACTCAGAGTGTTAAGGTACATGAAATTATTTACGAATTTGTGTAGCAGGGTAATTTTCCCTGTATCAAGCCAGGGTTAAGTGCCTTGATCTTGGGTACTGCAGCAGGCAGTGAGATTTGAACCCAGCTTCTTTGAGTAGAAAGTGACAGCTGTACTGCAATAAACTGCCCTACCTGCTGCCTACCTCTGTCCACTACACTGTCTCCTTGCCCCCATAATTAGGTTTTTATTGGGTCTGTAGAACAAAAACTCTATTTTGTTCATTTGCTTATGTAGTCATGGTTTAATTTATGTTTTTAATTGAAAGCAGATTGCTAAATTTCTTCGGCTCTATGCATGTATTAAAGCATTAAACAAAATTATGTCTAGTGTGAGCTTACAAATTTCACACCCTGATTGAGTTAATATCTTTATTTGTGGAATAAAGAAGTAGACATACATTATTAATCAAAACTAGAGTAGCTGTAGTTTAATGGGTGGGATTTCTGTGCAGTGTCAGGCAGGCCGAGTGTTAAATGTTTCATTTGATTTACACTTTTATGTGAAGCACTCTCCGAACAAAATAGTCCATAAATGGCACAGGAGAAAGAGGAAGCGTTCAGAAATAATTGATAAAAGAGCTTCTTCAGCATGACTTTTGTCTGAGAATGGTTGAAAAATGAAACCACAGAAAACCTCTCACACTTGCTTCTCAGCTTTTTATTTATTTATTTATTTATTTATTTATTTTTTTATTTATTTATGTCTTTGCAAGACCTTCATCGTGTTTATTCTGCTCCACTAAACTCCCTTGTATGCCTTCGATCCCTAAAGTGCATGTGTCGCGACTGAGGTTCAACTTGTGGGGTTTTTGGTACTATCGATTCCTTTGCAATGAATGCATATTGTACAGAGGGTATTCAGAGGAGTGTGGGGGGAGGTAGATGACTTCCTTATCCGTCACATCTCTGTCCTGAGAAGCAGCCAGTGTGTCACTGCCAGGACTGTGTCACTTAGACACAGCTCACGGTAACATGAGACAACTGTATCACTCCCATTTCAACATCCTTTCAGGATTCGCCCTGGGGATGTGAGCAATACTTTCGTGACAATAATCACAGGTTCTTGGTCCCTTTGCCCTGCTTTGCATTGACCTGTTGCCGAACGAAGGCCTGTATGTTTGCTGCGCTTTATCCTTCAACTGGTATGTATGTTGAGACATAATCCCAAATTATCAGTCTTGTTTATAATAGAGACAATGACATGCTTGCAGACCCTTGAGATTTTGGTGAAGTGGGTTTCCTTGCCGAAAGAGGTCACTGGTGATGTGAAGGCAGTCCTGTTTCATCCTCAGCTTTGTTTGATATGGAGATTTACTTTGGTCCGAGTTAATTTTCTGTATTTCCTTAAATGCAGTCTTATCTGCTTGTTGAGGTAAACTTCATTTACACCCAAAGAAAACTGTAATCATCTTGACAACCAAATATCAATGTCGACATGCTTTCTTATTCCAACACTGAGCCTTTTGATGGATGTTCTTGGATATTAATCTGTGATTTGCTGAAACAAGTCATGAGCATATTGTAAGTCTTGCATGAGATACAGAATATTTGACAATCCAGTTCATAGCTGCAGACAGCCACCTGCCACCCCAGACATTGTGGATGTAGTATGCATCAGCTACGGTAAGCGCCTTCAAGGCAAATTTGACTTGTGGCAGCCACAGTTTTCATGATAAGGAAAGGTAGAGAATTGGTTTAGAGTTGCAATGTTTCGCATGTGTTTGGATTGCAGGAGAACATTTAAACTCCACACACCAGTAATGGCGATGCAGTAAATTGCACATGCGAGGTACAACATGTGGAGGAAGTGCACAGAAAACAAGGGAATGGCTTTGGAATCGACAGGATGTTGGTCGAACAGAGCTCCAATTTTTTTGTGTGCCCTGGATTAACAGGTAAGGAGTGTCAGGTCATACAGGAATATGCTGGGAAAATGCTAGACAGGAAGAAATCTGTGACGGGTTTGCCAGCAAGACGACGATGATTTTCAGCCCGTCTGTCATCAAAACTGAACATATTTTTCATATACGCATGACATTCATGCACGGAAAATGAAATAACCTCTCGACATTGTGAACGTACAGGTCATAGTACAATACATGGTATGCTCAGTCCCTGGGGGAACAATTATACAAATATGTTTTGCTCCATGTGTTCCATTAAATGAAAAGAATTGTCCTCAATAAAATGGTTATTCCATAATGTCATTAGCTCTGGTATGATTTTAATATCGTAAAGCACAAGTCTAAAAGATATAGTGTAGTTGTTAAACTGTAAACTGTATGACTTAATGTAAGAAATATAAATGAGTAAGTAGTTGCAGTTACATTAAGCATTTGAAGCAGATGTGAATATTAAAATGTTCATATGACTTGGTTTTAATTTCTATAAAAAGTGCTGTTTTACACACACACACACACACACACACACACACACACACACATACACGCTCGTGGCAAACCGGAACCTAACCCGGCAACACAGGGCGCAAGGCTGGAGGAGGAGGGGACACACCCTGGACGTGCTATTTTAGACAGTCAGATATAAGTGGTAATACTACAGTAAATTATATGTCAAACCTGTAAATGTGATGTTCAAGAGCAGTGCACAGTGACAAAAACAAACAGAACAATGCGATGCTGATGTGGTTATATACAGAAAAAAAGTGTTTTAAGGTGACTTAACGAGTTTATTATATTCACTGTAAATTCAGTTAGGGATGAGTAATGAAGAGATTTACTGGAAAGAGACCTAAAGGATCACAAGGGTTGGGTTTAACTGACTCTGCTCGTTACAGAGACCGAATCGGGTCAGTCAGATTGTTCTAAACACATGCCTTATTTTCACTTCGAGTTTACCATGTTGTTATACGTTATTTTATCGGTTGTATATATACGGTACATGAAAATTATGGAAAAGTGAGTATTCACGTCAAAATACTCCCCCCCCATTAACAGCTCTAAAGATGAAAGATGCCAGCTGGAAACTACTGATCAATCCATAATACAAAGTATATTAACTGGCAATTACTGAGTTAAAGGCTGGAGATGACAACATTGCTTCTGTTGGGAAAGGACTGAGGTGCTTGTTGCCAAGTAACACATCTTTTGAAATTGGCCTTCTGTCAACGAGTGCTACCTTTGTTTCAGTCATTTTCTGTTTCTTGTGCTTGTTTGCAGACTTGTTCTTCATTTTGCTTTTTTCTGATTGTTTCAGGTCCCCCGCCACAGTATTTCCTGGACTTATAAAGTAAATGTGAATGCTCCATGCACCTCATGAAAATATTCTTAAAAAAAGAATCAAATTTCACAAAATCATTTTTTATGTCATTGTGTTTTGAAATCTTACGCACCTAATTTATCCTTTTCCTGGGCAATTTAACTTTTCTATTTCACTATATTCAATGTAGCTAGATATTGGGTGGTATGGCTTGTTATAGGTTGGCAGTCAAGGTGCAAAAACTGCATTAAAATGGTAGTAGTACTTTGTTAAAAAGCTAGTAATGATGTGCAAAGTGGCTGTGATTTATTGTATAATTCAGATAATTTGCTAAGTGACTCACTAAGGCAGTGTCATTTAAAAACAGTCCCTAATAAATACCATATACACATCTGTGCCAAAAAGCTGATGGTTTTTTTTTTTTTTAAAAAAACAAAACAGCTCTTTAATTCATGGATTTTATAACAATACTATGGCCTGGGAACATATAACAGTGTAGATTTTTTTTTTTTTTTTTTTTTTTTTTGCGTTTGCTACCTGTTCATATCAGTGGGAACAGCTGTATAGTTGTACAGTTGTGGCATTTCTCAGAAGCCTCTTCTGCCTACAGATTGTTTTGTTATAGTTAATCCAGAAAAAAGCTAATTGTGATCCACCTGTAATACTTGGTTGGAGTAGCCAGCAAGGTATCGAATGGTCACAGATACTTTACTAGTTCCAGCAATATGCTTATTTACAGCTAGAAGTGAGGTTTCACTTGCCGGCACAGTGGAGAATGATCCTTACTTCCGAAGCGTGTTTGCTGGGTGCCACAGTGGCAGAGTGTGTGAACGCTGCTAATGCCTCACAAGTAATAGTTTCAGAGGTGATAATTAGTCTGGGGAGATGCCATCATTAGAGGTGGAGCTTTTGTGAAAGATGAGGAAGAGAAGAGAGACAGCAAAGTGTGTCCTGAGTTCAACTTGGGTCATGAACGTCATGCACTGTGTCAACAAAAACAACCGGGAGGGAACTGCAGAGGGGTTGATATAGCAGCCAGGCTGTTGTGCGCAAACTGCTCATAACAGCTGGCAAAACACATTGTGCAGGCCTATGGGAGCGAGAAGACATGGTATAGTCTAGGTGAGCTTCAGTATGGTCTCATGAAGCTTCCTTCAAATTCTTGGTGAATGTCCTTATGCCATGTCATGTACAGTACTCTGCAAAAGTTTTAGGCACTTCGGGGGGGGGGGCTGTAAAGTGAGAATAATTCCAGAAATTATGCTCTTAATTAATTAACTTCCTTCAGAGCTCACTAACCATCCATCGTCAGCAAGCGCTTGTCCCGAAGATGACCAACTTCTGTCTTGTTGGTATACTCACTCTTGCCATGATGTAAATAAGAGAGTTAAACTGCCACATCTGACAAAACCTCACATTTTCAGTATGGTTGTACCTCACCTAGATTGGCTGCTTCATGATTTCTCATAAATTGCAAGGTAGTCATAACCACTACCAATTTCAACAACAACTTGTCCTCAGCAGGGTCATGGTGAACTGAGGCCTATTATAGAAGCGTTGGGTGCAAGACGGTGGGGGTGCGGGCAACACCATCACAATAAATTAAACCATTTTCCAGGGAACTTCTTTTTAAACGCATAATCAGAATATGCTTTTAAAAGTGATTTGTCTACTACAGTTGTCTCTATATGTCCAAATTTTGCTTGTAATTAATTTGACATTAGGGACTTTTCATTCAACTATGAATCTATTTTTTAATGCTTTTTGCTAAAACACATCTTCAAATTCTTTTTGTGCCATGAATTACCTATTTTTGAAGCAGTTGCTCTCTAAACTTTGAAAAAGCTACACTGAGCAGAACTTAACTGTTCATTATCCATAATCAAAGCCACTAATTGACAACATTTTTATTTACCTGCTGCAAGCTCCTGCTGGCGTTATTTAATACTTTACAGTAAAAGATCTTTCATTTATGGACACTTGGTTAATTTTTGTTTACACACGCATTTACATTTTAAACAGTGTTGGCAGTAAGTTCGATCCTGATTTAATTCAGTTACACAGAGAATGTTCTAAACCCCCATGCATAATTCTTGGCCAAAAGAAAGCACAGTATTTATTTCTGGTATTACAGCCGAAGTGATGGCATTTCCATGGTTGGAGAATGTAACTATTTTATTTGTGTAGTTATAAAGTAATCCTGTGGAACAGTGCTGTGGCTTATGGTTTTCATAATTTCCATAATGATATTTGAAAATGCTTTATCGGCTCTACGGCAGGTTACTGCTGCGACCAGGATGTCCCTGAGGACATATGTGTGGGAGTTGATTCTTGTTTTAAAGATAGCCAGGTAATGTTGATGAGAGGAAGGAGGAGTTCTTTATGGATGTTGTGAGTTTGTGGGCGGTCCAGCCTAGGGCAGGAGGCAGGAGCATCAAGATAGACAGTTCCCAGGGGCCCTCCCCTCCCTTAATTAAATAATGATGGGCAGCTGTTGGCACTTAAGGGGTCCAACTAAGAGGACTGTAAAGGCAGCTGTTTTAGGGGCAGAATAAGTTCAGTGTGTGTCCTGGTGCTGTTTTGTTGTTAACGTTTGCCCGGAAGGGCCTATTGCCCTTCATTAATTTGTAATTAAACCCTTTTTTTGGTTAAAGTCCTGCTGTTTTTTGCTCTGAGTACGTTGCAGTTGCCTCTGCCCCACAATCAGCTACAATGTACACAGTGCAAGTACTTAATTTTAAAATTTTGTTCTTTTTTAATGTTGTTTTTTTTAAAGACTTTTCTGAAGTACGAAGGAATTTCTTCTAGGATTTGTTTACTTTTAGCAGAACTGGTGTGTCCAGTACTGGCACAGGGAGAGGAAGTGATGTAAATTAAGAGCAGAACAGGTCTGATAAGAGCAGGTGATCCAGGAAGTGCCATATACTGACTGTATGCTCAGGCAAACTGCACGACTGTTACAGCTGAGCGGAGGAGAACAGAAACGTGGGGAACCTCCCGAAGGCTGGTTCTGGATCTGCTCTCTTATGAAGGACTAACCCACAGGAGAAAGACGGGGATTGCATGCAAACCCTCTTCTGCAAGGTAACCTTCCTATTGCCACGCTTTTTTTTTCCACCAGTTCCATGTGAGTTTGTCTGCTGATTTGTTTGAACAAAGGAAGTTTGCTGGAGTACTGACTGGTAATACACAGGCAGAGTGTTGATCCACTTATTTTCTTTGCAAAGTAGACTGACCTTCTGTTTGGGAAAGCAGACATTCATTAAATAAGGCCTGGAGCACAAGCAACAGGGGCGCTCTGTGCTTCTTCTTTCTTCCTTTGCTGGTCTTTGTGCCCGGGGTAACAGAACAAGACCTCGTGTGATCATGGGATAAAGCATGAGAGGTGCTTGTTACAACAAGGAGGACGGTTCCTGTTTCTCGCTCATGTCACACTATACTTTAAGACTTTGCTTCCCCCCCCCTCCCTGCGTTTTCAGCACTCAGATGTTTTTATTGCAAAATGAGTTTCTAACGCAGACCCGTTTTGGCCTAAAGCCTTCTTCACCATCTATAGGATGTTGAGGGGAAAAAAATGAATGTATAGGAACACATAATGTGACTCCAGGGGCGTCACACATAAGACCATCATAAGTCAGACATCATACATTAAGACACGTTTCTGCAAAAAAGATGTCATATGTGAAACCACCTGATTAGACAATGTACTCGATAACATTAGAAGATGTGATGGCGCAAGGTGGCACTTTTCCCATCTCAACTTATAGTTTTTTTTTAATAGTTTTTATTGGTTACTTGTTTTTGTACTGCCAAAAACATTAATTGAATAATTATGTGTGTTGACTTCTAATTGCAGTTAAGATTATTATTATTATTTATTATTATTATTTATTCATTTATTTTTTTTAAACCTCCACTACTGGAAATATTTCAGTCAGTACTCTGACCCACTCCTGGTCTTAATCTCCAGGTCCCACATAAGAAAGCATTCATTACAATAGTAGTTGCAATGCCAGTTGCATAACCGCAAAGGACGTAAATTTGAATATCTTCAATTTTTGGAGTGTAGTAGACTCATTGCTTTCTTGTACATGCAATGTTGTATTGGCCTTGTGATTTTATTAATTTGCTAAAGATGAAATAATGACACAGCACATACATATTGAACAAGCAGTCAAAATCGATTTTCTGTCTGCCCCCCCCCCCTTCTGTCTGTAGTTTGCTATGCTTTGTCTCACATTGACATTCAACCTGTGCTGCATTCTTTCACCCTCCTGAATCTCACAGGTAGACAGCAGAGCAAAGTGTGTGGGTCTCCTTGGTTTCAATTTAAGACCAAGGTCACTTTGTGTACACTTCTTTGATTGACAGAACACACCACTGTGTTTTCTCTCTGACCAAGAGGTCAGAGGTGCTCGTTTGATTTGTTTCAGAGTGCAGTGAAAAATTTCCCTGCTGGCATCATACCAATACCAAGAGAAATGAAATTGGATTTCTTTTATTTATTTATTTATTTTTTTATTTTTTCCCCATGTGCCCTGATTTGTGCATTTGGGTGTGTTAGCAGGTATGGTAAGGGTGTGCAGTACTGCAGGAAGCTAATGCTCGGCTTGTTTTAGCGAGGATGTGAATTAGAAAATTACATGAATAGCTCTTAAACTGGATGTATTTGTTATGAGCGTGTATATTCATAAGTCCATTTTAGGGTTCCTAAGCAGGATATTTGTTTGAACTCAACTTGTCTTCTGTTATTCACCAGAAGATCTGACTTGACCGCAGTGCAGAGTTGCATTCGGAATTGATTTGAGTCCCACTCAGTGCACTTTGTGCTTTTGTTTGGTTTTGGAGAGGGTATTTCAGGTGTTTTTCCATCTCATAAGATTCATTGCTATTGGCAGGTAATTTAATGCAGCAGCTGGAGTCCAGGCTCTCATATCTTTCAGTAGTTGGCTTGTGGCTGCTGCTGTATGTATTTAAAAACCTGAACTTTTCGTATGTTAAGGTTTGTTCTTGATGTTGCCTTGTGTTGTTTGGTTCAGAGTTGATAAGCATACATGCTGCATCATGCCATTTCTTTTTTAGTGTTAAAAAAGGCAAAAGTAAACACATAGTCGGACTGAATGACCATAATGGTAAAAGGCAAACACAAGGAGCATAAAACTGTGTTTCAATTGCAGAAGGTCTTATAGTATTACTGTACTTGATTGAAATTCCAGTTTTGTCACATGTTTTATTCTTCAAGAAGAGACTGGACTATTTGGAAGATCTCATGTCCCATTTAGTCCACAACTGGTTTTTGTCAAATTCTAATAATGGTATTACAGTAAACCTAAAAGGGTATTTTAACAGAAATCGTTGCATGGGTTGCCATCTCATTCCGTGACTGTACATCCTGTAGGTCTGCAGGAATAACATTCCTGTGGTTGCAGTAATCCTATTTTCACTTTCCTGTGCATCTGTCTTTGGATTTTCAGCCTGAGCTTTAAGGAGAAATGGCTGTGCTATCTTCCTCATCAACCAGATTTTATCAGGCTAAAACTATTCACATTCCACAATAACCTGAGCGCCCCTTCCATAATTTACTTTGAAATGCTTGGGGGAAAGACATCCAAAAACAGAACGTCTAGATAATGCATCCATTTGTATTTTGCTGGTGTTGAATATAAGAATAATAATGGTAATAGTAATGATAAAAAGAGTTGAGTTGGACTTGCTTGAATCCACTGTCCAAATTAAGGAGTTCTTGACAGCTTTCTTCTGGGTTTTTTGTTTTGGAAAGACACGTTCATTGACTCTGCCCTACTTTACTGTATGGTTTCTTATATAATAAGTATAGATATAACTTGAAAACAAAGCACTATACTGAGTAGCTCTCTAAAAAAAATTAAATTCAGATAGGGACTTGTGGACTTTTATGAAACAGAGAAGATCCATTTTCTTCTGACATTCCTTTGTGTTTTCCATGAACTCTTCAGGCACTTTGGTGTCATTTCCTTCCAACCTAACTGGAAAAATGTGCCTACAGAAGAGGAAAAAGTCTTTCAGTTGATGTCAAGAAATAATTGTGTTCCAATGAAAAACATTTCAGTGGTGAGGAGTCAATATGTGTGCTGCTACTTAATGACTGAGTAGTATTCAACAATTACTGTTTTACTAGTAAGGTGATAAAGGACAGAAAAATAAAATTCTGTTCATTAGTCTTAAATGCGGGAAACGTGAACTAATAACATTGTTTTATTATCACAGATTCTCTTGTAAATTTTAATTTTTATATAATATTTAAAACACTCAAGTGTCCTTAATCTTTAGCAGTTTGAGTAACGTGGTTTTAACTGTCAAAAGCAGTCCCACTAAACCTCGGGAGTTAGCTGGGACGAAAAGCGACGTACCCTCTGACATCGTTGGCGGGTACAGAATGGTTCTGCTGAATTGGGCTGCAATGGAATGAGATGGACATTATTCATTGATTGATGAAACAAAGGAACAAGTTTTATGCTCTCTAGTAACATACATGGCAGCCTGCAGTGTGGCAAGACTATAAGAGGCAGCAATAATCCTGTGGTCAGTGTTTGAAAATGAATATACGCACATGTAGTGGAAACTACCAGTGTTCATACATAACTTAGAAATTATGTATTACATCAAATATAATAATCAATATTAAAAAATTGTGCCATGAGCCTGTTTTGGGATCATTTCAACCTGCAAATGATATAGAATGTCTTTAAAAGTTGTGAGATGGAAGGTTACCAGACTAACTACCAGCGTAATCAAATTTATTGTAGCATGAGGGTTTTGTGTTTTTGAATACTTAGTAGCTACATCTTGCTTATGCGTTTATATTGTCTGTGACTTCGTGTTGACTGAAAACCGATAATAAAGATGATCATGTTCTACAAAGACTTCTTGAAGTATTTTGCATACATATGAAGACTTCTTGAGAAATCTTTGTCACTTAGGTCTAATGTTATTAATCTGAATCTTTACCAAAATGGTCATTTTGCCGTTTGTTGTGAAGCCAGTGTCATTTGATGTATATATGCAGACACGTGTAGAGGTACAGTTGGTCTGAAGCCACTCTTTAAACCAGCATACGTTATGTACTTGACAGATATTGTAATGCAGATCACAGATCTGGGTAGAAGTGAGTCTGAAGGAGATTGTCCTGAGACTCTTTTTGAAAGTTCAGAGGTGTTCAGCAGTTCTCAGTGACAGGAAGAGATCATTCCAATACCTTGAGGATTTTGATTTTTGGACCTCTTGTACATGAGCCCACCAAGTGATCAGAGGTGGAAGAGCATAGCAGTCTTTTAAACATCAGATATGTCTTCAGTCCTGAACTAATACAGGCTTGATTTAAAAAGTTGATTGGAAACTTTAATTCTGAAACTGTTCATTCTACATTTAGTCCCCCATTTCCACTCTCTCCACACTTGTAATCGGGAAGCAAGTAATTTCCCAGCCAGTTGCTATTACTCTACTTTTCCTCCGACTAATCACGTGGGAAATCCCACGCCAAGGATGTGGTGGAAAATTTAGTGCCCTAAAGGCAAGGTTTTTGGCCCTTAACATATTTCTTTGTGGGTTTTATTACAGATAAACATGAGGGTGATAAGAAACTACAGTAGTACTGCTGATATTATTTATACTGCATGTAGGCAGCACTGGCTCTCCTACGGTACAATGCAGCACGTGAGCATAATGTCCGATACACATGCTACTGCGATGTTTATAACCAGTCCGGTGTCATTGTCAAAGTGAACTCATGGTGAAGACTCGTGATTTGCATGGTAAGGGAGAGTACAAAGGTGGTTTACTGCATGCCTTTGGGTTGGAAACACAGGGAGAACATTCAAACCAACACCTTAAGGCCATTTCAAACCTCTGTCCAGACATGCTGCCCAGATACTCTTCAGCATTGGAGTTGAATACTGTATCCTTCTAGTAACAACAAGTTGACCCAAAAAAAAAAAAAAAAAAAGTTGTAATTGACATGTTGTTTCATCTGTCTGGTTAGCACTACCATGTAAATGTTGTCTTTGAACTATGTTGTTTTACGCTCTGGCCCTAATATACCATAGTACATAAGCACTACTTGAGGAAGAAAAGTGATCAGCAGGTGGCATAGTGTTTGGAACAATCTCCTTCCAAGCAGAAAGTCCTATGTAGTATATAACCCATGGATCCTTGATCAAGGTACTCTCCCAAAAAGTTAAAAGTACCCTACTGTCTAAATGGGTAAATCATTGTAAGCACAAACCCAATATTGTAAGGTGCCTTGGCCAAATGGTGATGATAAAGCTTATTTACTAGGGATCAATGTGTTAGGCTGCTACCAAACACTGAATAGCAATGAGTCATTCTGACTGTATGCGTTTAACATACTCGGAGGGAATCATTTTAAATCTTGTTTAAAACCTGTAGTGATAGCATTACTGCTGGGGTGAAAGAGCTCTACTCAACAGCTACTATCATGCCCATGATTCTTGCATGCATAAATGAGCATATAAGCTGCATATGCACAGCTGGAAACATATCTTCATGTGCTGTTTTTGTGTTTTTTTTTTTTTTTTGTTGCTGCCTTGGTCTCGGGATGGAAGTGTGTTGGTACAGTGGAGTCCCAGGTGAGATTATGACAAAAGTAGACCCAAGGTACTACAGAAATGGTCATCTTAATTATAACAGCTGTGTTCTTAATATATATACAAATATTTTACCTTAAATGTATTTTCTATTAAATGCATATAATTAAACGTTACCGCTCGGAAAATAACATTCGGTGGATTTCTGACTCCACTGCTCCCCCCGTTCCAGTATTTTTTAAAGCCTCATAAATTAACCTTGTGGTTGTTTTGGGTGTCTCTCCCTAGCGGGTGTTTTTTTTTTTTTTTCTTTCCTTTCCTCTCCTCTATTTATTGCTATCACTTCTTTTTTTCTTATATTGTCATGCGAATTATCTGATGACACATTTAGTCCAAGCACCCTGGTTTCCTCCCACAGTTCAAAGACATCTGTCTCTAGTGGATGAGTGACTCTTAATTTTCGCACTGTGCGTTTGTTTGTGGCTACCCTATGATGAACGGTCTTCTTCGCAGGTCTACAGTTCTGTGACCCTTGACCCTGCCTTCAGATACATAGTTATTAATATCGAGTAACACCCCCCCAGGTTTTCTGTGATGTTTGTAATGAGTTTCTTTTAAAATGGTAGTATTTTGATTTTAGGGTTAGCTTTTTTACCAGTCATGCATCAAAATTTATTTACCCTTTCCTTTGTAATTTCTGCTAGGGACTTATATTTGTATAAGTAATTATTGGTTTTTGCCTAGAGGTTTAAAATGCATTTTATGCTTGTTTCATTTCTTTATTGTGTCATAAAGCTTGTAAGATGGGTATTGATTCAAGTTTAGTTACGAAATGTACTGTCTGCAGTTTTTAGATTTAGCTTATACTATTTGCTGTTCTCAAAATCAATACAGTTTGTTTTGGATTTCTGTCTATAAGCAGAGAAAACAGTAACCAATATTAAGTGGTTTAGTTTGGTGCAAGATGTTTAGTGCCATTTCTTATTTAGTTTTTTTTTTTTTTTATTTTTTCCTTTTGGGTTTCAATAAATCTAAATCCTTATGAAAGGACATAGCACAGCAGGTAAAGCCAGTGCCTTATAGGTCCTGAGCTACTTGGTGGGCATGGGTTTGAGTCCAGCTTGAGATGTGTGCACTTTGCCTCTTCACCCTGTGCTTGCTCACAAATAAAACAAGGAATTGGCAAATGACTTATTCTCTTGTCTAAAAGAGCCATTCAAGTGCTCACCCAGAACTGGATCTGACTGGCTGGCACACTTTATGATTATTAAAAAAAAAGTATTGCTCCTAGGTCTTAAAGGTGACAGGGGAGGGCTGTACAATGACTTGGGGATAAAGCAAGTAATCCTTTTGATCTTTGATTATTGATGGCAAATTTCTTTAAGCAATAACAGTGCTAGAGTGTGACGCCAGAAAAACTACTACTACGTGTTATGTAACAAGCGCATATAACTTGGTGAATCCTGCAGGGCGGACTGAGCTAATATTACTTCCTATCTATCAATGTGTCTGAACGAGAATGCCTCCTACAAGGTCTTCAAGTAGTAGTACTCTAGATTTATTCCAGTGTCTTTTTATTCCCCCCCCCCCCTCACTGAAAAATATTGTATCCTGGCCCTTCTCATTTTTAAAATCAGATAGTTTAGATAAATTCTTCTGCCATGTTATCGGCATTCTTTTCACTTGCGAGAACAAGTTATTGCATTTACTGGAAGTCACAGAATTGCGAAACACGTGTTACCTGTGTCAGTGATTTTTCTTTCAGGCAATTTATAATATCAGGCTCTTTCCAGCTTTTCTTGTAACTTAACTTGGCAGCACATCCCTTCCCTTTATTTTTCCGCCATTTGAATTTATGCATTGTTATATCAGAAAATATTCTGCTTATAATGTGTTGGCGTTCTGTATGTGTGTGCGCACTCATTATGAAAAGACTTTTGCACAGTGTCTGTACATTGCTGTGTACCTGTATCCCCCCCTGTTGGTTTTTTCTTGAAAATGTTACAGGATTAGTGGATGTCAAGTACACACATGCTGGGCCATTTCATTTTCATATACAGTGTATGATGGACCATTTAATGTTTGTATAGTTTTCTTTCAGCAGCAGGTGGGACTTGGAATTGTCATATCCCTTAATTATCTTAGTATTTAGAACTCAGTAGTTGTGCAATTTTGATGCAGTTGCAAGTGCAATTATAGGTACTACTTTTGAAAAAAAGATTTTCATGGTAACATTAAGCTTTATTGTATGTGTCTGTGAGGTCCCCCCCTTTATTTTTTTAAAAAAAAAAAAAAACACTAAAACATCTGTTAGAATGGTTTGACTCTAAGAGATAATTTAAAATTCTTTTTATTAATGCTGCTACATGCTATTTTTCCCTTTCAAGTATGCCAGTATGAGTGCAGGATGAAAGAGGGCAGAGGAGGGAGCATGAGGGGAACGGAGATGTCTATTCCCCTATCGCCTGCTGTTCTCAGAAAGTGAAGCAGTCAAAGTACACCTTTAAAAACTCCACCGCAACACTGACACATTGATTCTGAGTTGATATTAATAATTCACTGCATATAGATTATATTCATTTCTGACAGGAAACATTATACTCTACTGAAAATTCCTAAACCCATGCTTGATCTCGAGAGGAATGTGAAGATGGATATCAGATAGGCGATACACAAGTCTCTCATATGTATATGCATACACAAAGGCATTTACTTAACTGCAAAAAGTGTTTTTCTTTTTTTAAGTGTATAGTTTCAACTCTTGAAAAATGAAAAGCCCCTCGGCTCATTGTGAAGAATTATACCGAAGACACTTAAACTTGTATTCTCCTTTTCTTGAGACACAGGTTAGGTTACCATGGAATACCCACTCTTTTAGTTATTTATGGTTATGCAAAATTTTCAGTTGAGAAGTGAATTTTATGAATGTAATAATAGCAATAATAACACTACTTGACTAGAAATCTAAAAATGGAAACAGCAAAAAAAAAAAAAAAAAAAGTTTACACCTCAAACAACATTCATATAGAACCATTTACTGCAATCATTCTACAAAGCCCGGAATGACGGCATCTGAACAGTGCTGTGTATGAGTAAATTATTTTTTACTACTGGCTGAAATTTAATGATACTGAAAATTTACTGCTCTGGGATTATGGCTGAGGACTTCATAGGTGGTTAATAAGGAATTGTAACTGAGCTGCAATGGTGATTCTACCAAGGTTACATTTCATGGACCTGTTTGTAATTTTGCTTAAGGTTTCATTAAATAAAATCCACAAGAGATTAAAACATAAGCCTTTATATGTACAATATGTATGTATGTGTACATAGATATACTGTATATGTATGTAAGTATTCAGTGGATTTACACATAAGTCTTTCAGTTTGTTGGATAGTTTTGTCCATAAATTACTTTCCAGAGATGATCTTTTTATGATTTGTAAGTGTTATGCAGCTTTCAGGAACAGCAAAGTGTCAGCATTCCTGTAAGACTATCTTTTCCATCACCTTCCCCCCTCCTGGAGTAAAGTGTCAGCCTCCTATTCCCAAATGAGGCTGGTTTGTACGCATTAAAAATGATTGGCACTTTGCTTAGATTTTTTTTTTTTTTTTGGAGCAGTAACCCTTAAAAATTCAGGACAAGAGGCCTTATCTTGGTGAAACACCTGTGCCTAACCTACTTTGGCATTCTGTGGTTTATGCTTCATAAATATGTGACAATGATATATGTAATGTTTTTATAGCAGTCACCAACTTTGGATATAAACAGCTTTTGGGAATGGTACCTTTCTTTTCACTATTTTTTTAACAAAACTTAAGATTGCCTCTTATATACTTTAATTTTGAAATAATTCTTTGTCAGAGTTCTATGAAATAACTAATTTTAAACTGAGAACAACATCATACTGATTCCTATAGTATGTTCTATGAGGATAGCTTCCTGAATCAGTACAATATGAAACCTGTTAGACAAACTCAAAAGGATGCTTTTATGTAGTTTGACTAAATGTCCACATAGCATCAACTGCTTTTCATTTAGTTAAGATGACCTGGAGCCACTATTCAGTTAGATAAATATAAATCTGTGCGCTGAAATTTAGCTTAATATACTCAATGTCTCAATATGCAGCTTTTATCGGGAACGTCATAAAGCTTACGTCAGAAATGTTTTATAACATTTTTAAGCTTGTATGGATAAACGTCTTAAACATGAAAAAGACCAGTATGGAAAAAATCATACTTTTGGTACACCCAAGTGCTAATGGTGTGAAATCATACTGTGACTTATCTCTTACCAGGGGGAGGACAGAGAGTGGAAAAAGATATTGGCAAAATGCTGAAGATCCCCATTGTCCTTTTGGGGACACATGCATTATAGTGACATAGAAATTCGACCAACATCATGTACATTCTAATTGGGGGGGAAAATATGTAATGTGTGTTCAGGAAGCATTAAAAAGTCATTAGGAATCTTAATTGTTTGCCATTATGAAGTTTTCAAGGCAATCTTTGTAAGCTTTTCTTTTGCATAATAAGATGCATTTCAGTAATTGCACTCTTTAGAAAGTATTGCAAACCTACGTTGGCTACATCTGACTGTCTTTTGTCTGCGGTTTGTGCCTCTCTGACCTCAGACTTCCTATTTAATTCAGCGTGTCACTGAAGGTTTCATGTGGCGGCAGGGTGCGTCCATCCTGTCTCACTGCTGAGTGACGAGCTGGGCAGACGATTTTGATACCACCAGTAGATGGAACTGACGGTCATTCGGCTATCTCAAAGTTCACTGCTTGGGTCTGGATCCACCCTATTTAATCACTTTTATTTTGTGCTGTTTTGTAGCAGAACAGCTGGTCTGTGACACTCAAGAAATGCCATGAAAAGGTGGTAGAAATGTTCAGGCTCTTGTGTTGTCAACGCATTAAATTAAATTAAATTCACCACAGAGGGAAAAAAAAAAAAAAAAAAACTCTTCGTAGTTGACCAGCAGTTTTGCTTTAGTGCACAAGGCTCTGCAGAAATCAGATTTAGAGCCATCAAGAAAGGAGGCAAGAAGGGCTTCTCATATGCCTGGCTCTCATGGGCTCTCTGGGGTGTGCGTGTGTGTGTTTGTGTGTGTCCACACTGAGCCATGGACATGAAAAAGATGTAACCAAGCATAAAACAAACAAATCTCTGCCATGTCACAGGGTTGTAGAGTCACCCGCCCCCCCACCAAACCAAAACTGTCATGTCATTTCTTGACATGGCCACTATGAAAACAGGTGTCTCCAAATGATCTGAGGAGCTGGACTGTGGACGTCCTCAGCCAGATGGAACCAGGCTCAAAGCAGGTAGCCTCTCCAATTCTCATTCAGCTCTGCCTGTCCCCTCCATCGTCATCCAGCAGACACAATCTGTTTGGCTGAATCTTGAAGTCCTGGCCAGCCAAGGCACGGTGGGCTAATCTAAATTTTATTCACGTCATTCTCTGGAGAGCCGACAATGGAGAGGATGGCCCTCTGTCGGAGCACTGATAGGCACAATTTCAAGTCTCAGGTCATATTCAGGCACACACACAGACTGATGGTGCTTGCATTGTGGGCCGCAGGGTCTCCAGAGGTTCAGCCATCAATAGTGCAGCTTGTTGACATATCCTGTGCATTCTTCTTTAAGGGAAACGGTCCCTATGCAGACCAAAAACAGTATGTCTGCAGAACTGCACCCTATGCATTTTTTGTTTTCGGTTTTAAATTGTGTTTACTTCCTTAAGTTCAAGTAGAAGAAGTAATTTATCGGAAAGAAATAATTTATGGTATTTTCAGGACAGGTAATTCCTGTGCCTTGAATGAAATATTTAGAGATCTCTCTCTCTCATATCCATTTTCAAAAAATGCTTGTCCAATTGAGGGTCAAAACTGCCAAGAGCTTATCCCGGAATCACTGGGCACAAGGGGGGGGGGGGGGGGGGGGTTGGTACACCCTGCATGGGTAGCCACACATACACTATGAGCAGTTTAGCATCACTAGTTCTGTCAAACAGTGTGTCTTTGCACTGTGGGAGGAAACCAGAGCACCTAATGGAAACCTGTACACTGGAACAACATGCAGACCCTTCATAGATTGAGCTGTATTCAAATTCACACCCAAGCAGCTCAGAAGCTCAGGCGGCAGTGCTTCCCGCTACCACACTGCGCCACCTTTGCGGGATATCAACCTTGCTCCTTGTAGTTTCTGAGTATGTCTCTAACCGCTGCGCCACCTGCTGCTTGTGAACTATACTTACATATGCTGCCTTTTCCTTCTGCTGACTTTTCCTCTTTTATCTGACATGACACTGTTCATTGAGAAAGGGGAGCTTTTAGCATCCTGCGGGGAGCTGGGGGAGCTGTGCGGATATGACATTGGTGGCAGTTGCGCTTGTAAGCAGCTCCGCACACATTCTGCATTTACAATAAGCTGTTGATAGTGATTAAAGCGGCGTGGAGTAGCGTGTGATATGCCCTGGGAGAGCATTAATCTTTTGGGTTCCTGCCCTTTCTCTAAAGAGTTGTGATCAAAGTGGAGCAGCACCACTCAAGGACAGCGGAGGACCGGGGGGGTGTTGGTGTGTGTCGCAGGGGTGGGGTGGGGGACATGAGGTGGGCACACCAGATGGAAAGTTCAGGCCTGCTTGTTTCACCGAAATGTCAGAACCGTAAAAAGGTTTCATAAACCATCAATCATACACGACTGTGGCTCCAGAAATAGTCAGGGGGCGCTGCAGAAATTAGACCTCTCTGGTCAACTGTGGAGGTAATTACTGCTGCCTAGCTCAGGTGGCTTCCTCCTTAGGTGTCCCGAGGAGCCGCAGAGCCGTTTTTAAAGCAGCGCCGCGCTGAGTCGGGGGGGGGGGTGAGGCACGTGTGTGACAGGTTCGCGGCGATGAGAGAAGCTGCCACTGGAGGCCCTGCAATAAACGGTGCTGTGCTTCTACAACAGGAGCATAAAAGCAACAGGGATGCGTGTTTAGGTAGGAATGTGCTCTGTATGCATACGAATTCTCCACAACCGCGCAGCTGCCTATTGTCGCATATACATAGGAGGACAATTTATGGTTGCATAAATCTAGATGGAATTATAGGGAACACTGTGTTCTTTGTGAGTGGACGAGTGGCTTTATTGTTTGAGCTATATTTATTTCTCCTCAGTATGAATTTTTATATGACATGTAAAGTGCTCTCTAGGGCTGGCTTTACAGACAAAATATTTTACTTTGACTTTGCAAAACTATAATGCCATTATCTTTTATTGGAACTATGTGCTTAGGCTGATTGAGAAGGGGCTCTTCTGGAAGTGATTTATGTGATGAGAATTATGCGCCGTGCTCATTTTATTCAGTATTTATCCTTTACCTGTGTCCATCTCTCCTCTCGAGCTCCTCCACACGCGTAGAACGCTTGGTCGTCGTGTTACGAACATCTCGATTTTACGTTTTTGAAGGAGCAAACATTCTTCTCGGTTATTTTGCCACTGCGCCGTTTTCATATACCTTTTTTTTTTTTTTTTTTTTTAAAAAAAAAAAAAACGTCACATGGATTCCAGAAAACGGACTCGTTGGCACCCATGGCAGGCATGTGAAAGTGGATTAACTCGGCTCTCTTTTACAGCGAGGTGACGACAGCCGCACGTGCTTGCGAGATGAATCGACCCCATCTTCGTCGTTTTGCTCCGTCTTCAGACGCAAATGAAAGCATAGCTGGTGTTTACAGGCATGCGTTCTGGATGTTACTACTTGGGGTCATTTTAAAGTAGGCTTTTTTTGAGATTTTGCAGAAATCGGTGTTCCAGTGAGATTTTGCAGGGGTTTCACTGGCCAGAAAACATGGTGCGTAACCACAATTTTCTATAAAAACAATCCCCAACGCACCCCATCACCCCCAACATAAACCAAGTTAACAACTTAAGAAAAAAATTAAATACAGTACAAAAAAAGAAACAAAGGCATATAAATATATACATTTTTTAATACTTAGTGTACTGCTGAATTTACTCTTAAACACTGCAGGCCCTGCAGTAAGTGGTGACGTTGGTGACAGAACATGGTATTGGTAAGAACTGACAATGAGATTTTTCAAAGGACAGTTCTTAGTGTGTTAGATGTCAGATACAGCATTTACTGTAATGAGAGCAGTGTGTGCAGAGTTTTGCTGCAGTCTGACTCACAACTGAATATTTTCATATGCCAGTTACTGCTGACACTGCAAAATGTGCTGTAATTGGTTGTATGGAGCATAATTACATTTTAAGGGTGAAATGTCAGATCAGGGGGTCAGAATCAATATACAATAGCCAATATTAGTAGGACTGGCTAAAAAAGTTTGCTTTTCATGCGGTACAGTGTCTCTTTTCATAGATAAATGAAAATTAGACTAGTATTTAAAAAAAAAAAAAAAAACTTGTATTCCAGGTATTTATGAATAGGGTCAGAACTGGTGTGGGATAAAGTGTTTACTTATGTAAATTTCTGAATTTTGCCAGAATTCGAGTGAGGCATCAATATTCCAGTACAGCTATGGGTGGTATATATTGCCGTCTTTGTCTTACTGCTTTTCTCCACCTTTTTTCCTGACTTCTGCTGTGTAATTTAAGGTTAGGCTTGGTGATGATACATCCTGTTGGTGATGCACAATGGCTTGCTGGAACAAAAGTTCTTATTCTTTCAGCATCTCAGAGGACTGATTTACTGTATGAATGAAATTGATATATTTAAATAGCAGACATATAAAGAAACATTCTCTGATGATGCTGCCCCTAATGTTTGCTCCCTCTCTCACCCGTAGAAAGCGGTGAGATGCATTCCATATAGCAATCTTTGGAGAAATGCCGAATGAATATAGTGAAATGAAAATCACAAAACTGTAAGTTCATGTCTCTGTTAGACTAATTTGTCTGAGTCATTTCATTGTTTATGTATGACAAGCTATTTTTCAAACTGTTTTCATAAACATTTTTCGAACAATTGGAAAGGCACCATCTATATTTTATTATAGTCTCTTGTATATTTTGCATAAACTCAGAATGCAGGGTAATAAAACTGTTGCTGGCTAATGAAGGAATGAGCAAGTAGGTAATACTGCATAGTTAGTTGCTTTCAGCTTGAATGTTACTGGTTCAAATCCCACTTCTCCTGTGTTGTACCCTTGTTTAGGTGTTTATATAATCTGAAATGATAGAGCAAGAATGCGCTGTTGTATGAATGGGTAAATCAGTGTAATGGTGATCATGTTATACTGTAAGTCCCCTTGGATGTACTTGTTGGCTCACAGAAAGTTGTTGGTTATTAATTAATGACTGTATTCTGGGGTAGCAAGTAGGGTAATAGAGCTGCTGCCTTTGGATCCGAATACCACAGGTTTGAATCCCACTTATAGCTGTTGTGTCGTTGAGTAAGATACTTGCTGTAAATTGCTCTAATAAAAGTCACCTATCTGTACGAATGGGTAAGTCATAATATGTTGCTTTGGAAAAAAAATGAAGTGTCAGCTCAACAAGTTAAAGAACTTCACTAATCCCGGGGGTGGGTGGAGAATTGCATTGGATTGCAGTAGTAAACAAAATGATACATATAACAATGGAACATGAAGAAAAAAAGATAAATGTCTATTTAGACATATTTGCTGTAAAATAAGAATTTAGACAAATGTTATCTAAATGTCAATGAAGCGAAAGTGTAATTCACAACATGCATCACCTGTAACGTGTCTTACCTGTGCTGTAAGGAGCATGCAGCGCATAGCAGTATATTGCTGTATTCAGACTTCCATTGAATCCTATTTGAATGTGTAGCAAAAACTTATCTGACTGCTGCCTCTATATGGTTTGGCCTTTCTTCCTCCTCAGGTCAAAGGGCTCAGTAGTCATTGTTCTCAAACATTTATATTATAAACAAATGTAAGTGTAAATGCTTCTGTTGCACCTGTGAAAATGTGATGCTTCCATCGCTCTTTCAAATTATCCTGCAGCCTCTTCTCAGGTAAATAGCTTTCTCTCTTCTTCTGTCAGGAAGAAAAGCATTAACCCTATATGTTTGGTATCTGTTTCAACATAACCCTTAACTCTGGAATCTTCAGAAGCCCTGGACGGTAAAGCATAAAAACGTGAACAGGCACATTCCAATTCGTGAAACCTTATTTTCGTTCTTGCTGTTCATACCCCTCTCTTAATTATGAAGGGAAATGTTGCCAAAGCAGCTGAGCAACATCACGATCCGCTTTATTGTAGCGTGGAGCCGCGATGTCTACAGATGCACTTTGCTACAGGGGTGTCCTAGATAGCTTTGCGATGCGCGTAAGGTAAGGTAAGCAAGGTAACCTTGGATCCCCTGTAGCATGACGGACATCCAAGCAGATCCAATGGGAGTGCAATGTAGACAAGCCTGCCACCAAAAAGCCATCAGACTACACATACAATGAGAACGAATAGGTTAACAGCAAGAACAACAGCCTGTTGAAAGTGGCTAGCAACAAGTGCCAAGCGGAATGCCTTGTCCGTGAGTGAGGCGGAAACAGCCCATCCTGCTCAGTGAGCACATTATGGTGGACCTTGATATTGCTTGTAACCTGTGGGCTGGTTCCCTGGCCATTGGTGAGCCACCAAAGTGGCTCTTCAGTATTCCGAATGGCCTCTCGAAGCAGCGGGTTTTTATTAAACCAAACTGACACGTGAAAATGGCAGCATGGTGACACAGCGAGTAGTGCTGCTGCCTCACAGTGCCTGGGTAGTGCGAGAGAACGTGGGTTTGATCCCCGCTCAGTCTTTGTGGAGTTTGCGTGTTATCCCCGTGTTTGCATGGGTTTCCTCCGGGTGCTCAGGTTTCGTCCCACAGTCCAAAGATACGTTGTTCAGGTTCCCCCATAGTGTGTGAGTGACAGATAGAGAGTGTGTTCCCCTGATGTACAGATGAGTGACTCAGTGTAAGTAGTCTATCTAGCATTGTAAGTCACCGCGGTGAATAAGGTGTGTGGGCTAGTAACATTACATACAGTTTGTCAGAAGTCGCTTTGGAGAAAAGCTTCTAAGTAAATAAATGTAAACTATCCATCAGAGGGATGTCATGAAGCATAGGCAGCAGGGGAACCTAAAAATACCTATATATTTGGGAGTCTTTGTATGTATGTATGTATGTATGTATGTATTAACAAGTAAATATCTGGCCACAAAGTGGAGTCCTCTTGATTTACAGCTTATCATATGTTGGTGTGCTCCACATCGTAGCACAGTGATCTGATCAAATGTGTTGTGAATTATGGATGGCACTGCATTTGATTCAATATTTTGTGGTGTTTTCATGCACAGAAGTGATTCCTTTGTGTACTATATGACATGTTGCCTCACAAACATTGACCATAATTCTGTAAGATATTTCCAGATTTATTGCAGTGGTGGTTTAGAAGTGGCTTCTCTGGTATTTTTCAGTACTAAAAGATACAGTGAAAATGACCTCCTGGCTCAGTGTGTTCTTGCCTTAATGGATATGTAAATATGTAATTGTGGTCATTTTGACAGCAACACTACAATAAATGGGTGGACACAAATGCAAATGAATGCCTAATGAGGTTTATCGCAGCTAGTGATGACTCTGTGGGGTCTTCCTGTGCATTTAGTTAAAGGCATTTAAAAAAAAGCAGGGGGTGACCACGCTCCAAGGCTTGAATTGAGTTCATACAGCCGGGTAATTTTTTTTTTTTTTTTTTTTACACTGTAGCAGTTGAGGGTAAGTACCTTGCTCAAGGGTACGACAGCTGAGGGTGGGGTTCTTTGGGTCCAAAGCTATCGGCTACCCCATAGTTTTAGAGCAACAAAGTGATAAATTTTGGAGAATAGAAATTACGTCATAAATGTGGGGAGAATGTAGACTGGCCCTGAGTAAAACAGTGATTGAAAAGTAATATAGCAAGTACTAGTGTAACCGTTGCATACGCAGCAGAAATCTGAGACCGCAGCAGAAATCTGAGACCGCCAGGTGCATTTCTTTGGATCCGTCCTTTTCCACTGTCCTGTTGGAGCCAATCTTCAGTCGTACTATGGATTTACTGGATTTATTTGTAAATGATGTTCTTACTGGTTTCTCACAAAGTGGAGTGCTCAAAGAAATTATTGTGGAAGGTACAATTTCATCATGAGCGTTTCATTTTAGTGCAGCTGCAGTACATTAGGGCAAATGGGGCATTCGCGGCAAAATGTTTTCCAGTAAGTGGAAGGTGCTTTCGTCTTTATGGCGCTCTCACTCAGGATGTGATGGACACGGCTGTCGAGCAGAGGGAGCGGCAACGGTCATTGAAGCCCGCCGCCGCAGCCCTACCTCACCGTGGCCGTGACCCGAGAGCAGACTACACGTTGTTAGCATGAGTGTTAGCTGGGGCATTGCTGTTGGGCTGGTCACACAATCCATGGGCTTTTTTTCCAGTCAGTAGCAGCCCCACTGACATCTCTCCGGAATCGCATGGTTGGGCTGTGTTTGCAGTTGTTTAACCCTTACAGGTTAGTATGGCTAATATTTTGTACCCCACCCCCAGTTTTTTTGCAATATAATTTTTCAGAACTTCATAGCTGGACAACACGCTTCTAGGTCTTTCCCTAACTGCTTTGTGCATTGATTGTTACTTCCTTTTTGTTATATGGTCACATGGCTGATAGAATCCCACATTTCCAGTCACCCGCTTTGTGGTGGTGGTGTCTGTAGGATGCCAAGAAGATTTTCTGCTGCAGAAGCTGCAAAACTCATTACAGACTGGATAGAAAATGATGACGGTGATGTTTCAGTTACTGAGGTTTAGCAATGTAACTTGCATCCGGATCTCTAAAACTTTGTGGGGTGAGAAATTCACCCCGCATTAACTAGTATGTGGTGGTGATTTTTTTTTTTTTAAAAAAGAATTTGGTTACCCAACAAGGGTTAAAAAGCCAGGTCCAATTCTGTAAATGTATATAAGAAAGTAACTAATGTGGTATAGTTAAAGAATAGGAAGGTTTGTAGGATGCTCAGTGATGGTATTACTATTGAATTATGAGGGTTGAGACTGCATGTATCCCATGTCTGCTGCGTGGTGGTGGGGGAGTCAAGGTCAAAGTCACTGGACAGTACGCCACTGGAAGGACCCATTTCTGTGTAGTCCTTCAGTTGTAACGCCTAGTGGGTGGATCACCACCAGTGTTTCTTGATCTGTGAAACAAAGGTGTGCGATTGAATTTTGCTTACGGCTCAAGGAAGTCATCGAGCCTTTTGTAATGTTGAGTAGGGTAAAAGGAAGAACAGAGACAATGAGCAAGACAGCGGTATTCATGTTGTAAGCATTTCAGAGAATGCAAGACCGCAGTTAGTAATGCCATTCAGTCTGGGAGACGGAACACGGTGGTCACTCTGAAGAACAGGTGAAAAAGCTGTGCCTTCGGATGTTTAAAAAAAAGAAGAAAACTCAGTTCTACATGTCTTTGAGAAGTTTTTGGAGCACTGTACTGAGTGAAGGAGGGTGCTTTGGAAAGGAAAAGCTCCCCAATGCCATGCAATTATCAAGATGCAGAATGGTAGTCTCATAATTACAACGGCTGATTGAAAAGTTAGTTTCAGGCTTTCGTTGTTTAAGTCGTCGGCTGACGTGAGTACCGCTGTACTCATTTTAAATGAAGAAAATGAAGCCTCTTCTCCAAAAGATAAAGTTTTAAGTGTTTTTTAAAGTTAATCGCTTATCTCTGCGCCATTTAGATGCTACACGTTGTAAACGCAGCCATGCCCGTAATGGAAAATGAAATATATCTAAGAATATAAACAAGTTAAACCTATCCTACATTTTAAAAAGCTTCTTCTGATAATTGGAGTGCAGATATTTTAACAAGCTTGATATTTCAATAAGTCTTGAATAGCAACATTCATCCCAGAATCACAGTGGGCTACTGTGCTATGTAACTGCCAAACAACGCTAACAACAACAAAGAGAGAGAAACCACAGTTTTGACTGTTAACTCATAGTCATATTCTTGTCTCCATGCAACAAAAACTGCAGCGAGTTGAGTGCGCTGCCTGGCAGTGCTCTGTGCATAATTAATATTCCTACAAAGGCCTCCTTGGCAGCATGTGGGCGCTCAAGAGGACTTGGCACAGGGGCTGGTGTCGGCTCAGTGTCTTCGTCTCTGGGATGAAGCACTTCTGCTCCGCTCTTTGATCGGTGTCCAACCTGTTTGGGTCTGTTTACCACGCAGGGTGGCTAACACTCTGAACCCAGGCTTGTAAGCTCCGTGTTCTCCCCATGATTTGCACATTTTCTATGGGTGCTCCCATTTCAGTGCTTTTGTCAGCTGGTCACTTTTTACTGCTTGACTGAATTTGTTTCTGTGTCCTGCACCTCTCAGGATTGGCCCAAAATCACTGTGCTTATCAACACTTTTAATAACTTAATTATCCTCATAAGGGGTAGAAAATGTCACGCTGGAGGAGCCACCCTGTAGCAGCTTCTCCTTCTTTGCATCATCTAAGTGAATGCAACTAATACAAATATAATGTATCGACTGATTTATTCAGTTGAGCGTTTTGCTGACATAATGTAGATAATTTTATCCACTCATTGTCTGTGGCATCGTGATGTACTAATCTTCTCGCTTTAGGTCAACTTCCTAGCACCTGTATAGTTATATTTTCATGTGGTACTTCCATCTCTTAGTATGTATTTACTTCTATATACAGTATTAAAAGTATTGGTTTGAAATATTACCCACAAAATGTTTCGCAAGTATGCTTCATATTTTTAAGTATTCTAGATGTGTTTTGCTTTGGTTTGTCATACTTTATTTAAAAGTCATTCTTCAACTCCTGCCACCTGAATATAACTGTTTGTCGTTAATATTTGCTTAATTGAATAAGAGTTCAACACAGTGTTGCACAGTGGTAGGCGTGTAACTAATTCATTATAAACAAATCTGAAATTACTGACAAATTTCATTCCACGGATATCTTTATTAGTGGATATTTAAAAGTTGCTGCTGAAACATTTACAACAGAGTAGAAACATGGAGAGAAATTGCTTGTATTTTACATTAGATAACTGGTATAAAAGTGCTTGAGTATTGCACTTGTATAAACGTGTGTGTGAATACACACACACATTTCAGCAACAGAGACCTCAGTAAACATGCATCATTTCCCACTGACTACAGAACCCGTGAGGACGCATGAGCAATAGAAGCACTATAATGTCTTTACAACATTATGCAAACTGTACAGCCGACTGTAGTTGGCAAGGAAGGCCCTTAACATGTTGAAAACGAAATTTGTTACCAATTGGTGACCATGTCAGGGGCATTTACCAATTACCTTGTGAAGCTCTGTAAATATTTCTAGAACTCAAGAGGTTGGGGAAAGGCCTTTGAGGAATAACAGCACCAGCTGGCTAGACGTATTGTTTAATCCTACACGTGTGGTAGGATTGCTTGTATCGAATGTTTCTAGGCTGCTTGCGGCAAGTGGGTATTAGGTGTCATGAGTTGGATACTTGGGGACTTGTATATTCACTCATAAATCAAATGTGCAACTAAAGGATGAAATCTGTATAGCACATATTCTCTGTAATAATTGTTATGCAAGACAGTGAAGGTTAGGAGAACTGTAGGCTATGATGTATATTTAGGCTCTGTATTCAATTATCAGTGTGGAATTAATGTTTACTTTCTGTGGCTGTGTGTAACCACCCATACCCCTGATTCAACCTCCTCCCCACCTGCCTTTTCTGGCTTGAAAACACCATTACATGCAATGTGAAAACTGCTGAGGTCTTGAAAAAGCACTTTCATCACTACTTAATTTGACCACGTTACACTTTTTTCCTTGCAATAGCTACTGGGGTTCACAAAGATGCTGGAGCTTGGTAACTTCTCAGACTGGCTTATTTGTTGTGATATATTTTTTTAAGTGTATATTTATAGAAATGTGTGCAATACTGTTGCCTAACAAATCAGATGTGTAACGCTATAAACACTTTATCGTAGAACTTGTTGTTCAAATATTGCAAATAAGATTAAAAGTACTTTTTCAGAGCATAAATGCATTTTTTTCCAAGTGCGTTCTGAACAAGCTGTAACATTTCAGTTTAAAACATTTTAAAATATTTATGTATTCTCCCTCCCTGCCCCATAAAGGATCTGGTTTTCTACATGAATGTATTGTTGTTTGAGGTAAGTTGTCAAGAACCAAAGTATACCATACAGCCTGTGAAGCATAATAAATATGTTTACCACACATAGTCATCTCTCTGTTGAGTAAACATATTGTTTGCTTTTATAGATTTATTTTTTTATCCTCTAGATGTGAGTTTTTTTTATATGTAGAGAAGTATTCTGAGAAGCTAAATGTGTTCCTGGAATTACACAGATCGAAGGATTAGAGTATTGTTTTTAAGCTGTGTGAGAAGATGGCACAGCTAAGCAAAATACCTGCAAAACCTATTCATGGGTACTTCTGTGTCTTAGAGCCATCTGAGTCATTTCCTCATTATGGATTTATATCTGGAACTTGAGTCAGTTTATGGTATATATGTGAAAAGCTTTCTCCTACTCCACTGTTAATTTGATCATAATACATGTGTTGCATCTAGACTATTTAAAATGGAAAGGGGAGAGCAAAGCATGCTTGATGTGGAACATTATTTTTGCTATGACAGCTGTCCCCTGAAGGAATTAGGCGGACAGTTTTTTCCCCTCATTGTACCACCATTCAGTGTTTTTTTTTTTTTTTTTTTTTTGAAGGCTCATAGTCTGAACATGAAGGGGGTAGATTGACAACTTAGTGCAGTGAAGTTGTTTAGTGTCCGACAGCTTGATTGCATCAGTGTTTGTATTCAAGGCAAGAGGGGTGCTCCGCCGGGGTGGCATAATTAGAGGAATGGTTGCCGGCTAAACACCTGCTTCCTCTCATTGCACCATGATCACATCACATTATTAGACAGGTATCAGTGCCTCGAGAATTCCTAAAGGCTTCTCTGTAGAAGTGCTTAGTCAATTTCTTTCAATATCCCTGGTCCACACTGTAGCTCCTGGGTCATTTAATGTTTTTTTTTTTTTTTTTTTTTTTTTTTTTTTTTTTCTCTCCCCCTCTCGAATTGGGTTCAGTTATTCTGTATTTTGAAATGTCTGTCAGGCTGAGCTATTATAAAAATGTTGACAGTAAACCCAAAATGTTGGGAACATCATATGGCCTGCAGTGTGTAAAGAAAAAAATTTGATGTGCATTACCTTTACAAAAATTCCCAGTAATAATTTCAGTTAATCTAGTTTGGGGGGGGAAACCCTTTCAAGTTCTCAAAATACTTGACTAGTTTAGTAAAATTTGGAGAGTAATTAGCCTACATCTTCTCAGAGCGACATAGGAACTCTAAATTAAATGCTGAAAATTTCTCAAAATGGTAACAAAACTAGTTTTATTAACCTTGCTTATTAGAATAAGTGCACCAACTATATGTTCAAGTAAAATAAACTTTGCAACCTTTAGTACAGGCCATGTCAGGAAGACCTTTCTGGACAATGTCACATCTGTGCGTTTCCTTTCATGAGCTATTCGACTCTTGCCAGCTTGACATGTTCTCTAGCCTGTGGTCCCATATAGTTTCTTTAAAGCAGTCTGGATGTTTGAAATATGAGGCATTGAAATCAGTGGAAGGAAAGAGGTTGAACCTGATTGTATAACTTCTGAAACTTTCAAATTCTTGTAAACTTGTTAAATTGTCATTCATTCCAGATTTAACTTGTGTATGTATTAATTACCTAAGCATCAAAATCACACACACACTCATTGTCTGAAACCGCTTGTCCTGAGCAGGGTCGCGGCGAGCCGGAGCCTAGCCCGGCAGCACGGGGTGCAAGCCTGGAGGGGGGGAGGACGTACCCCTGACGGGACGCTAGTCCGTCGCAGGGCACCCCAAGTAGGGCTCGAACCCCAGACCTCAGAAAACGGGACCTGGCCAAGCCCGCAGCGCCATTCCGCTCTCCCCTTCTAAGCATCAAAATGACAGCCATAAACCGTATGAAAGTTTATCACAATCTTACCAAACGATCACACTGATGTGTGTGGAATATAAATGTTTTATGATCCATGTGTTCTCAGGAAATTTTCCTCAGAAAGCATTTCGAAGTTTGGTATTTCTTGCAAGATTTTTGTACCGTTCAAATGTCTACTGCCCATGTCTTTATTGCTTTTGTTTTCACAGTATTGGGCGGACAACATTGAAATTAGAGTGCTTAAAGTGTATTCCGTTGAGGTGCTCCAGAGATATTATACTGTTTCTCCAAGGAATCACAAAGGTGTCAGCCAAAGGGAATGTAATTTGCATACAACGATTTATCAATGTAACCTTCTTATAATATTTATTGTTCTCTATTCTGCTCTTGCAGGCTACAGAAAATATTTAACTGATTACAGCAATTAATCTGTGTATCATACATGCTGGGAGTATTTTGACATTTCCATTTTTACGAGTGAGGAAATGTGGTTTACAAAAGACCTGTTCGGTTGTTTCGCTGTCACTGGTAAACATACAAACTGTTTCAAATGACAAATGTTCTGCACGATAGAATCCATTACAGTGCTGTTAACGCTCGGTATAATTTGCATTCTGGAGAGTCCACTCAGTTGTAGTGTTAAGAATGAGTACAAAAGTTTTGATCTCTTTTACACTGCTGCGTAGATGAATTTTCATGAAACGTACTACAATATGTAAATTTACAAATCCAAACCAAGTGAGTAGTATTTTGACACAAAAGTTCCCTATCACTGATTGTTGACGTTTCCAAACAAATGTTGGAATTCCAAGGATTCTGGAGCTTCTCTGCTCTGGAACAAACACTGCTCTGATCCATTTATTTCTCTGTATGAGAAAAGGAGTATAAGAGTTGTTCTTGCTGATTTCGCTTAATGCGTCAGATCAACTAAAATGGAAACATTCCGTTCAAGAGACTCTAGAGAAGTAAAAATCTACATTAAGTGAACATAATTACGAAAATGAGTTCATCCCAGGACTCAGATGTTAATTTTATTAATTGCATGCTATTAATCACATTTTATATGAAATATACAGTATGCATATAAATGATTTCTCCGGAAAGTCTCATTTTTAATTCTCCTAAAAGTGACGAGTGAATTTCTATTCACCTTTCAGAACTTGATAATGATTTGAAATGATTAATGCGTGTAATTTACTTTGTGTCACAAGCAAACTGCATGACTGCACCACCAAAAAGCACTGGAATTGCAAATTTCACACAAGTGGAATGTGGACCAAACCAAGTGTGGCAGCAATTAAAGAATATTGGAGGCTGCAATGAGTTGTCCACATGTCTCTTGGTTGTATGCGCTGTTGAACATTGATTACGAGTTCACATTTGTAAGCTATTTGGAATGGAATATCTGGATATTGAATATTTTAAGTTATGCAGAAGTACTTTTGGAAGTTGCTTTTAAGAGCTTTGGCGTGTGTTGCCGGAATATGGGTTTAGTGTACAGTTTTAATCCTAGAACCTCTGAGAAGGCCAAGGGTCACACAGCATTGCTATTCTAGCTCAGTATCTTTCTGCACCTTTGATTTATTTAATTTTGGATTTTATGTGTGGGAGGAAGAGAGACTGTCTTTTCCAGTCTTTGCTTCAGCTCTTTGGATCTGTCAGATTTACTGTGTTGTCTTCTCTTAAATGAGTTATAGTTCTGATGAACCCAGGAGTTAGAATTTTTTTTCTGTTTTCCTTCAGATCTCTAGTTAAGATAAATTCTAATCTGTTGTTTTGTTTTTAAAATTAAGTCTATAACACAAATTTTATCTGAATTTACTACAGACTCCTGTTTGAGTCTTTCAGCATATTTTTATATTTATTTAAATTGTTTCCTCTGGTTTAAATTCATTTCTTTTTCTGCTTTTTTTCTTTTTTTTCCCTTTGCAAAGTACATGTTTCTTGGCTAATGGGCATTATTTTAGGTTGTTGTGCTGTTGTTTTTAATGCTACCCTTGTAAATATTTCATGCGTTAGCCAGACAGGAACTGCAGCTCATAAAATATTTGCCAACTGTAGTTGAATCTCCAGTTTCTATAAAATGTTGGTGTTCAGCTTCAGAAAACTCTTCTCTCCTGTCATGTGGCTTGCTGCCAGACAAGAGATCACAGCAGAGGAAAACCACTGCTTTGAAGGGTTAAATATGAGTAATTCTCAAATGCTAAAATACTGATTAATTCACTTGTTACACATGTTGTTGTGGAACTGAAAAGTATAATCGGAAAAATAATCTGAGTTCACAGTGATAACTTTTTAATTGTATTTTGTGTGCAATATTTGTTTTTAATACATTTCAGTTTTTCTTTTCATAGTGCAGTTTGTATCAAAAAAAAAAAAAAACATGGCTTGAAAATGGCTTTATTAGATGTTATAATTCAAATTCTGAACAGTTTAAATTTTGCCAGTTGCAGGGTTGTAAATTATAGGCACAATATCATGACCAGACATAACACAATGTTTTCAGAGAAAAGTAGTTTTTCTCCTAGTATGCATAAAGTACATCTGTTTTTACTGTATGCCTATAGTCAGCAATAACTTAATTAGTTATGTTAATAACTGTTGTTGAAAACCTGCTTTGTGTTTTTTCTTCAAATTCCCTTGGTCAGATACAGAAGTGCTTAAGTCTTGCTCAAGTGTTGAAATGTTCATGGCAGCATAAATGTACTATGCAGACCTTAAATACTAATTTTAATACACAATTCTGAGCCTCCCAAGGGATAATTTGGATGTCTTACTACACCCATAATAGATTATTTTTTTTTCCTTTTGTACACGTGTACCTCAAGGTTTTCTGAGTGTCACTGATGAAATGGTGCATCCTCAACAACACTGGTTCCTTTTTATGCAAAAGACATGATCAGTTGTGCTATAAATGATAGTTTTGTCTTGATGGTATCTCATTACAGAAGAAAAACTATTATAAGGCGTTAATTACACTGTGAACAAATGAAGGATATTGGACTGTCATTTAATGTAGCTAGTACACGTGTCTCAACACACGTCCAAAAGGCAAAACTTCCTGATTAATTACCGTAGCTGTGTATAAGCAAATACTCATGTATATCCACTGTGAATTCTGCAACACATTGCATTTTGTGACGCATGCTTTGTGGACAATTTTGCTTTCACGATGCATACGTTCCCATGTGGTTCCGGCTGTCTCTCATCAACTTGTGTAAATATCGGTGTTTGGAATTCCAACAAAGTCATACATGTCTAATATATATTTTTTTCATTCTTACATATTTGTATAGACACCAAAGGATATGATGTAACATTAGGTAACAGTTCCTCAGTGTTCTCCCTGCACTCACTCAGCTCCAAAGACTTCTGTCGTATCCTCTTCTTACCAAAAGTTTTTTCAAACAACTTGTGTTGAATTATTTGCAGTCCTGAACATGAAGCCCTAAGGTTCAAAGCAGCCAGAGCCTCCTAAGTGTTAAGCAGGAGAACATCTGGCAGATACTTATTGATGTCCCTCATAGGAACATAATGGAGTCATTAGGGTTACATCATTAGAAAGTAGACAAAATCATAGCGTGCAGTGCTACCCTGAGTTCTGCCTAATTACAGACCATCATCTTGCTAAATGAGCTTTACACTAGAGCACTGTGGAGAAAAAACACCCCCTCTACCAAAAAAGGAACAGCTAAGAGTAGCATTCAAGCCTTATTTTGCATGAGTAGTATCCAAGCTTGAGATGCAGACTGGATCAAGTTAAACAAAAAGCAGTCGTGGGAAGGTAGCGTTCAGCAAGTGGTATATTGGTTAGAGTTGTTGCAGTAGGACCCATGCTTGAACCTTGCTCCTTGGTCATTTTACAGTACAGACCCTCAATTGCTCCAGCAAAAAATACCCTTTTAATTAGATGCTACGGATGAACTAGGTGGGTGTGGCTATGCTATGGTGTCTCTCAGCGGATGCTGTTTGTGTGTGTGTTTGTGTGTGTGTGTGTGTGTGTGTGTGTGTGTGTGTGTGTGTTAAGAGAGTCTGGTGGCCTTCGGGAGAGCAGAACCTCAGAGGCCCAAGGAGTTTTTGCCTTAAGTTTAAGGTTAGGGGATTGGAGGGACACCAGTCTGAGGGCTTTTTAAAGGAACTTTCAGGGTGGTTTGGATTATTCCAAATGCCAAAGTCTCTCTTGCCTTTGAGTTACAGTCAATAAAAGCTACATAATGCATGCATAATGGTCATAATAAAAATGGGGGGAAAAAAAAGCTTAGACCCGTTCATTACCATAGGGTTGGGGGATTTAAGTGACAGCAGTCAGGGGGCTCTTTAAGTGAACTTTATGGACTTCTTTTTCTCTGGTGCTAGAATGCCAACAGAAGCACAGTTTCTACTTGTATGATATGACAGGGTGAAGGAAGACAGTTTAGATCTAAATTACATGGCCTGAAGTTATGTTATTTAGGAAACAAACCTTCAGTAGGGCTCTTCATTTTGCATTCACTTTGTGCATAATACTACTCTTTTAGACCTTTTACCATGAAGTGTATAATTTTTAGGTGCATTGATCGTAATACAGATTTCGGTGGAATGTTTCTTTGATAAAAAGCATGCGATAGGTGAGAAACCTGTAATATTTTGCTGGAGATGTAATCTGTCGCACTCAAGTTGTTCATTTAATATCATGCTGCTTAGCTTTTGCTGTACTCTGAATTTTAGACTGCATCTCTTTCCCCCCACAAGGGAAAAGTTTTTAGAATGAAAGCAGCTTTATGTTGAATGAGAGGTATTGAAATTAATTTCATTTCATAAATTAAACGAAATTAAACTGTTGTTTAAAATGCTGGTTTCACTGGTGTATTCTTAGTATTGCCATTACTGATAATGCAGTTTACTATCAGCTGGGACTGCAGGTCTGCGTGTATTTCAGATTGTTCATAACCAATGTCTTTTTACTGTTGAGTAATAGTCAGTATAAGCTACATAATATTCCTAATTAGGAAAAGCTTCATCTGTCTGTCCTTCCATGAGCAATTTTTAATTAAATTTCACAGTGGGGCAGCATGGTGGTGCAGCGGGTAGTGTTGTTACCTCACAGCATCTGGACATAAGTTAGAATCTGGCTCAGTCTGTGTGAAATGTGTATGTTCTCGCTGTATCTATGCCGGTTTCCCTTGTGTGCTCCTATTTCCAGGCAAAGTCCAAAAAAACACAGTTTGGGTGAATCTGTGACTCTAAATTGCCCGTAGTTTGTAAATGCGTGAGTGGCTATGCGTGTGCGGCTACCATGCGATGGACTGGTGTCCCATCCAGGGTATACCGCGTCCCCCAGCCTTGTGTCCATTCTTTCCAGAATAGGGTCTGGAGGGCCGCAACTCTGGCCAGGACAAGTGGTAAATGTGTGTGTGTTGTAATTTTGGTTGTTATATAGACATAGTGTAAATATGTTTTGTCCATTGATTTGTCATCCTTGAGTTTTAACGTCAGTGCGGTTGGAGAACTTTCTTCATCAGCACATTGCAGTTTGTAGTAAAGAGAATTGATTTTGGAGATGGAGCAAGAATTACATGCTGTGAATTGGGGTAAAAAATGTATTCAAGTATTTAAAAAAACGCACACATTTGATTAAACTGCCTTAATCAAGGTCATACCCTTCATGTTATGAAACTGAATGATTTCACCCATGCAAGTGTAAATGTTTTACCTCTGGATGTGGCAACCTTCTTACAAGACGTAATGCTTGCAGAGGCATAGGACTAAAAATAAAATACGCTTCTCTGAGGATGACTCTGCTCAAGCCACGGGAGGGAAAGCTTTGACCTCTGAGCCTGATTCTGCGTTTACTATGGTCCTTGGAGAAGGGAGAGCTATTAATTTGATTTTGCTCATCAAAAGGTGGAGGTTCGTTCTGCTGATTGAAGAGAAACGAGAGAGCGTATAAAGCATGTCAAACACTGAATTGTTCATTTTTACCTGAAGAAGTAAATTCCTTGATTTACTTTCTTTTTTTTAATGTTAAGATGGTTTATGTTTGCTTTCATTTCTTTATAGACAGGTATACAGCAGAAACAAAATAAGCAGAGCAAAATACATGGGAGACCTGGTAGTGTAGTGGTTAGAGCTGCTGCCTTTGGACCACAGGTTCAATCCCCACCTCCACCTGTAGTACCCTTGAGCAAGGTACTTACCCTACATTCCTCCAGTATCATTACTGTGTAAATGGGTAAATAATATTTTAACATAAGTCGCTTTGGAGGAAAGCGTCAGCTAAGTGAATAAATGTAGCTATATTGCTTTGCAGAGATCCAGGTGCATATGAATCAGCAGACATAGTTCTCACACATATGTGTATATGATTTCAATAAAATTACAAAACTTATTAAAATTTCTATCAACTAAGCTGAACAGTGAAAACACAAACTCCTGTTCTCTCTTCACAAACATACAGTTTTGTCTCTATTTCTGAACAAAGTGATTGGACTGGGATGGTATTGAGAAGGTAGTTGTAGAAAGTATTGTAGAAAGCATTGCTTTTGTATCCTGGTACTATTTTGTTTGGCTGACTTACATTTAAAAGGCAATCATTTTTGGCAGCTTGAGTTGTCATGACAACAGTCACCCAGCAATGAGAGAGAGAATGTGTGTGTGTGTGTGTGTGTGTGTGTGTGTGTGTGTGTGTGTGTGTGTCAGAGAGAGAGAGGGTGTGGGGGGTGATGAATTGACTCTCTATCATCCAACTGAAATATTAGTCCAGGGAAAGATCTGATCCCACTGATCCTCTGCTAACCATTTTCATGTTTAAACTCTAATAAGTAAGATTAAATATCTTCATTAAAAATCTTAATGTCTGAACAATATTACCTTTGTGTGCGTTCATAGTCTTAGGAATACTTTCAGCAGCATTTTTCTTTCTTCCTTCCATAGGATTTTTTTTTTTTTTTATAAATATATTTTTAACTCTTGTGCACTTTGACATTTTCTCTCCTTTGCAAATGAATGTTTAGCCTTTCTGGAAGCAGTGAAAGGGTGATGCACAATAACATGCTTTTGCTCAGCGATGTAAATGACAATCGGACGAGACTAGTGCATGTGTGCGTGTGCGACACCAGTCAGTTTCACAGGCAAAAGCCACACAGGGCTTCGGGGAAACGGCAGCACTTGCAGTGCCACGTAATGGCCCCGCACAGGCTGCCCCCCCCCTCCTGCCGCTGACCCTGAGATAATTAACGGCGCCCTGCGGGCATCTGCCTCCCCTCCTCGGCTCATGTGAGGTTTAATAAGACATGCCTGCCACCGCACTTGTATTGGATTCAACAGGAGGCCCCTGACAGATGGATTCGCAGCCCAGATATGATTATAAAAAAAAAAAAGCCATGTACATTTGTTCATATTTCACCAAAGAGTGTCAGCCATGTAGTGTGCTGCTTTCCATTTTAATGTTTGCTTTAATGTATTCATCTGAGGAGTCTGTAATACACAATTACATAATTGTTTTGGACACATGTACATTCTTTGCAATATAATCTGGAGAATCAGTGCTCCTACAATTTGCTGTGGTCTGGGGCTTCCGCTGGTGGGACACTTCTATTTTCAGAAAGATGGGTAAAAATCCCACCCCCCAGCCAAAAAAAAAAGACTTGTGGAGACATGAGCTACTCAAGTGCCATATTTCAGTGAAAATTCCAGGAATCCATTAAGAGGTTGTCATCTTTCTCCTTGTGTGTGTGAGATCTTGTCGTGAGGCATCCGTAGTGGCTAATTCACGCAACTATTTTATGCAAAGGCAGCTTTTCACAATTCGGTTGTGCCTCTTTTCCCTTCCTCAATACTCTATATAATTACTCCCTTAAACACTTAACTTTCATAATGAACTGAGATTTGCTCTCAAGATGGAGACATTTAAGGCATCACACACGCAAGCAAATCCGAGAACCTTGTCATAAGTCGACTTTATTGTAAGTTGCAAATCCTCTCTATGAATCATAAGGCTACATAAACAATTAACAGGTTTTCTTTGTTTCGTCTGACTGTATTTAATAAGGTGAAATTAAACCACAGACCTTCCTTAGCATGTTCAGACATTAGTGATGTATGCAAGTAGTAGAGGTCAGTTGGTAAATAATTACATAGAGCGGCAAAAATTTTTACACAAACAAAACCAGTTATTTTCATTAGTACAGAGCAATAAATGCTTTACAACATAAATGCTGACGTTATAATGCAGCATTTGGTGCTGTATATGATCATTGTTGAAGGTTTATGGGCCAGCTGTCATAAGTCCGAGTCATAAGTCGCATGTGTCATAAGTGGAGGACTACCTGAACAATGCAATACCCTGAATGTGATGTGTATATAGAACGTCTGATTTCTGTGTAACTGCAAATAACTGATGACAGCTAGATAGTGTAGTGGTTAGAGCTGCTGCCTGTAAAACCCAGAGGCACATATCTGAAAATTGCTCCAGTAAAACTACCAAGCTGTATAAATGGGTAAATAGTTGTAGGTAGCTTCACATTATAAATTGCTTTGGAGAAAAGCATCAGCTAAATGAAAACATGTAAATTAATTTTATGTTATGTTGTGTCCTGAAGTAATATGCATTCTGTAGTCATTTAAAATAACTTATTTACTACAACAGATTGCATGCCATTTCTTACATCCTTCCATTCATAGTTCATATTGGTATTATAGTGACCCTGCACAGTCTAGAGCAAGACTTGATCTTCATCTGAATCCTTTGTTTACTTTCTTTACCCCCTTCATCATTAATTGATTAGTTCCAATTAGAATGCCCCCTCATGTGCACTAAAGCAGCAGTTCTTGTAGCACTTCACAACACAGTCTTATCAAGCAAGGAACAGAAAGAATTACCAGGGAGTGTAAAGACAATTATGCTCAATGAGGGGGGGAAATGTACTTCATTTTTTAGTGCGTTTGACAAATAATACTTTTTGCTAGAATCATAAGGAAGAGTTGAAATTGTTATATATCCTATTACTTATAGTCTTAGTATAGTTTTTTCTTTCCTTTTATTTGTACTTTTAAAATTTAATCCCGTTACTACGAGGCCAAAGGATCCTTTTCACTTCACTTTCATATAATGTTTTAAATAGTAGCACTCCATTTGTTTTATCCTTTCTCCTGCTTACTCCAGTGTATTTTAACACAGGGGTCTTATGCTTAATGCTGCTGCATTCTTAAAGCATTAGAGGTGAAACAGTTTTAGCTTTTGAATGGTTTCCCAAACCACCCGAACCCCTGTCAGTGAACTTTACCTGACTCAGTTTGACACACACAATATGCAGCTCAGGGATAGCAAGCTGTGTTTTTTTCATCTTTCTGCTTCACATTAGTCCATTTCCAGCTATGGGTTACCTTTAGAAATATTGCCTGTTTAGGACCCTTGTGTTCTTTGCCTCTACATGCCATTGCACAGGTGCTCTATTTTCACACTGAAAATATGCAGTTTTTCATGAATGAATTTTATTTATGGTAAGGTTAGTGGGAAGCCCTGTATCTGGTAGGCAGTAGGAGAAAATTTAAAGGAATAATTTGACTGTTCATATGGGACAGCTGGTAGGGTAGCGGTTAGAGCTTTTGCTTTTGAACCCAAAGGTCACAGGTTTGAGTCTCAGCTCCAGCTGTAGTACCCTTAAGTAAGGTATTTAGCTCAAAATTCCTCCAGTAAAATTACCCAGCTGGATAAATGGGTAAATAATTGTAAGTATCTTAACACTGTAATTCACTTTGGAGAAAAGTGTCAGCTAATTGAAATAACGCAAATGATAGATTATAATCCAGTAAAAATGATATTTTGTTTTAAATTTTAGTCTGTAGTTATCTATACAGTAGATGAAATCAGTTGTACAATTTTAGTGAGTGCTGATTTGCGCAGGATATTTAAATCACCCCTGTGAGACATTTTTCTCTCATTTATGCAGATCAAATATTAACTAGTAAGTTTTGTTTCATAGAATACAGGCAAAAATGCATCTTTGAAAAGGGGGGAAAATTAGCATGTTGTATGAGTGACATTATGTATTTAACCCTTGTTATTGAGATTTTGTTAAAGAAAAAAGGAGGGAAAAGACTTTGTTCAACATTTCTTCTTCCATCAAAGTTGGAAGTTTCGCAATACTGTACTTTTTACCTTTCTCATCTGTCACACTAAACACATTAATCACTGCCTTTGTACAATTCCACATGGTCTTCCATCCATCCATCCATCCATCTTCCTCCGCTTTTATCCGGGGCCGGGTCGCGGGGGCAGCAGTCCGAGCAGAGTACTCCAGACCTCCCTCTCCCCGCACACCTCCTCCAGTTCCTCTGGGGGAACCCCAAGGCGTTCCCAGGCCAGCCGGGAGACATAGTCTCTCCAACGTGTCCTGGGTCTGCCCCGAGGCCTCCTCCCAGTGGGACAAGCCCGGAGCACCTCCCCAGGGAGGCGTCCAGGAGGCATCCGGAACAGATGCCCGAGCCACCTCAACTGGCTCCTCTCGATGCGGAGGAGCAGCGGCTCTACTCCGAGCTCCTCCCGGGTGACTGAGCTCCTCACCCTATCCCTAAGGGTGCGCCCAGCCACTCTGCGGAGGAAACTCATTTCTGCCGCTTGTATCCGCGATCTCATTCTTTCGGTCATGATCCAGAGTTCATGACCATAGGTGAGGGTAGGAACGTAGATCGACCGGTAAATTGAGAGCTTCGCCTTACGACTCAGCTCCCTCTTCACCACAACAGACCGGTACAATGACCGCATTACTGCAGACGCCGCACCGATCCGTCTGTCGACCTGCCGCTCCATTTTTCCCTCACTCGTGAACAAGACCCCAAGATACTTAAACTCCTCCACTTGAGGGAGCAACTCCCCCCTAACCCGGAGGGAGCAATCCACCTTTTTCCGACTGAGAACCATGGCCTCGGATTTGGAGGTGCTGATTCTCATCCCCACCGCTTCGCACTCGGCTGCAAACCTCCCCAGTGCACGCTGCAAGTCTTGACCTGATGAAGCCAACAGGACCACATCGTCCGCAAAAAGCAGAGACGAGATCTCGCGGCCACCAAAGCAGACACCCTCCGTTCCCTGACTGCGCCTAGAAATTCTGTCCATAAAAATAATGAACAGAATCGGTGACAAAGGGCAGCCCTGGCGGAGTCCAACATGCACCGGGAACAGGTCTGACTTACTGCCGGCAATGCGAACCAAGCTCCTGCTCCGGTCATACAGGGAACGAACAGCCCGTAGCAACGAGCCCCGAACCCCATAATCCCGAAGCACCCCCCACAGGATGCCACGAGGGACACGGTCGAATGCCTTCTCCAGGTCCACAAAACACATATGGGCTGGTTGGGCAAACTCCCACGAACCCTCCAACACCCTAGTGAGGGTATAGAGCTGGTCCAGTGTTCCACGGCCAGGGCGAAAACCGCATTGCTCCTCCTGAATCCGAGGTTCGACTATCGGTCGGATTCTCCTTTCCAGTACCCTGGCATAGACTTTCCCAGGGAGGCTAAGGAGTGTGATCCCCCTGTAGTTGGAACACAATCTCCGGTCCCCCTTCTTAAAAAGAGGGACCACCACCCCGGTCTGCCAGTCCAGAGGCACCGTTCCCGAACTCCACGCGATGCTGCAGAGGCGTGTCAGCCAAGACAGCCCCACAACATCCAGAGACTTGAGAAACTCGGGGCGGATCTCATCCACCCCCGGAGCCTTGCCACCAAGGAGTTTTTTGACTACCTCAGCAACTTCAGCCAGGGTAATGGACGAGTCCCCCTCCGAGTCCCCAGCCTCAGCTTCCTCTACGGAAGGCGTGTCGGAGGGATTGAGGAGATCCTCAAAGTACTCCTTCCACCGCCCGAGAACATCCTCAGCTGAGGTCAGCAGCGCACCACTTCCACTGTAAACAGTGTTCGTGGAACACCGCTTCCCCCCTCTGAGTCGCCGGACGGTTTGCCAGAATCTCTTTGAGGCCGACCGAAAGTCTTCCTCCATGGCCTCACCGAACTCCTCCCAAGCCCGAGTTTTTGCCGCGGCGACTGCCAGAGCCGCGCTCCGTTTGGCCCGTCGGTACCCGTCAGCTGCTTCAGGAGTCCCATGAGCCAGCCAGGCCCGATAGAACTCCTTCTTCAGCTTGACGGCATCCCTTACTTCCGGTGTCCACCACCGTGTTCGGGGATTGCCGCCGCGACAGGCACCGGAGACCTTATGGCCGCAGCTCCGAACAGCCGCACCGACAATGGAGGAGCGGAACATAGTCCATTCAGACTCAATGTCCCCCACCTCCCTCGGGACCTGGTTGAAGCTCTGTCGGAGGTGGGAGTTGAAGACCTCTCTGACAGGGGCCTCCGCCAAACGTTCCCAACAGACCCTCACTATGCGTTTGGGCCTGCCAGGTCTGTCCAGCTTTTTCCCCCGCCATCGAATCCAACTCACCACCAGGTGGTGATCAGTTGACAGCTCAGCCCCTCTCTTCACCCGAGTGTCCAAAACATATGGCCGAAGGTCAGAAGAAACGACTACAAAGTCGATCATCGACCTCCGACCTAGGGTGTCCTGGTGCCAAGTGCACTGGTGGACACCCTTATGCATGAACATGGTGTTCGTTATGGATAAACCGCGACTAGCACAGAAATCCAATAACAACTCACCGCTCGGGTTCAGATCAGGGAGGCCGTTCCTCCCAATCACGCCCCTCCAGGTATCACTGTCGCTGCCCACGTGGGCGTTAAAGTCCCCCAGTAGAACGACAGAGTCCTCAGTGGGAGCGCTTTCCAGCACGCCCCCCAGGGACTCTAAAAAGGCCGGGTACTCTACACTGCCGCTAGGCGCATAAGCACAAACGACAGTGAGAGACCGTTCCCTGACCCGAAGGCGTAGGGAGATGACCCTCTCATTCACCGGGGTAGACTCCAACACATGGCGGCTGAACTGGGGGGCTATTAATAAGCCCACACCAGCCCGCCGCCTCTCACCTTGGGCAACGCCAGAATAGTGGAGAGTCCACCCTCGGTCGAGTAGAGTGGTTCCAGAACCCAAGCTGTGAGTGGAAGTGAGCCCGACTATATCTAGACGGTATCTCTCAACTTCCCGCACCAGCTCAGGCTCCTTCCCCGCCAGTGAGGTGACATTCCAAGTCCCAAAAACCAGAGTTGGCGCCCGAGGTTTGGGTCGGCCGGGCACTCGGCCCCGACCACCGCCCAAATCACAACGCACCGGCCCCTTATGGTTTCTCCGGCAGGTGGTGAGCCCACCGAAGAGCGGCTCCACGTTGTGGCTTCGGGCTGAGCCCGGCCAGGCCCCGTGGGCATAGACCTGGCCACCAGGCGCTCGCATGCGAGCCCCCCCCCCAGGCCTGGCTCCAGGGTGGGGCCCCGGTGACCCCATACCGGGCGGGGTAAACGGACGCCTTGATTTTTTTGTCATAAGGGGTTTTTCTCCTCCGTGAACCGCCACCTTATCGTGGTGGAGGGGTTTGAGTGCCTGAATGAGTCCAGGAGCTATGTTGTCTGGGGCTACATGCCCCTGGTAGGGTCTCCCATGGCAGACAGGTCCTGGATGACAGACGAGACAAAGCGCGGTTCAAAAACCCCTTATGGTCTTCCATATTGTAAATATTTCTGTTTGTTTCAAGGAAATGCATTTTTTGTGCAGTTTGATTATTATTGTCTTAGTATGATGAGTGTGCTTATAATTAGTGAGGACATTGGCCGTTTTCTTGATGTAACTTTAATTTGTAATAGAATGGCTATACTGCCTGTTTTTCACTCTGGCAACTTCATAGTCGTGACGGTTTAGCATATGTTTCTTAATTTGAAACCGTCAGATCCACAACTTAGACCTTTTACAACCAGTTGCTCTCACAGTTTATAAAAACTCTGTCCTCTTAAAAATCACAGCATTGTCAAGGAAGTGTAGGTGAGGGTCCAAATTAAATATTACATAAAACTAGAACTGGACTGAATAATACAGCCGGCATTCATCGCTCATACATTAAACAAGGGTTACAAGTCACTGATTTAGAGTGGCATATTGAAGTGGTCATGGCTGAATTCTAATGATCGTTCTGCAGCATAAAAAACTCATTGTCTGACCACTGCAAAACAATCAAAGGTATGAAATTCACACCTTAGAAATATTTGCCACTTCTGTGAGAGAGTATCAGTGTTCCACCAATAGGACAATTGGTTAATGGCACTTTATGCATAAGAAATTCTTATAGTAGCTGTTGTTTGTGTTACATTTGTCTTGCCCATTTAGAAGTGTTTCGGTAAAGCTTGGGGCATTTTTTTTTTGTGGTTTGTAGTTCAGTTTTTATATTCTTCTGAACACCCTAGTGTGGGAATCTGTAAACAATTCTGCATTTGGTATTGCACCTCTATTTTGTTTGACTGAAAGTACTCAAATGTTAAGGTTCAGGTCATGCAGGAAAAATTAGCAGAAAGATTATGCAAATATATATTCCCTTTTTTCTGTTCCATGATTCTTTTCCATGTTTATTCTATGAGCTATTAGAGCTGACAAATCAGTCCCAGATGATTAAATGTAGTCACCACACACAAGACAGCAGTTTTGTATTTTTGAATGTAGTAATTTGCTATGTCAGTGGCCTTAATTTCTTGTGTTATAAAATGAATCAGATGTGTTTGTAGCACCTCATAATGTGGTCCAGGGGATGTTTTACGCAAATCTTGAATTTTTAGATGAGGTCAGCAGTGCACATCAAATGGTTATGAATTCCTTTGCATATGCGCTGTATTCCCAGCATATTTTCCCTCTGGCAGTGGCAATTAATTTATTGCCAGTTCTCTGATTTTTGAAGCCCTCATCATTTCCTGCGGAACTGTACACAATGGGCAGAAATGAGATGGGGTAGTGCAAGTAAAATTAGCCAAGGAAGTTAAAGACCCATGAAATGAAAGTGTGAGCTTGCAAGACTAAGGTGCTCAACATATATTTCATGGAGATGTGTGTTTGCAATGGCAAAAGCTGCAATGCAATCTGTTGATCTTGAAAATGAAATCATAATTTAAATAACTTCACTCCAAGAGTCTTCTATAGTATGTTTTTACAGCTATGTGATGAAATATTTGAATCGCAATGTCATATATGGATCTACTGAAGAGAAGTAAACATATTGCCGGATGTGGCAATTCCGATGGTATTAATCTTCCATTTAGAATGTGCCATACATCCTGCTCTGAAACATTGCATGACAATATAATATTCTAATTGTTAATTATAATTGTGAAGAGACCAAAACATTTCAAAGCTTTCTAATAGGTATCTGTCCTATTATGCAAATGTTATGTTACTGTTCCATATTATACACATAATTGTTGTTCATTTACATTTCAGCCAATAATTGCATGTAGTAACTTGGAATGTGAAAATTCCTTTGCTTTACAAGCTCAAGCATTCATTAATGTGTTAATGGATTAAATAGACTGTGTGCTAAGGTCATATTATCACTGTCAACTGATGCAGAAGTTAACTTTTCTTCGTTGTAATTTAATTTACTCAGTTACAAAGTGGATGATTAATTGTGTGGCTTTGCAAAAATCTAGCAAGGTGATTATTTAATTATAGGCCTTTAAATAAACGCATGGTCAGTGGAGATTCCTCACTGTTGTTCATTCTGACTGTCTGTTTTGATTTTCCCAAAGTGCAGTCACTGGTCCTCCATACCGAAAGTGTTCATTCCTCAGGGGAACACAGGAGGAGAAGAAAAAATATTTGTCACACTTCATTAATGGCAAGAAATTGTGCATAGAGACCAGAGCATTTTCTTGGATCCAGCAATATGCACAGAACGCCAAGGCAGCAGAAGTGCAATAGCTTCCTACCTAGATATCACAACAATGTGTTCCCAGCCATTTCACACAGACGTCTGAACCACTGTGTCAGCTGATCTGAGATGTGTAATTCATTGCAAACCGTTAGAAACCCACTTTGTCAGTGAGATATTCAACCAGCTTTCCAAGGCTTAATGTTACAGAAAGGATGTAAACCACAATCGTGTGCTCAGAACGCCGGATACATAGATCACAGTGCTGTGGGAAACTCTTTTCTCCTGCTTGCTTATATACTCCATTAAAATAACACACGCATACTTTTTATGTAGCACGTTAAAAAGGCCACATCAATGTGCCTACTATAAATACAGTGTATGAATGACAAAAGGAAACAAGGTTCATGCCCGTGATCTAGTAGATGACTGGATTCTGAGGCTCTCCCCCACCCCACCCTTCTGTAAGTCAGTACCTGATGGTGTCTTAATCGTGGGTCGTGTTTGAGAGGAATTATTTACTAAAAAGGCTTTTTACTTTCCTCTTTCGCTTCCTCAAGGAAGCGCTTTAGTCTTCCAGTAAAAGTGATGCCTGGGGAATATAGATTTTTCCATACGATTCAGACCTCTTACACTGAGAGAAGCTGTCAGACATCGCTGCTGCTGACACCAAGGCTCAAATTATTGCTCTCAGAGCTGAGTAATTTTTATGAAAGATTAAAGATGTTTGTACAGATAAAATATGGCCATCTTTAGCACTGACTATGTCAGTGGGCTGGAAAGGTGATATTACAAACTTGCATAACCCAAGACGGGTGTGGTGACGTCTGCATAGCTCCCTAGAGAAACAGATGGTGATGGGTATTGCATAAGCAGTGTGTTATAGGAAACATCTGCATCATAGGTATTGTGATGTAAATGAAAATTCTGAAAGTGCAAGAATAAGTCATCTTGTTTTTTTCAACGCCGTGTATGGAATACCACATTATTCTGTTGAAACTAAGCACTTATTGTATGCTATTTCCAAGAGATTCAGTGGGATTTACCTTTATTCTTTACTCACCCACTCAATATCATTAACTATTAAACCAGGACCACTGTGGTCCAGAGCCTATCTTGGAAGTTCAGTCCCCTAGGCTAGTCAAGGCACACTGTGGATGGGATGCTGATCCGTTGCAGGGTACCTTTCCTCATAAAAATCAAGGCTTCATGTGATTATTCTTCTTCTTCTTATTATTATTATTTTTTTTTATTTCTTAGAGTATTAGAACAGTTAAACTTAATGAAAGTCATTGTAAATTTTTGACTGGTTTCTGAAATCTGAACTTTTGCCACACATTTTTTTTTTCTTTTTTTTAAGTATTCCAAAACCAATGCAGTATCTTTATTTTAACAGTGTATTTTTAAGATCCATTTGCTTCCAGGTTCAGAAGATTTTGACTTTGGAATATTTCCCAAAGTAGAATACTTTGCTTGTGTGCCATGACAAAGTCTTAATCAATTTAAGAGTTTGTCTTGGGTCATTATTACCCACTGCATCACCATCTGTTAGCTAAAACTGAGGAAAGCTTGTGCCAGGTAGCGGAGATACTGGAGTGAAGTGAAACATGGGGGTCCTGCAGCTCGTAGAGAAAAATACCTGCCAGATGGCCCGGGGCACTAGACAATGCTCATTCCCAAATGGGCCAGGGTTTATTTAAGAGGAAAACTCATTCAAAGAAGTAGCTGTTCAAGCAGACACTGATTTTTATACCTATTCTGTCATAGCATACTGAAGCCAAATGGTGTTAAATATCTCAAATATAGACTTAAATAAGTAGCAACACAAGAAAAGCCATCAAACATTTCTATAATACTACATTGGTCAATACCCTGCAATGAATAGGTGGGGTGTACCCCCATCACCTTTGTGCCCAATGCCTCTGGGATAAGCTCCAGTTCACCACGACGCAGCTTAGGACAAGCAGTTATTGAAACTAGACGGATGGATGATTTGGACAACCTGTTAATGATAATGAGTCAGTGAGTGGAAATGTAACATTAAAGACAACACTTTTTTTTTTTTTAAATATTTTAAAATGCGTTGCTGGTGTTGTCAAACAAATACCTTTCATTTTGGTTTCTTTAGGTGACACATTATTTGGTTATATGATGATCATATGTTTTCTCTGTAAGAAATTCAGTTCTCAAACGCTAGAATTTGCCTTAATGAGGTGGTTTTGCAGAACTAATAATAAACCACGTTAAACAAGCGATTACTACACATGTCATCGATGGAATAAATTTCCTGTATCACATCGTACGCATCTCTGTTTCAGTTATACTGGACACATAAGCTATTTATATGTCTGAGGAAGAAATGAGTCTTAATTTTGACACTTCTCACATAAGCAAGTAGCGTTGCTTGAGTACCCTTGAGTACTATATCTAGAGCTTGAATTGTAAGCTAGATTCTTTGAGTTCAGGGCTGAATCTCTGTCCCCTTCATTGTCTTAGTACGAATACTTTTCTTTGCTGATGAGTCTGCGGAATTGAACAACACACTATTCTGTATGCATCTTGTTAACTAAGCCAGTCTCCTAGGTGTAATTGACTATGCATCCCATCTCCTGTTCTTGCTCCAACCTGTTGTGTAGTCAGTCTCAGCAGTAATGTGAACATGGCCTCTGAGACTGTGCTAGCTGAAGTGGATCTGGCTTCTCTGTTGCGCTACACAACTCAAAGTCCTAGTGCCACACCTCAAACATCAAGTTTTACGTGAAATAACTGGCGTCTAAAAAATTAACTTAAGTAAACCCGAGGGCAGTTGCATTATAACCTGCAGTGCAAAGTCTCCTTTTGGTTGCGCAGGGTAAATGGTGGATTTCATTTTAGGCCTGCAAAAAAGTCTCATTATTGGGTCCCAACTGACTCCCCTGATTCCTAATTAATGGGTTGACACCAGCTAATGAACTTAATGGAGTAAACTGAGTAACATATGGATACCCTATGGGGATCCATGTTTAAACCTTTAATTTTGATAAATGATGCCCCAGGTTATGTTTTGTATTAGCATTTAATTTACTGGGGTGGATTATACATGGATGGCAAAAGATCAAACGCTTTCTTTGTCCAGGGTTAGGGAAAGTAAATACAGATCCCACTTGAAAAATGACCGTGTACCCATGTGCCATGGTTTGATGGATAGTTCACTTAGCCACAAACGTAACCTCGGTGGGATTAAAGGACTGCCGTGGCTAATAGCAGTGGATATCTGACATATTGATATTCGCCAGAATGTATTCATAGACAAGCGGTGATGGAAATTACCATGAAAGATAGTGAGGCCTGTGTCTTGTATAAAATGAGAATGTCCAGTGCGCCGCCGTCGATGTTTAGTCAAACATGGAATCCCACTCTCGTCACCCTCTGTTGCCGTGCACCTTCGTACAAGACAGTCGTCACTCGTACAGGACCTTCCGTTTTCGTTCTCAATCTGTTTAATCACTCTCTCTGTATCGAGCTATCTGTCTAGAGTTTAATTGAAAACCGGTCCCTAAATTGTAAGGTACTAGGTCACAAAAGTTGCATTTTATATATGATTTCTTTCCCTTTGACCGCCTTGCATTATACTTTCACAAAAGAAATTGGTAATAACTCAGTACATCCTGCTCTCTCGCTCTAAAAAGGTGCAGTAATGAGATTATAGGTGTTTTACAAGGGAAGCCGAGGACTTGTTTTCCGCTGCAAATCATCGATCGGGGAAAATTCACTGCACTGAAAAGGAATGTGTTCCTCCAAATTGCATCATGGATTTCCACTTTAAGTACAGTGTGTAAGATGTATTGTAGTCATTTGTGCATCAGTTGAAGTAGTGTAGGCCTACTGTTAATTTTGCATCAGTCCTACTAGTGTTACTGATGTTAATCGTTTTCAAAAAGTACTTTTTTAATTGTACTTTGTGCTTGTTAGCTAAGATAATGGTACTGCACAAAGGCCTAGTTATATGGAATTGTAATGAATAATTAGTAGTCTAATATGTCTATTATTATGAATGCCAGCCCTAATCCACACATACACACACAAAGTCTGAAACCGCTTGTCCTGAGGCGAACCGGAGCCTAACCCAGCAACACAGGGCACAAGGCCGGAGGGGGAGGGGACACACCCAGGACGAGACGCCAGTCCATCACAAGGCACCCCAAGCGGGACTTGAACCCCAGATTCGCCATAGAGCAGGCCCTGGCCAAACACCCCCAGTCAGTTTGGTTTATAGAAGGGGGGGGAAAAAAAAAAAAAAAAAACGGCAAATGTTTTAAATAAAATGTTTCCCTCTTCTTACACATCAGTCAAATCTTGTATTTAACTCCATGGGAAAGAAAGCAAAATCAACATATAGTTTTATTAATGACCATAAAACCCCTTTATCACATGAAAAAGATGAATGTTCACAGAATTAGTGTTTAAAACATTATATTTTTGAGCACATAAAATCATATCAGCTGTCAGTATTTAAATTGTAGAAAAGGTTTGATTTCTCTCCCCCCACCTGTTTTGGTCTGCATATGCAAATAAAATTCGGGGAACAGACAGTGGTTGTTTGATTAAGCATGTTTGAGTGTATCTAATGGGTTTTTTTCTTTTTTGGAATCATCAACCGATCTTCATGCTGCGTACTAATTTCTGTGTAATATTTCTGTATGTTTTCCAAATGAAACACTGTAGCGAATATGGATTAATTCAAAAAGCATCCCTTCCACATCGTCTCACAGATATTTCATGTCTCCGCAGACTCTGATTGTGAGTCTTGCACCGTTAAAAGGCTTGTTTCTTGCCAGGAAAGTAAGGAAAGGGGATTTGTTTTCTTTGAAACAATTTGAGTGCTTTAATATAATCTTTCATACAAAGTGCTGCTATGTGATATTTCAGACGTGCACCTTGTATACATCTTACGACTTCATGGCAGCAGAGACCATTTAGTATGATTGAATATGTTGCATGCATGCTAGATATAATTTACACACCACCTGCATATGTTCATGGTGTGAGTATCTTGCCAAACACCATTACTTGCTAATTAATATGTATATATTCATGTAAAATCACAAATGTATATTCCATGCTGTAATTTAAATAATTGGGTATTATGCAATATTGTTGAACTTCTGTATCATTTCCTGTGTGACTTGTTGATGACATACCTTGGAGTGAATTGTTACCTTTTAATCTAAGACCAAGGCAAGGGCTCCACCAGCATGGGCATATGGTTTGCATTATTGTTTTCTTGTCTAACATCCCCTGACATGGCGGGTGTACAGAGAAATTTAATGCAGGGGATTTAGAAATCAGCATTCTTCCCAAAAACCCTCTGGGTTGAATATTTTATTCATGAGCTCTGTAAAAATAAAGGTTTGCCTAGTGGCCTCAGGCCAGAGACACATTCTGAAGGATCAGGCAGATGCTGGCACCAAATGGGCATTGAAAACACTTTACATATTTCCTGTCCTCTTTCGGCAGTGGTTCGGGGTCGCTGCTGTCTGTGTTTGGACCGAATCAAAGATGAGCCCTTAAATGTAAGGACACAAAGTAAATCGTGTTTTCCAGATGAAAATTTGATTCTACATCATTCCAAATTGATGGATGCGATTAGTCCATCACATTGTCTTATGTAGGCAGAACTAAAACAAGTTTAAATTATACAAATTTAAATTGTGGTTCAGTATCTCTTGAAGTGCAGGGTCATGCTGGATTTGTTGCCAAGGTCAAAACACGGTGGCATAGCGAGTAGCTCTGCTGTCTACAGGGCATGGGTGGTGCGAGAGGATGTGGGTTTGATCCCCGCTCAGTCTCTGTGGAGTTTGCATGTTCTCTCCATATCTGTGTGGGTTTCCTCTGTGTACTCTGGTTTCCTCCCACAGTCTGAAGACATGCTATTCAGATTCACCTATAGTTTGTGTGTGTGTGGTACTGTGTTCCTCTAATGTATGGATGAGTGACCCATTGTAGGCAGTGTATCTAGCAGTGTAAGTCACCTTGGTGAATAAGGTGTGTGGGCTCATAACACTACATAGAGCTCATTGGAAGTCCCTTTGGAGGAAAGCGTCTGCTAAATAAATAAGATTACCTTAAAATACGTGATCCATGGTACAGACATTGAAATGTTTTCTATTGCTTCTCAATTAAGTGATTGAAATTAAAATTTTAGCTGTAAGATCAATTTAGATCCTGGAGCTCTAACTATGCCATGTGTATAGATTGTGGTCATAGGGTTTTGGTTCAGCTGGATTGAACGATAAATGTGCATTACTCTGGCGCATCACGCTGGTTTTTCACTCATCTGCCACGGATAAATCGTGAAGAAAAAGTTAAGGACTTCATGAGAATTTCATTCTAATTGATGGCTGTAGTTGAGAAGCATTAAATAGCTGCCATCGCTCTGATTGATTGTCAGCTGTCACATGGGGAAGAAGAGCCGTGCCTGACAGCATCGACAGGCCGGACAGTGGGGCTGGCACGGGTGCGAGGCAACAGCATCTTACTTTCCGCATTAATGACATAGTCAAAGGTTAAATGAGCAGTGTCCTGTGCCTGTGAGGCTCCTCTTTGCTGCTTTTTGACAGGTGCAATGAAGACTTTGCGGCGTACCACACATTAATGCAGACTTGCTCGTCTATTTCTCTACCCGCAGCCATTCCCAGCTCGTTGGAGAGCCCTGGGTAAAATTTCTGAAAGCCAGTATTTCTGAAGACTGTTAAATACAAGATATTGACATATTTGAGCTGTAGTGCCCTTAATAAGCAGATTATTCTTTGCAGTTGTTTCTGAGGTTTCTGGAGAAAGTAAGGCAATCCATGGAGCAAGAAAAATGGCAAAATCATCAAAAAAAGGGCCCGAAGGCCAGAACTGTACCCAGCCACAAAGAAGACCCAGGGAACTATAGGCTAAATTTTACATGGTTAAAAGATGTTGGGACATTTTTGTAAAGTGACTTCTGTTCAAATATGGTAAATTGGATTATGATATCGTCATTGTACCCGATGCACGTGAGTGACAGTGGTGGTGTAATCAGTGATGATGATATTATAATAATAATAATAATTGCAAACCATGCAAAATAAATATGAACTTACTGTAAATATTTAATTTTTTGAGAATTCTGAATAAATGTAGTGAATTTCAAGTTAAAACAGAAATGTCAATTTTGTACAGTGTTTTTCTTTTTCTTTCTTAATATATCAATATTAGTTTCCTGTTCAGCACTTTCCCTTAATTTTTTCTTACAGCTGATTTTGGTGTTTTCAGGTTCATTGCGGAGTAAATGAAAATGGATACTTAAATTTGATGTAATACTAGGACACTGCTCGTTTTCATTAATTCTTCTCTGCCAAGTCATCACCTTTAATGATCTTCATTAGCAGCTGCTCAAGTAGTGTTACTTGCCTGTCTCTGAAGACCCCATATTGCACAGGATAGTTAAAAAAAGGCATCACAGTGGCAGAGCGAGTAGCTCTGCTGTCTCACAGCTCCCGGGTGGTGCGAGAGGATATGGGTTCGATCCCCACTCAGTCTGTGTGGAGTTTTCATGTTCTTCCCGTGTCTGTGTGGGTTTCCTCCGGGTGCACTGGTTTCCTCCCACACTCCAAAGACATGCTGTTCAGGTTCACCTGTAGTGTGTGAGTGACAGAGAGAGAGAGAGAGTGTGTTCCACTGATGTATGGATGAGTGACTTATTGCAAGTAGTGTATCTAGCAGTGTAAGTCACTGCGGTGAATAAGGTGGGCTGATAACACTACATAGTTTTTTTTTTTTTTTTTTTTTTTTTTATTGGAAGTTGCTTTGGAAGAAAGCATCTGCTAAAGAAGTAACATAAACATAACATTTATTAAAAAAAAAGGGCCCATGAATTAGCCAGTATACCTGTGCAAACATTCTGTGTTCGGCAGGCAGAACATTAAATTACTATGATGTGAATGCAGTCTTATGAAACTTTATTTGTGGGATGTTTTTCTTATTTTACAAGTGCAAATGTTTTAAACAAATCAAATGTAGGCTACAGCACCTGGAAAAAATCTGCCTCATCTCTGTATCTAAATTAAACTGAGTTAGAAATTTATGCTGTTTCAGTAGTGTAAATTTATTTCACGTATGTTTGGATATGCCAGCCAAACTCATCTATCTGTTCACTTATTTATGTGGACCTATAAACTAAGGGTAATCTATTTTTTCTTTTTCTTCAGATAAAAAGATGGCTTATAGAAAGGTACGTGCAGGCCTCAGCGGCTCTATGCACTCGCAAGGCTTGGACAAGGAGGAGATACAGACTGCATCTTTGGAGCTTGAGTGGGACATGGAGAAGGAGCTGGAGGAGCCATGTGCAGATGGTTTCCAGCTGGAGCCTGCTGAGAATCGCATTGCAGGTGGTTCTCCTGGGGTCGCAATCCCAGAGCTGGACCACATTGAGCCCTCCGTGTCCCCGCATGGACGCTTTGAGCGACTAGAGGAGGATCCTGATTATGTCACCCACTTCACCAGACCGATATCGAAGGGTCAGCGGAACAGTGTCTGTCCGGTTGTCCGGTACCTCTTGGTGGGCACGGCGCTCTTTGTCCTGGGCCTGATTGTGGGCCGATTCACACGCAGCACTCCGGGGTCAGTTTCCGCACCACCTGCAGACACTGATTTCTACCAGAGAGTACTGTCGGACATCACTGCTGAGAAGATAAGGGCTCATGTAAGGTAGGGTGGATTTATGTCATCTATTCCAAGGAAAATTGCAGAAAAATTAAATGTACGTTGAAAATTTGCAAACTTCACATAAAACAGTGTGTGTGTGTGTGTGTGTGTGTGTGTGTGTAATATATATAAAACCAGTAATAGATGCTGTACAGGGCTGGATTTCAAATTAAGCACTTTAGGCACAGTGCCAGAGGCCTTTGAAATTTTTAAGCCTTTTGAAGGAGAGAAAAATAATTCTAAAAGCTGAAAAAATCTGGGGAAAAAAGTGAGAAATTTTATGCAACTAAAACATAAAAATTAATTTAAAACATATAATTCCTGAATTTCTTAAGTAAGTTTCTTCTTAAGGTTTCTTTGGGTTTGAAGGCAGTAGGTCTAATCGCTTTGCTACTTGCTGCTGCCCCTGTCCCTATAATAATGTGGATAAGCACTAGAATATTTTAAAGTGCATCATGTCAATTAAGATGGCATTCACCCCTTTTTTTGGACCTTTTGGATTGAAAGTGCCTAGGAACGCTAAATTCCAACCCCAGGTAAGTAGAAATTTTGAGTTGGCAAATATGGTCTTTTCTGGAGCAGCTGTTTTTTCTTTGGTTCCAAGAGTTTTCAGGGAAAAATATTCCCACTAAGTCACAGCAGAGCAAAGTCTATTCCCAGACATACTGTAATATGTAACCCTCTTTCTTCCGTACTCAGCTTTGTAGTAGCTGTCAGGCAGGTACATGCTGCAGCCAGGTACAAATGTTAAATTAAATGTGTACAAACCTCAAGCAGTGTATTGTTTCTGAACCTGGGATCAAGGAGTACATGCATATTTGTGTCAAAGGAATAAGGTTATTTCCACTATGCAGAAACATTGCGACTCTCAGTAGGTTTTACATGTCCTATTTAATATTTATTTGGCTGCAGTCGGTTTTCAGGCAACCACAGAATTGAAATGCGTTTGAATGGAACATAGACATCGCAACAGGACGGTATCTAAAAGACAATCGTTTTTCAGGACTTTTGGTTCACATTCATGCTATTATTAAACATGCTGGACCACAGTGAAGAAATTAATAGTAAGAATAATACTACCATGTGTTATTTCCAGTAATGTTTGGCTTCTAAAAAGCTTCTTTGCCCTCTAGTATCTACAATATATGTATGCTTATTTTGCTGTGTAAAAAGATAACTTCTTAAATTAATAATGTGATGTCCCTGCCAGTTAGCACAAACATTTTGTCAATATTTGGAAATTAATTTCTTTGAAAAGGAGAAATGCAAGCAAAATGTTATGAATTTTGTTCGCACACAATAGGGAAAATCGTGCGTTACATGACATTGTTTTCGCTCATTTATTCACTTAAGTGATATTTGTCTTGCAGAATTCACTCTTATGCCGACATTTCTTGGCAGTGTAAGCAATGTCAATTGCACATTGAACATTTGTTCTTTAGCAATAAGGCAAAAACAGTCTAGCGATTGATTTTATTGATGTAGTTAGCATTATAGATCCTGGTGGTTGATGACCTTAATAGCCCTGGACAGCCTCACTTTTATTCCAGTTATATAGATACGGTGACTTGCATGAAGGGGCTTGTGGCAGGCCTCCCCTGACACTTGGTGTCTCTGCAGCACCAAAAGCCAGGGCCTCTTTGGGCTGGGGTTGAGGGTACCGATCACGGCTGTGGGTCCTCCGGAGGGCTCAGTTTCACCCTGAGAGGGGCTAACCCAGACTCCTGCCTGTGGAGCACACAATGGTCTACCGTAAATTAAGCATTAAAAATTGTGCTGCCTTTGACACACCCTTGTACATCTCTATATCTCCATATGCCTTTACCCACTTATTAAAATATAAAAATTTCTCCACCATCACTTGCTTTGCTCGTGCTGTGCCCTGCTCTCACTATTCTTCCATTATTTGTTGGGCAGCAGACGTATCTGGTTTTGGGCATGTAGTTTCACAAATGCAATTTTATTTTAACGCCTTCACCAGCACACCATCAAAGTGTTGTGGATTTCCACTGTAAAAGTACAAGATGCAGGATTTGGCTGGGCATTGAAAAACATGTATTTCATTTTCAGCTCCAGGGGACTCCTCTCTTTTAGTCTGACAACTGGTAGAATTATGACACTTTTGTCCACATAAAGACGAAATTCGTATTGTTGGCTCACCGGGTAGTGCGGTTGCCTTAGAGAGTTTCTGGGCTATTTGGGCGTGGGTTCAGATCTAGCTTATGCTGTGTGAGGTTTGCATGTCCTCACCGTGTGTTTTCTCTGGGTGCTCATGTTTTCTTGCACAGTCCAAAGATCTGTGTTTCCGATCAGTTGGTGGCTCCAAATTGTATGAGTGGCTACTCGACAATGTATTGGCGTCCTGTCCAGGGTGTATGCTGAGTTGCCTTGTACCCATGTTTCCAGGATAGATTCCAGACTGTCCTGATCCTGACTTGGACAAGCATGATCCCTAGTGATAGTGAGGGAGTCAGAATAAAATTAACAGTTTGCACATGCAGTAGTGTGGTGTTTTATCCAGGGTGTACACCACCTCATGCTCAGTGCTTCCTGGGAGAGGCAAAATGGTGGAAAAATGCTGCCCAAATCTGTATAATCTCAATAAGCAGAACTGCACACTGTACTTTCATGAATGACTTTGAGATAGTCTTGTGTCAGCGATCACATTATACTGGAAAGGTAATATTTGAATGCCCAGCTCTTGTTCTAGTACCCTTTAGCAAGGCTCTTACCCTCAGTTGCTCCAGTAAAAATTACACATAAAAAGCATGGTCATGGACCAAGTAATCTTTGATGTTTTCATATTGAATTCATGTGGCCCCACGCCATTATGCTTCCACCACCATCTAAGGATGAAATAATTTGTGTGTGTGTGTGTTATCATTTTTCTGTTGAACATTCTCCTGTTGTTCGGGGGGGGGGGCATCCAAGTGGCCTTTGGTAGACTTGAAACATGTTTCCATGGTATCCTCCCTTGCACACTGCCCTTGTTCAGTTTATAGTTTCTCTTACTATAGACTTTTAAATACTGACATTAGCTAATTCAAAAAATGCTTGCACATTTCTAACAGCTACACAAATATCTTTAAATTTGCTTGCAATAAATTTAATTGAATAATACAAATGTACAAAAGTATGGAATTTCTTGCTGTTGGACTATGGAATTAAATATTTACAAGTTATAACCTTTCTGACCATCTTCAAATTAAGCTCTTTTGAAAACTCTTGTGCCCCAGTCACATTTCATTTTATGTACCATGGACCCTTTTAAGAAACTAATGCAAGCCCTTCTGGAAAAATGTCCTTAAGTTGAGAAAACATTGCACTGAAACTTCTCACAGAAATACAGTATGCCTTTCATGGTAATAGTACACTAATAGTATAATAAAGTGGAAATTTACTATTCTATTATTTTAGCATTAATTAGATTAGACAGCATTATTTTTAAACAAGCCTGCTTCACAAAACCCCTGATGCCCATTCATGAACCCCCAAGTAGACTATGGATCTCCAAAATAAGAATCCTAGGTCTTTAATATTTTTTTCTCTTCCTATTTTCTGGCTTAATATAGGAGGAAGTAAATGTTGGCTTCCACCTCTCCTGTTTTATACAAAATAGTCTGATAGACTGTAGTTTAGATGATAAGGTGATTCACTACCGTATTTGAGGTCTGTTGATCGCTTTAAACAAAGTATTTGTCATTTGCCTTCAGGGTTGCCCACAGGCTCAGCAGTGTGTAATGGTAATAGTCAATGTATTAAGTTGTCCAAAAGTCTCTGCCTATTTTTTTTTTTTTTAAAACTCTTTTACAAAGACAGTGATCGAATGATGATTTAAAATCAAAATTGCATCATTTTCCCCCTACGCTAGCATTTTCTTCCAGCTGTAGTATTAGTAAAGAAATTCACTACTTGATTGTATTAAAGAATTTAATCTGTTTAAAGGGCACTCAGTGGACTGTCGCTGTGGTATTACAGTGGCGTTGCATCATTTATTTAACACTTTAAAATTTACTATTTTCTCAGCTGTTGCAAGCACAGTATGGGTTGTTTTTTTTTTTTGCATGTTTGTAATGAAATGCATAACTTTTTTCATGCAGAAGTTTTGAAAAAGTTCACTAAGGCGCTGTTCACTGTTCAAGGCACTTTTGAGGGTGTTCCAGAGGCAAATTCCTGGTGCATTATGTTTGGCTGATTAAAATTTATAAAGAATAGCAAATTGTTTACCCATTTGCACATGTACTGTAGGTCTCTTATGCTGTTATCCATTGTGATCTCTGCTGCCCTAATAATGAGAGATATGCACGTACTGTACATATAGATCTCTGGATTATTTTCATGTATTTTTGCTGTATCTGCCTATGTTTGAAATAAGTTTTCAGTTTGCAATCTAAATTCAAAGTTGCATCAGGGCATTCAGTCTACTGGCATGTTTACACCAGATAATTTTTGAGCTTATGAAAAAGCCTGAACTTCTGATTAAGAACTTGAAAGTAACATCATACGGCCCTTTTATTTAGTGTTTGCCTTTAACATTAATTAATGTAAATAATTAATGTAACAGTATCTTTGCACCTAACTATAATACGAATGTAATTAATAGTTTAAATGGGTGATTTGAGGATTAGTATACAACTGTGTATTATAGGAAATAGAGATAATTTGTACCGTCTCATTTGGGTGGTATTTGCAGAACGGTTCATGATATGTAGAGCTGGTGAAGGAATCCTTATGTAGAAAGAAAATAAGCCTTAGGTTTAAAGGATGTTTTGTTATTTTGCTTGGTGAATTTCATTTAGCATCTGTGACAAATTCCTTGTTGGAACAATATTATGAGTCAGAATTGGTCCTGCAAAATTTTGAGCTTCCATAATTTAAATATGGAAACTAACTCATTAAATGTTAACTAAATATATTGTGAGCCAATGAGAGAAACCACCGTGTCACACTTGACAGAACTGATAGTAACATGCATAATTTCATTCCACTCTGGCTTTAGATGGATTTTTTTTTGGATTAGCTTACTGGAAAGAAGTACAGTATTATTCATATTTTTTATAATTGAATCTGCATATAAATACATTTAACCAGTTGTGTCACAAGTATATCAATGCAGCTGGGTTAGTCAGTGGTTAATGTAATTTAAACCACTTAGATACAACTCTTAGAGGCCTTTCACTAATGCTACGAAATCCCATATCTTTTTCCTGCCAAAAAGTGTGGGTGATTTACAGATGCCCGTGGTTCTTTCTTTGAAACACCTTTGGACGCTGTCCAATGCAGGCTGCTTCCTGGAAACGCATTTTAGTCACACATGCTTTTCAAATCCCCGCTGCTGTGCACTCTTTTCAAGTGTGGCAGATAATGCCATTCTCACAATTGTCAGAGATTTGCAGTTCATTCTAATGAAATGCAACCTTCCTCACAATCCAAAGTGTGCAAATAAAAGTATCTGTCAATTTGTACTGAAATATCACATTCCATGTAATTATATATGGCACATATTTTAATTATATGTGACATTTTTCACATACTGGTACTGTACAATGAATAAAAGTCACAGAAAAACATTTGCACAATTGAAGTATTAATTCTGTCTTGTTACCTTGACAGACACTCCTGTGGGAATAAAATAACTCCCTTACTGGATACTGTCATACAGCAGGTGCTATAGTGGAGAGAATATCTACGTTGTACTTCAAGGAATCATCAAGGTTCAAATCACATCTCCTCCTGTTGTACCCTTACCTATTTACTTACCTTGAACTGATGACATAAAAATTACCCTGCTGTACACATGGGGAAGAGTACATTTAACACCATGGCTGGCCCTGGATAAAGGTGTCAAATACTGCATAACAATGAATGCACACCTCTTAAGAACTAATTCTGTAACCAGTCGTAATATGATTTTATTCTGTGTACCAAGCTTTCACTTAAATTCGTTATGAAATAATATTTATGCGTTTAAGATTTAGTCCAGAGTTCCTTCCAAAACCTTCTGCCATCTTTTCTTTGTTTGTTTGAGACTTCTGTCTCCTCACACACAGGGAGACTGATCTTGGTGCTTAGTTTAGTACTTACTAACATTGTCTTAAAGGGATGGTTTAAAATCAATTCTAAATGGATTTTAAAGTTTTTTTTTTTTTTTTTTTGTTTCCATTTTTAAATCAAATGATTTTACTGTTTCTTTTATTCTCATGTTTAAATTACTTATGTCACCAACTGTTCATGTAAATTTCAACAGGCTAAAGGTCATAGCTTTCATGTTCCAAAGAATGACTTGGACTTCTGATTAGGAACGATGGCCGTGAAGATATTTAAATAACCCAAGCAATGTGTTGCATTCACTTCACAATAAACAGCTTTCTCATGGTGGCATCTGGACATTAAAGGATTGATTTCTGTCATTGGTACCATGGTTCCCAGGTGTTTTGGGATAGCTGGAGAACGCAAAAGCCTAATTGCTCAGGGTACCACGGCCTGCTGCCAGTTTGGGTCGCCTAGAGATTACTTAACCGTCCATGGGTCATCAGCTATATTCTGGTCCCGTGGTGGAACTCGGTGAGATTGTAGCCCAGCTGGACTCTAAGGTCAGAAGTTGCTAATATAGGATGAGCCCATTTCCCATTTAGGGAGTTTGGAAGTTCAAGTTGAGTCTTATTAAAATTATCAAACTGCTCCAAAGGGGAAAAAATATGACTAAAGAACTGAGTCGCTTTGATGTTAAATTTCATTTTATCTTAATCCTCTCCGTTTTTTTGTGGAGCACACGGCCATCGCTATGTTTCATCACATTAGACAGCCTTTAGATATGTCTTTCTAGTTTTGTCCCATGGCAATCTTGCATTTTGATTCTGATGCGGTGCACTATAGGTAGTGGCCTTCATCTCCTGCTCCCCTGAGCTGCTTCGGCACTGTCTTTCTTACCATTTTGTTTTGCCTTTTTCCCCCCTCCAAGGTATTGCAACCTGTGCTGCCAGGGCTCTTTGATTATGTAGCTGGTCTTATTTCATTGCAGGCATTGACTGTATTCGGCTGGAAGATTTTGCTTTTTGAAAGGTGAGGTGGGTGACCTTCATGCAACCTTCCAGAGAGGACTGCATGATGTTTTCCGAACCAAGAGCATCTTTAGTGTTTCGCTAAAAGGTTCTCCTTATTGGAGTTTTGCCGACATTGAATATAGTTGTTAATACTTTGACTAGCCATAACACGTCTACGGATAAGTGTATCAGTAAAAATTGTTCAGCAGTGTTTTTTTTTTTTTCCTTTTTTTTTAAAAAAAAAAATCTCACATCTCCCGAATAGTGTATTCAGTTTTTCCCACCTGAATTTTCCTTTATTAGTTGAAAACATTATTTATTTGAAGATTAATATGTGATACATAACTGTAATTAGTTAAATTCACACAAAATATGTTAAGGTGTATATATAATATAAATATATGTAACGGAATTCTGATTTTTTTTTTTTTTTTTTACAATTAAAATTTATAGTAAATATTTCATGATCATTCAAAGAATATTTCTACAATATTATACTTTTTTCCAGATATCTTGCAACTGTACCCTACACTACTTACATTTACACATTTATACTGCACAGTATTTTATACTGGAGCCATGCAAGGTTAGTTCCTTGCTCAGGTGTTTTGTACCAAGTGCCATTTTTCCCCGGACATGATGCTTTGTAATATAAATCAATGTTAGTACTAACACCCAGCCATATACAGGGCTCAGTAAGTCAGAGAAATTGACTTAGGTCTCACTGTGGAAACAAACACCTTGATGTATCATTCTAGAATGACTATCGCTAATGTCAGTTCCTTAGCATGTTGTTTCGGGATGTACTTTGACAATACTGCAAAAAAGAGCCTCAAAATGAGGTCTTGCTTATGGGTTCTGATGTCCCCTGATATGCATGTTTTTCATTTTGTTTTTTTGAAGACCTCTAAAAATATCCTATCTGTATCAGATGAAATACACAGAAATAGAGCATCACCATGCCAATCCATACTAGTTCACTCCCAGCATACACACTTTAATATATTTAGCATTCAAAAAGGCTCTTAGCTGACAGAGTGCAGTAGAAAAGGAGACAGCTTAATTACAGTAATTGTGTGTTGCGATGATGGCCTCTGTCTCCCGGTGGCAAATTTGATTACCAAGTTACGCAACTCAACATGTCGGTAACCAATATACTGAGCACATGGCGGAAACCCATGCATGTTTTTTATTACGCACGCACATGTTTTAACTTTCTGCGTACCTGCGTGTTGCAAAACACAGAAATTTTACCACTTTTAACATGATGGTGGATAATTTTTTGTCCTAAGATCACCTCCTCAGTAGCACCCTGAATTGTTCCAGTAGTAGTAGTAATAATAACAGTCGCCACAGTTATGTTTCTGTTGTTGAAATAACTTTTAGTATTCTCTGAGATGTATGTCGCTTTGGCGGAAAGCGTCTGCTAAATTAATAAATGGAAATGTTACATAAATGTATAGAACCAGGTTTTGAGTTAAAATATATGGCTGTTGTTTCCTTAGCTCTTCTGTACAAAATTATTTTACTATGCTTTGTTTTTTTTTTGGGGTGGGGGAATGCTGCATATGTTGTATTAAAGATGCTTTGTATCTTCCTAAATGCTAAAGCACATCTTTTCTAAACTTAAGTCTTTTTAGTAAGTGTAGAGTATAACATGACTGCTGAAGTTCCATATATATATATATATCTCTCTCTCCATGGCCTGATTTTTTTTTTTTTTTTTTTTTTTGCAAGGAAGTGGTAGAATCGATTGGCAGCTTCACTTCTAAGTCTGATATTTCAGAAGTGACCGCTGCTGTTAAACTGTTGAGACATGTAGTTTTTTTCTCTTCCTCAATGTGAATATGCTCTGTACTTCTGCATATGCCAAAAATACATATTTATAGCTAAAAATTGAACAGCTCCACCAGATGGCACTGTCTTGAATGTCTCATGGTAGAATATTTGTCATTTAATTTTCTTTAAAATCTTTTTCTCTCTTCTGTCCTAAATAATTGGGGTTAACAAAGCACATTCAATTCTTAAAATTGAATGGTGGTGCTAAAATATTTGAAAGAAAAAAAATTATAAATAAAAATAAAAATTGAATGTATTATGAAATGTTATAGAATACTAGATACGTAGATTTTATACATCCTGATGTAAATATGTTGTTATAAGCATGATTTTATGAGGTTTATAGTTTGTAATAGACTTGGGGTTGACCGTCAGAGCTTCCTTTTCAAGGCAAGGCTGAAGAATGTGATCCCTCAGGAATTAAACACACTCTCCATTCCCCCTTTTTGCTGGCGACTGCTTTAGTCTGCTGGTTCAGAGGTACCGTTGCAGCCTTCCATGAAAAGCTGAAGAGGTTTATTGACCAGAACACCTTAACAATATGTAGAGCTTTCAGGATCTCCAGAACAATCTCAACAATCTCATTCAGTGTGCTACTGAATTTCTCCCCGGAGATCAATAATGTGTCTGTCTGTCTGTCTGGTCCCTCTGTGATGCCATCGTGAAGCTGTCACACTGCCACAGTAACCTCAAGCTGAGATATACACTGAGATTCCTCAGAAACCCGTGGCACAGCAGGCCTCTCAGATACACATACTATTTTAAGGAGCACTGCCGCGTCTTGGAATAATTCCCAAAATGCATTCAGACAAGACTGAGCTCAAATTAAGTACTGACTGCAGCCATGTAACACTGCATGCTTTTTGAGGTAATTTTCAGTGTGTTATTGACTGAGCCTTCCAGCATAGTACTGCCATGTGTCTTTCACGAAAGCAGCTTTATCTCTGCCATCTGAAGGTACCAGGAGATTCACCCTGTCTGGATGACACTGATTTATTATGTTTTACCATGGGTCTGTCTTAATCTTCGTGTTACTTCACACACTGTTAAGCACAAATGTTTATAGACTATTATAAAGTCAAACTTAACAGTTGGAGATAGGACAGCTGAAACCCCTTCATTGAGAAATCATGCATTTTACTGTAACTGTTACTATATATATCCTGTACATCTCTTACATGTTGTACTGCACAATCTTCCTTGGTAATAGATGGCATCATGGTGATGTACCAGTCCATGTCACCCAAAGGTATTTGTTAAACATATTTGTTCCAGCTCTGTTTGTAAAATTTGTAAAATTGGTAGTGATAAAGTTGCAATGCTATGTAATTCTTCTTTCTGATTACGGTGGTAGAAAGCTACCTGGATATGTACGAGTTCTGTGTGATGCGATCTGAATCTTCCTTCAAAACTTCTGCACTAAATGAACACAAATACCTGTGGAATTTTGGGTTCAGTGATATCATTTTTAACCCATATCCGCACTACAGTCTAAGCAGGAGTAGAGAAATTTTACAGAATCTTAACGTATAGTTTTGTAGTTTTTATAAGAAAGTGAAATTTTGAATTTAAATTTTTCCCCCTTCAATACTCATGCATGCTTTTGTTTTAGATTTTATTAGCTACACTTATAAAGATATGGAAAAATTTACATTGCTATTTCTTCTATCTTCCCCAATTCTGGAGAATTTTTCCTGCTTCTTCCCCTTGAATTCATTCAGCACTTTGTTACATATTGACTTACATACACATAGATACATTGTTTAGGTACCGAATTCAGATTTAAATTACATTATACTTCCCTCTTGCTTTTCTTCTCTCCAAAAGCTGATAGGTATCTGTATGCATCTTACTAACACCATCTGTTCCTCTCCTTACAACAACCTTATGTTAATAGGAACTCCTCAAGTATGCATGAAGTACGTAATTGTTAGAATCAGTACAGTTCTCCAAATGAATACAACAAAACAGCATTCATGACCATGTTATTCCAGTTTTGTTCCACCTGTATCATCTTTGGTTGTGAAGATTAATAACCCTAAAATAGTTCTAAAATGTTCAGATATTTTAACAGATCCTGGTTATATACTTCTATGTTTGATTGGCATCATGGATTGATAATATTAATCATTTCCAGGAAAAGCATTTCATCTTCCCATGCTGACAATGTTTTGTGCTCTGATTTTCAAGAGCTGTAACATCTATCATCTACAGATTAATCCACATCATTAATCATGTAACTTCATGATTTTTGTAGTTCTTCTGGAACGGACCACTGAATTGTGACCCAAATATGAAGACAGCCACTGCCAAGTACAGATGCAGATAATGCCTTATCTGAATAACCATTCATGCAGTGGTATGAAGGATAGAGTTTTGTACCTGAAATGTAGCTGGATTCTGCTGACCTTTTAATGCTGCTACAAGTTATATAGAAGAGGAATTGCTGCCAGTGTTCCAGATGCACAGCTTATGTGGGACTGTGTATTTACTGTAGGGTCCCTGGGGCGAATTCCAGAGTCTTTCTTCTTCGCAGTTATCTGTCAGAGTGCTTCTTTCCTAAAATATGGTGCAAGGCCACCGTAGCACCTGCAAATTTTTAGAGAAAATAAAAAAAAAAAAAAAAAAAAAATTAAGGAGTTTTGTGTGTCTATCCACTCTTTTTTTTTTTTAAAGAAAAAAAAATCAATTACATGTATTAATGTTTTTCTTATTAATATTCTAGTAATACTGAGCTTCACCTCCTAGTTGTTCATTCTTTCTGCCCTTTGTTTTTCCTTTTTGTAAAGATCCATATGCCCCTTTTTGTTTAAGTAGTACTGTCAAGATAGGAAGGTTGTACAAGTTCCTAAGGGTGCAGGGCACTTGGGGGTTGCTTTGCTTTCACCATTCTGTCTAGTTCATGCCCAGGTGTACTCAGACTTTTGACTGGTACCATATGTGCAGGCTTTCATAAACCGAGAAATACCATAGAATTTCCCGAACTCCCGTCAAGAGGGACACTCATGCGGTGATGTCTGGTATACAGACTTTGGATTCCTGGCATGCTGAATCTACACGTACTCTTGCTTTAAAAATTGAAACGTGTGTGTATAAAGTGAGCATCTGCAGTTTAAATTAGACGTTTCCTGATATGTTTGCTATTCCCCATTGAACAAAACAGTAAATAATTTGATGGTTTCTTAAAGCGTTAGGAATATATGCAGTGTGTGATGAGCTTCCTTGTCATTTTTGTATAGTGAGGCTTCAATTTATTGATTGTACTTAATGTTCTTGCTTGTGGTTATGACCTCTGTTGTTTTATTCTAATACCCTTGCTATTTGAGTATGCTCTTAACCTATAATTGGTTTTTGGAGAAATAGAGCTTCCTCACCTCTATTTCCCACAGAGATTACTTCCTGCCAAGTAAGAGTTAATCTGCTGATTTCCAGATTTAATTGGCTCTTTGGGATTTATATTCACGTTCAAAAAGAGTGATACTCAGTTCACACTTTGACAGTGAATGCATGATCTCTTGAAAGCAATACATGCAAACTGAGCACATTCTGAAATTGTGAAAGAGAAAAATGGCATTGAGTCGATTTTATTTCCGAAGCAGTTTTGCTGTAGAGCTGAGATGCAGTGAAATTGCGTTGCTGTAAAGCTGACTGACGTACATAAGTAACTCAGTGGCTTGTCTGTTACAAAGTGGATTTGCGCTTATTGCAGTAACAGTTGACAAACAGTTGCCTAGAGTAGTGCTCTAAATAGACACACGAGACTAGGAACTAAAGAGCAGACAGTCCTGTCAGTCACTTTACCTTTGTTCTTCTGATAAGAACATTGTGCTGAATGCATGTTTTTATACAGTTCTACAATGTGCTTGGAATGCTAGTGCAGGTCATAGGTCATCTTTGTTTGATAATTTGCATTTACATTTATTCAATTATCAGACTGTTTTCTCTAGGACAGCATACAGCTCAGAGTAAACAAAACTGCATGAAGTGTTTTGGATGCAGATGTAATTGTTGAAGCACAGTCAGATTGTCCAGTACTACTGTTTTTCGCTGGCACACATTACGTAAGTCGCTGTAATTGTGACAGATGGCATGATGGAAGTTTATGAAACGGTTAGGAGATGGGAAAGAAGTGGATGCAAAACATATGCTCTTTTAGGCCCACAGCAGCTCTGAAGGAGAGGAGTTCATTCGGTCAAGCCAAAATCAGAAACGCACAGGCTTTTGTTTTTGGACCTTTCTTGAGTGGTCTTGTAGGACTCGAGCCTCAGATCCTTTGACTGCCTGGTAGGTCATACCCAGGGCTAGCTTGATGTCTCTTCTGCAAGCTTCATGCTAACATTAAGGGATGGGTCATCAAGCTAAAGTTAACTTTTGGTAACCAAGTGGCTCAACCTACAAGTGAGGTTTGGAAAACATGCTGGGGATAAAGTGAGGGTTAACATTTACATAACATTTATTCATTTAACAGATATGTTTCTTCAATGTGTCATACATCTCGCAGAAAAATATGAGTGCATTACATCAACAGAAAGAGCGATGCAGAGTAAATAAAGTAAATGCAGAATAAATAACATTTCCTAGCTCTTGCAACCGGACCAGTAGGAGCGACCTCATGGCCTGCTTATGACTACTAAGTCAAGGTGTCTAGTTGCTTGCATCTTTTTCTACGGCTGATGGCATCTGGTGATGATCGAAACTGTTTGATTGCTACCTTAGAGCAAGATCACAAGCAAGAGTAAAATATATTCTGCCAGGGTTTTTTTTCTTGTTTGAGAATCAGACTTGTGAGTCATTTGTGTGTGTATGTGTGTGTCTGAGATTGTTTCCTTCAGTTTATCACTAGCTCTGAGACATCGATGTGTTTTTATCTTTTCAGTTATCTCTTGCTATTCCTCTGCTGCCCTGTCTCACCAAGATACTTGAGATGAATAGAAACTCTGATAAATAACTGGTTGTGTAGGAGGCACAATTTCTTTTCTGAAATAACAGGACTGAGGATTATGTTTCTCTATTTAAAGTGAGACTTTATGGAATCTTATCTCAATGGTACTTTCCGGAAAGTTAAAACTTGTGACAGTGTGCTTTATGGCTCTGTCAGGTAATATGTTTAGATTTGCTGATATATATTGAATGAATTAACTTAGTCCTCATGGAAAAATACAAGTACATCTTTTTAACAGAATGGTTATGTCAAAGGAATACATCCCAGTAGAGTTTAACATTCACATATGGGTACTTTACTTGTTGCACTGCAGATCTCCCACCACCACTACCAGATAATGCAATATTTGTCTTCATTGGGGGACAGTAAGTTTAGCAGTGGCAGTTCGTGATGTTCCAAGGTTTCGCATCCAGTCGGAGCTTTGTCTTTCTGATATGTACACTATTGTGTGCGTTTCTCTCAGCCAATTTGATTCTCTCCAGTTCATCTCTTCCCAGCTCAGGCAGATTGACTTTTATTGTGTGTTTGCTGGGGGTGCGGTGGCGCAGTGGGTTGGGCCGCAGTCCTGCTGTCCGGTGGGTCTGGGGTTCGAGTCCCGCTTGGGGTACCTTGCGACGGACTGGCGTCCCGTCCTGGGTGTGTCCCCTCCCCCTCCGGCCTTACGCCCTGTGTTACCGGGTAGGCTCCGGTTCCCCGTGACCCCGTATGGGACGAGCGGTTCTGAAAATGTGTGTGTGTGTGTGTGTGTGTGTGTGTGTGTGTGTGTTTGCTTAGATTGATTCTCCATTATTGCAACCCTAAATAATTCTAGAAAATCATTGATTTGAAACTCATGTAAATGCTAATTCACATTCAGATCACGCAGTAATTAAATAGCTGATAGATGTAGAATTAAATAAGGGTACTTTCAAAGTCTTGTATTGTTACTCTATGATCGGAGATGGTGATTTACTTGAGATGAATTGTGTGACATTTACAGTCTGACTACAGGTACCTTGTTATCTGTGTCAGTTCTTACATTCCAGATGCTGGTTGGCATTTTAGGTTTTTATTCTACAAGCAATAGCTCTATTTAAAAAAAGAAAGATCAAAACACATGTCCATAACTTTTTGCAGTGGAAGATCAATTTCCTGTTATTTACTTATTACTTTATATGCATGCATTTACACATACTGTCAGATAAGGTATGATTTAACATGTACAGCCCAACGTTGAGGAAAAAACCATGTATTGCCATGCTGTGAAGAATTTTTTGCTAGCTACTAAAATACCCAGTTGTCTGAATTTTTAGACCATCGCAAGTTCTTTGGAACTTGACAAATTTCAGAAGTGTTTTCCTGGACTTTCTGAATTGCAAATCAAAAAACATTTCCCACTTTTCTTTTACTTACCCATGTTAAAAGTATAAATGCACTGCAAGGTAGAAAGTTAAGTGCTTTCTAAAATATTTATAGGAATCCCTGAATGAACTTTGTTCAAATTGTAGTGCTTACTCAAAAAGAAAGGCTTGGCAGTGTTCCACATTATTCAGAATGTCTTTCAGTCTCATCAATAAATGATCACTTATGATGTTATCTAGTGTTTTTAGTAATTTAATAAATAAATAGTTTTTTACACTTAAACCTAAGGATTCATACATCTTATAAGCTTGAGATGCTCATACATTCTAAAATTATAATATAGAGCCTTCCTAATGTCTCCATTACTCTATTGTAAAATGTAATGTGAACATCACAGGGTCTTATGACTGTTCAAGTGGGTATTGACTTTGAGCAAGTGATTCTGGAGGAATGTCAGGAAGGTCTGTAAATCCTGAAGCAGTCAGAGAATGGCACCATAGAGCTCTCTGTAGGCAGATGTGAATCAGTTAATTAAAATAGTGTTTTCATAAAATGTTTAGTTCATCCCTCAGCCGCCTCACATATCATATATTTCCATCTCTGTCGCGGTGCTGTGTTTGTGTTTAACAGCCGCTCGTGTGCCACCTTCTCTGTTCTGCTTTTTCAGCTAAGAACATTGCTCACAAAAGACAACCCCCACACCCAAATTATGTTGTCAGTGAAATCCTAGACCCCTTAATTTTACACATTGAAAGAGACATTTTTTGCAGTTTACATGGGAACAATGATGGTTTTTATTTCCATGCATAAAAATGAGAGACGTTTAGTGTTAGGTACATCAGTACAAGATTGACCTTTTTTCCATTTTAGTTAACAGGTCCAAGTTTTAAATCTTAAAACTTATAAAAGTAAGATTTATATGGATTTGTGAGATCTGTGTCTACCTTATTGTTGTAGTTGGTTAAATGGTTTACATTTTAGCAGCCCCATTCAATGAATTCTTCATAATCTTGAAGGACAGGCGATCATCCACTTTTATTTCAGTGGAAGAATCGTGAGCCATCTCCAATCGTTTTCTTTTGTTAGCTTTTCAGCAGAAGGGCCCCTTGGGGAATAGTGGGTACAGAACAAGACCTTTCATTGACAGAATGTGTCACTGCTGATGCCATTACTGTCCACGGTATCATCCCTTCTTTAAAGTTTAGTAGCCACCTTGAAAGCCGCTGGCGGTGCGTCGGGCTTTTTCCTTTCTGCTCCGGTGACCAGCTCAAGTGCGCAGTCCTCAACTGTCAATCATTACTTCTCAACAACAGATGACAAAGCAAGAAGTGAAAATGTTTAAGGAAAACTTTGAATCCTCTGGGTTAAAAAAAAAAAAAAAAAAAAAAAGGCGGGGGAAGCAGGGTCTGTGGGTGTTTGCAGATTTTTTTTTTTTTGGTAATATGAGCTTGAGCACTGATCTTTTCAAGCAAAGAATAGAAATTATCTGAAATCTGTGTTTCTGTACCACATGCCAGTCTGTTTTTATATCATTTTTGTGACCTAAGACCTCTTTCATTTTGAGCCAGGCATATCAGCTATGGTGCTTGTGTGAGGGGAATCTGCTTGCTCTCTTGGCTCTCAGGAAGCATCTGTCTTATTGCCAAGCTGTCAAGAGCAAAAATCCATTGGCTGGTGACAAGGGAGCGAGCCTGGCGAGTTGCTGGTTGCAAGTCGCTCTGTGGATAATGACGTGGGTTTTTTCACGCAGCCCTGTGGGCCATGTCACCACTATTATCTGTGACAAAGGCCGCCAGCAGCAGTCAGGCAGGCAGGCCAGCAGGCCAGGGAACCAGGCTCAGTGCTATACCTGCTTGTGACATTTGCTTCATGACATTATCATTAAAGTTGACTAATGCACTAAACCAGCTATCCATCTCTTTGGTGGTCTTTACTATTTAGCATTTAGAACATTGTAATGGGGAATAAGAGTATGGCAGTTTTGTACTTTGGGCCTGTCCTTTGGCTTCATATTGGATGTATGGGGAGAAGAAAACAAAACAAAAAAGATAGAAAGCTGGAAAATGCCATGACACAAGCAGAATGTTCTGGGGATGCAGATGATATGGACACAAGTTACGCACTTTACATATGTATGACGATGTAAATTCCAGAGTTCAGTGTGGAAATTGCCGGAAATCTATTTTGGGATCAGAGGACCACCAGTTTTCTCAATCAGTAATGTCAGCTGATAAATACTTCTGACAGTCAAGTCATCTTTTCCATTTTTTTTTTGTTTTCTTTTCTATGCATTAAAAATATTAGTTACTGATAAAATATTCTGTTAATTATTAAAATATTTAGAATAATAGCACTTTTACAGGCAACCTTTTTTTTTTTTTTTTTTAAAAAAAAAAAAAAGAAACTTTTTAGTCATTTTGGTGTATACTGCTTTACATTTCCCATCCCGCATGTGTACCCCTCACCCTCCAAGCTTGCGCCCTGTGCTTCCGGGTTAGGTTCTGGCTCGCCGCGACCCCGCTCACGACAAGCAGTTTCAGTCAATGTGTGTGTGTATGTGTGTGTGCGCTTTACATTTTTCCAGGATATGCCCTCGAGACAAGGTTCCAGGATGTGGTCTAGAGCAACTGATGCTAGGAAAATAAACATATGTAGTATAGTGCATTTTTAATTACAGGTGTAACTGAGGGTTTTTTTGGAGAATCTAACAAATCAATATATCAAGACATGTCTATCAAAATTTTATTGATTGTGACATAGTGGTTGGATTTACAAACCGACATTTGCTACCAATTGTTTTCGTCAGCTGAAGACCCCGTGTGTTGTCTTCAATGCCTTTACTAACTATGCCATTATGAAAATACAAACTTGTGGTATTTTACTCAACATTTAGATCCATTAATGTGAAACATCAACGTTGTGATCAATGATATACTCATCTTACATTGTAATATGAGATAATGCATTGATGACCTAACCCCCCATATAGTGTGTGTGTATATACCTGTATATATATAAATCTCATTAATTTGTGAGGTTATTTCATATTCTTTTCTTTCCTATGCTATTATTCATATAAATTAAAAAAAAAAAACTTTAAATGTATTCAGCAAAGTGCAATCTTCTATGAACGTACTTTGAGTTTAAGTGAAAAAACTATGTACACTTTTTTTTTTTACATGGTCTTTAATATTTTAACTGTGTCCCTATCTCAAGAATGAGTTCTTTACCATACATTTTTAAGATCAGAAAGAATTTTCATGCCTTGTAGTGTTCTTTAAACGTTTAGCTTTGTTCAAACTTAGACGGTCTGTTTTGTTTAAAGACTCTAAACTTTAAGGAAGAATGTTCTCTAACATGTATTGCTGTATAGCTGCCTTCAGTCTTGTTTGTTGATGTGCATTATTCATTCTGTCAGAGACTTCCTTGAATATTTTTTTTATCATATTGTGTGTCTGTGTTTGTGTGTATACAGTACATGTGTTGGTTTTTAATTGCTCATGCATTATTCCTGTAGCATGTTATTAATGTGATATTAATGTCTTTTTCTGTGATATTTTAATAGACTTTTTGTCACTTTAGTACTAAATGCAATGTTACAATAGAATTGCTTTGATATCTGGAGCTTCTCACTTGAAGTACTATTTAAGGGCTACATTTCTTTAACCTTGCATTTGCTTTACTATAGTGCAAGAAACGGTTGTTTTTAATGAGATTCTTGGGCTGCCCGAAAGCAGTGGAGTGGAACTAGCCTGGAACTTGTGGGCTGTTTAAATGGACTGCAGGGGTAGGATTACCTGTATGCCGGTCCAAATTAGAATGTGCCATTCTTGCAGAGATGCAGCAAGCTGCTGTTTAAATTCCCCCGCAGATCTGAGACGGCAGGTAAAGTTGTGCCTAATGAACAACTGGCAGCTGAGAGATGGACAACTTGAGAATGAGAAAGATGGAGTCTGTTTATTCTCATGGCTAGATTTTAGAGAAGCTTCCAGATGTCAAAATAACATTAGCTGTTTGAGAAGGGATGCACCTTTCAGTAAGCTCAGAAGTATAAATTAAAATATAAAATGAACATACAAAAAGACATACAAGTGCTTAATTTATGTTTATGCATATCCTTATGTCTGAAATAGAGTAAACAGTGAATTTGTTTTTGTGCATCAAAATAAAAAATACACATCACTTCTTACATGTAATTACATATTTTAGTTTTTTTTTTTTTTTTTTTTTTTACACATCAATTTAACACATCATTGCCTCAGTTACATTTGTTTGGTTGATAGATTGATTATTTATTCATTCATTCATTCATTCCTAGGGCTTTGAACTCTTTATCTACTGAAGATGGGGAGCTATCCAGGGCACTGTATCTCCTCAGGCAGTGGACAGAGCTGGGGCTGACAGATGTGCACTTGGTAAATTACAGCGTTCTCCTCAGCCTGCCATCTTCCTCCCCAAACACCATCACCGTCAAGACCAGCGGTCAGTGTTTCTATCCCAACCGGCAACCTTGTCACACTGGGAGTCCTCAGCCTACCTCCAACAATCAGCTATTCTCCTTTGCTGCTTACTCTGCCTCGGGAACTCTAGAGGTATTGTACCAAAAGTCTCCTTCTCCTAAAACATCATGAAACTGTCCTCTGATTTGTAGTGAAATGCAGTGCTCATAAAGCAGGTTTACCAACTTTGCCCTTCAGTTTTAAAAATCGATGCAAAATTCACCGTGTTAAGAGGTCCTATGTTGACTAAAGAATAAACATTGCAAATATGCCCAACAGGTAAACTGCCCTGAATCTTTTAGTTGTTTACGCAAGAGGAGTTCAACTGTTACAGCACTGATCTGTTGTCACATTGCAATATTGCAGATTGAATTAAAGCTACATGTACAATATGTAATATTAGTTTGAGAAAACATTGCTGTCATCTAGATGGATGAGCAGCTGAGGGATCTATATAAATGTTTTTTTTTTTCTTTCTGTAGCAGTGCAGTATCCTTTACATCATTGACTATAGGGTCATGTAAACACACTGTAAAGACCTTTGCAATCTGTCAAAGTATGTGTAATATTTATAGACACACACACACATTGTCTGAAGCTGCTTATCCCAAGTGGGGTCGCGGCGAGCCGGAGCCTAACCTGGCAACACAGGGCGTAAGGCTGGAGGGGGAGGGGACACACCCAGGATGGGACGTCAGTCCGTCACAAGGTATCCTAAGTGGGACTCGAATCCCAGACCCACCGGAGAGCAGGACCTGGTCAAACCCACTGCACCACTGCGCCCCCCCTATAATATTTATATTAAAAAATAATTAAATTGAAGTTCTGCAAGCTATTAAAAGTGTGGTAGTAACTGCTGAAACAATGCCATAGCACATGAGGCTGCCTTTTGCGTCTGTGTGTGTGTGTAGTAAAAAAAAAAAAAAAATCCTGCTGTAAAAATGTGGTGTTAATTATTGATAGCTTGAAGGTTTCACTTTCACCCATTGTTCCTTTCATATGTGATGAAATTCCTGAAGTGAGTTAATACAATTGTAGGACTGTTGGAGTGCAGCAGGCTTCAGTTCCCGCCATAGATTTTCTATGGGATTTAAGTTGACTTCAAAGTGGTCATTCAGAGACATCCAATTTCTTTTCTCTAAGCCACTCAAGGGTCACGTTCGCTTTGTATTTGGGCCCATTGTCCTGTTTAAAGACTAATTGTCATCCCTGTTTCAGGTCTTTTGCAGACTGTTCCAAATCCTGCTTAAGGATCTGCTGTTGAGTTCATAGTTTCAGTGCCTGCTTTCTCTAGTTCTCTGCATTTTAGAAATAGCATAGCACTTAAACAAAGAAACCAAGGATGCTGGAAATGTAAAATAGGAGAATGAATTTAACCAACCAAAAGCTGTGTGTTAAGTACATTTTCTGTACTGTGTGTGAGATGAGTGCATGATGTTATTTTTTTCCATGTTCTATTCAGACAAACCATCTTCGAAAGGAAAAACTACCCCACGACCTGCTTCAGAGTGGGGCTTCTGTTGTCTTAGCATTTTCTTGTTTCTCCGAAAATAGTGCTATCAGACCAAAACACTCAGTTTTTGCCTCAGAAACCATGCACTCTGCCCACACTACTTCTGAGAAACTCCGACTTGGCTTTCTTGAGTAGTAAGAATCGGAGGGACGTCAATACTTTATACACTCGCCATATTTGTGGCTGAACCATTGTTGTCTTCGAATTCATATTTTAAACAAATTAACAAAACTGTGTTTTAAAAGGTCATGTATAATCACTCAGAACTGTAGTGGTTAACTTGCATGTACTGCTGTCATTGTTAAATATACACTGGGTTTTCAGAATGTGTGCCAGGCTTTAATTAACAGCTTGTTATATGCCAGAGTGTTTTTACCCAAGGGGGTGCTCATGCTTGAGGTACCAATGCATGGACAGCTTTTATTAGCCTTTATGACGAAATAACGCACTCCAAATATCAAAAAAAGATAGCTCACATAGCTGAAAATTTATTGGTTCCTATCAAACAGAACCGTAAACTGTATGTTAAACTAACAAGACTAAAGATAGACGGACAAACAGAAAGTTCTCTCAGAAATATATCTCTTCCTTTTTAATTCCTTTCCTTTCATTTAATCAGCGCCTTAATAGGGTATAAATTACTTCATGTTTTGTTTATTATTTCCCAGTTCTCCCCTGGTGCAGTTCTGCTAGGTTGTGGCTCAGATTGCTGCTTGGAAACACGTCAATCTTAAGTTGAAAAATTTAATTACTTGCTCAGCTGATGCTGTTATACAGCGCAGGTCACAGTATTTGACCCATTTAAACATCTAGGTGTTTCACTGTCACAATTCAAGGTAAGGACATTGCTCAAAGGTATGGTAACAGCTACAATAAGTGACGTTCAAACCAGCAGCCTTCCCTGTTTTACAAGTCCATGTTCTTAACTGGTATGCTTGGTATCTGCAAATTTCTTCGTATATCTTAAATAAACTTTGCATGGATTTCGGTGTAAAGAAGGTACAACCACAAACTGCTTCCAGTCATCTACGTATAAGCTATACCGAATAGTGACATGTTAACAAATTTACATTTAGATTTCCATGTTTAATTGAAGTAATGGAATTAGTGTCATAAATAGTTTAAGGTGCCAATATTTTCCTTTGACAACCATGCCCGTGATGCTTTTGTCATTAATAAACCAAGAAGAAAACTGTAATCAAAATGTTTTTACCACTATGTAAGATATGTTCTTGTATAAAGACTGCTGCAATCAGTTAAGGGGATAGTTTTCTGTTTCCGCTACCGTTATTGTTACTGTTTTTCCACAGGTGTAGATTAAAACCCTGTCTTCAGGTATAATGATATCATAGTTACCAGAATTGTATTTAAGACATTGCTTCCTAATCACACAGTGGTGATAGGATCCTTATTTTACTCTGTTTGATTAGCCTGTCACAACGTTGCATTACTTGCTGATTTGTACTGCTGTGTACAGAATAATAAATGCATGATGTCTTGTACAATTTCAGCTGAAGTAGGGAAATAAATACTTTTAGTTTTTAGTATTAAATTGAATATAGTTTCCAATTACTCTCACTGCCTCGGGGTTATCGGGTTCATTTGATGAAGTGAATATCTCGGGATAAAATCTACAAAAGTACCTCAGCAGTACATTTTGTAAAAGTGATTGAGCATGGGGATATAGTGTGGATAACCTACTATTAAGATGATTATGTGCAAGTTTCATTTTTGATGCTATTGTTTTTCCTTAATAAACATCACATAATAGCTTCTTTTTCAAAACAACAAGCTGTGTGAAATAAGGGTATTTTCTCTCTTGGTTTCAAGTCTGATGGCTTGCTGCAGAAACCCTGCTGAGTGGTTAGAAATATTAGTTGGCGGGGGACATTGTGTCTTCATGTTTCACACACTGCTGTAGGAATCTTTTATACAGAGGAGTACAAACTCATTATAGGTGACCACTTCCAATATCCTCTTGATGCCCCCCCAAATGGAACTGACAAGAAGAATTGCATAAAGTCTTGAATTTACAAGGTGAATGGAAACAAACATGATAGACAGATGATAGACATAGACAGACTTTATTTATCCTCAGGGGAAAATTCAATGTATAATTCAGAATATAGTATTATGCCATATTGTGTGCTTCTAATATATTATTCACCAAACCAAATACACGTCTTTACTCTTCTGCAGTTTTCCTACTTCAGATTATACTGATTACAGCCTTAAACGGGTTATCAGCTTATTCCGCATACACATGGAAGAATATATAGAAGTGTAATAATACTGAATGTATTTAACAAAGCGCAGTGGTAAATTACTGTGTTTTGTACAGCAGAGATCCTGTAGCAGCCGTTCTGCTCTTGGCTTTGCCATCTGTGGAGATCCAGTAAACAAAAAGGGAAGGGAGTGATAGCCAAGGTCCGCTCCCCTTGTTGAAGCACCTACTTGCAACCATGTGAGCAAAAGATTGTGATGTGGGTGGGGTAGATCTGACCCTTATTTTACAGCGTGACAATATCTCTGCCACCCACCATTTTTCTATGTGTGCATGCAGGCAGTGTTCAGTAAATTAGATTTGGGCACTACTGAGATTTTTATATAATTGCATAGGCCTTGAAAAATTACCTTGGCATTGCTCACATCAGGCAGTAAAGGAAATGAGTCAGTTGAAAAATGTGTGGGATTGTACTTGGAGGAGGGTGACAATATAAAAATAATTCAAAATGTGAACAATATTACTACTAAAAAGTATACCAACACTGTTTGTATAACTGTGATTTTAAGGTTTATTGAGTGGGAACATGTCATTTTAAGCATGCAATTGTTCAGTTCCCAGTGTGAAAGACCCTATCTATCTGAATCTGCTTCCTGATATAAAGAAAAAGTATGAATCACTGGACATGTGGACATACAGTTAATCTTGAAGGTTTTGATTGCAGTAAATGAAATTCCGATATCTTGAGTTCAAGGAAGTCACAGGAATTACTGGTACTGATAATTCAATGGTCAGTGCATGTTGATGTACCCTTTGTTCCCTTGCAAACCTATGTTAATCATATTCCATAAGCCTACGGACTGAAGTCCATGTTTAAAATGCAGAGTTCACCCCCATAATAAGTAATTAAATACTGTTGTCTTTGACAGCAGGGGTTCTGACAAGCCCAGAAACCCAGTATGAACAGAGTTGCACTGTGACTAATAAGTGTTTTTACTTCTCAACCCTTTGTCATCCCTGCAACCAATTATGTCCACAAAGCATTATCACTACATACTGTTATCCTTAGGACAGTTAGTTGTTTTTGTGACTCTACGTACAGAGAATATTTTTCTTTTTATTTTTTAAAGTCATGATTATTTGTTCAGGCCATCTCGTATAATGCTGGCATGCATGGCTGAAATTTGCTTTGCTAATTGTGTTACAGTAGAATAGTTCAGTTGAATTTTCATTAGGACTGAATCAGATTTGCATTGATTTATGAAAATATTAACACTCTAGCTACTCGCTGTTTACTTTAACTCTGCTGTTCTGTCATGTGTAACAGAAATCTACATATAACAGTTCATTTGCTTCTAGGTCTTCTGAAGAAATTGCCATTACCTAATGCAACTGCTTCTAGGAGCTGATTTGCTTTACATTAACGTTGACCTTAAAAAAAAAAAAAAAAAAAAAAAACTTCTCTTTTGTTTTAGCTCTTCAGTGGCACAATGACATCTTTCTGAGCACGATGTAAAATGTCATTGAGAGATTGGGTACATTGAAGGCAAAAGGAATTGCTTTTAAAGTGTTTAGTATGACCGGGTGACAGAGAAAGTTTAGAATTTTGAAATGTTCACCACTGTACTTTGCACAAGAAAAAGTGTAACAATTGAAAGCCAAGATGCCCTGACATGTGATGATACACTTGATCTGGACCATTTGTACATCATGGGCCCTACTTTTATATCCCTGATGCAATATGCAGTTTTGTTAGACTGATGTCACCTCATGCATTAGTCAAGTTGCACTGTCTGGATGACACAGGTTCCACTAGGGCCAAAGGCAAGCTGCGAATGCTAGTAATTACCCTTCCTGAATTACATAGTGCAATTTTGTATGATGTTCTGCATATTCAGCATGTGTATGTAAAATTTTGTCTTTTATAAGAGCAATTCTTAATGTAATGCAATTGTAATAAAATTGTACTCTTGTTGAGATGTACGTCACTTCGGACAAAAGCGCCTGCTAAATTAATAAATATAAATGTAAATGCAATGCTCTGTCTTTGCATAACAATTCTAATATGCAGATGGACAATGTAGCTAGATAACTTGTTAATTTCTTCAGTGGACTGGCATTTCATTAGGATGTACATTGCGACTTGCCCAGTGCTTCTGGGATAGCCATGGCCCTACATTGGACAAATGGTGAATGAATGAATGACATTTCTAGTCATTTATGGACCATTTATGATTTTCTGCATTGTCAATATTCATTGAATTATCATGATTAAAATGTCAATGTGTTTAACCTGACCATTTTCTTTGTCTTTTGTCAGGGTGAGATGTTCGACGTTCAGTATGGAAACATCCAAGATCTGAGTAAAGCCAATGCATCCACCAATGGCACTAACAAAATTGCACTTTTAAAACTAGGACAAGCACCCTTACTGTATAAGGTAAGTTATTACAAGAATGTCGAAGTCAATGAATTGCAGCAGTTTTTTCCGATGATCCTCTTGAGCCCTGAGCAGAATACTTTTAGCAGCAAAAGAAAGTCAAAGGATGAGAAATGGGATATATAACCATTGAAGCTGACATAAGCCAAATATTTAGAGAAACTATTAATAGCCAGCTGGCAGTGTGTACAAGTATTTTTCTGATATCCAAATTTCTATTATAGCAATTTGTCAACAGGAGAGATTTGGCTGTTTCTTTCTAGTTCTATTTTTGTCCCCTCTGTATGCTGGACAGATCGTCCATGATCCACATTGTCCTGATAACATACAATGAATAGTATCCTGAGGGGGGAAAAAAATGACAAAGCAGCAGAAGGCTGTGTTCTGGTTTATATGATTAAACGGAAATCACGTCTTACATAAACAGCACAATTTTTTATGAATATCCCACAATGCCTTTTGCATATCTAAAATTTTTAGGAATTCAAACTTGCTTGTGATTTGAAAATTGACTTCCTTCAGTCATTCAAGCATCACGTTATTTAGTTTTTATATTATTATCTCAAGTGCCGTCATGTTATTACATTTTAAAAAAGGAAATTATTTTCTTCCTTGTCGCACAAATCCTTCACCTTTAACTTTTTTAACTGTAGTCAACCTTTAAATAACCCCACCAGTCGTTCATGTGAACTCCCTCCGCTGTTGCTTTAATTAGCCCTAAATGTAGGCCAGCTGCCGAAATGTAATCATGCTAATTATAATGGATTACTGAAAAGGTCATTCTTGTGCGCCAGTATGAGCACACAAATTTGCTTTGCTTTGAGTGCTGTTGGATCTCGCTAAGCTACTCATGTATCCTTATGTGTCCTTTAGTGGCTCCTCCTGCTAGGAGACAGGACTTTTTGCTTAACGTTACACAGAATCGAATAACGGTGATAGACTGTTTACACAATTATACAGTATATGCTGTACATGCGCTGTACTTGTTCTCTGCTTCATTCATTTAAAGAAAGGTACTTTGAATTATTGAAGAAAAAAATAGTTAAAGCGTAGCAATACCTAGTAGTGTGCACCTGGAAATAGTGTGTTCTCCCATTAAAAACTTTCAATGTGAATAAATCAAATGAACAGCATACAGTACTTATTAATATGATGGACAAACTCTGTAGCATTATATATAAAGTCTTTGTTTAATTATATACAATATGAAAGTCTGTAGAGCTACTATACATTGAATTCCTAGTATTTTTAATATTTTTTTGTTAATGTATTTCAATTCAATTAGCTGCTTCATCAAAAATTAGCTGGTTATGGAATTCCCAGAATACTGTACATTTGCAGTCATATTTCAATCAGGTGTTTGGCAGGTAAACTGTTTTCAGTGATGCCGTGTTAAAATAGATCATTTGGGGCTGAAATTACATATAGCAAATGAGAGTATGGAACATATATTAATACATCACTCAGGGTAGAAATAGTCTGACCAGGTTAAAGAAATCAACAGAAATGACGATGTGAGAAAAGGTTCCGGATAAAAGAATTTGTGTGTTTTTAGTGGAGTACCCAGATAGCATGTAAAATTAGCAGATTAAGGATTTCTGAGGTTTATTGTGCTCTTTTCCCCATCTTCACAAAGTTTACCCTCAATCATGGAAGTCTTACCAGTGCTTTACACAAAGTGAAGGGCTTAAGACATTATGAGCACTTTGTCTCAGGTCCATTTATGGTACAAGTGAGAATACAGTTGTACCTCGTGATACGAGCATCCCACTTAAGCATTTTCAACAATACAAACATTTTAAAGTATGTTTATTTTTATTGTATTTTCTTCAGCAATCTGTTTGCAATTTTTTTTCTGCTGATGAGCAAAAATTACCTGCAGTTCCAGTCTCCATCAGTAGGGACAGTGAAATACATTCAGATAAAATAGGTGCTCGAGCTATGAAGAGACGGGCAAGTGGAGCAGATGGTTTCAAGGAGCACAAAAAGCGTATTTTTAAACCTTTTACCACTTCATCAGAATCTTTTACAGAAACTACCCGTTGAATAAACAACTTTGTTTTTTTCTATGATCTTAAATTATTATTAACTAATCTTAAATTAACCGGATGCTAACAATCCTCTTTGTTATGCATCCTTCTGCCGAGTTTTATTTTACTATGATATGGGATTGGCATTTACGGTTTCACACTTCTGAACTCAATTTCCCCACATGATTCTACATTACACTACAACTCATCAACTCAACATGAATCCACTGTTTGATTGCAGTCCTGAACCTCATGGAGGAACATGGCACCATCTTGCACAACATGGTATTTGAAGTAGAGAAAAAGAACTGATGTTTGTAATGGCTTGAGTGATCTCATATCAGTGACTGTGTGTGTGTGTGTGTGTGTGTGTGTGTGTGTGTGTGTGTATATATTTTTTTTCCTATTTTTCTCCCAAAATAATTCCATTGAACCAATTGGTTAATTCTCTTAGCGGCACACATTGATCTTCTAACTCTTCCTGAAGAAGAACAGTTGCTGTATATTTACGCCATTTGTATTTTTTAACTGACGCTTTTCTCCGAAGTACTTTACACTCTTAAGCTACTTACATTAACTTACCCTCTTATACGCCTGGGTAATTTTTACTGTATCAGTTAAAGGTCAGCACCTTGCTTAAAGTTCAAGTTGTTTTTATTGTCATTCCTTTTCATAGCTTGTACACAGTGGAACGGAATGTCATTTCTCCAGAGACCATGGTGCAGCACAGAACAAGGTGCTAGAGCAGGAAGGGGATAGGAACCTGCGTATTTTGAGTGTTAGGTAGCAACTCTAACTGCTGCACCCCCTGCTGTGCTACCGGTTATGTCCCTGTGCTGGGGGGTTAAATGTTGAAAAAAGGAGGGATTCAGACCTCACTGCCAGTGATCTGACAGGTAACCTGCAGACGCCCGACAGATTGAATAAGGCTACGTATGGTGAGCAGCCGAGGGGTGGGTCCCGTTACCTTTCCCAGGCTTTGGACTCCCACTCTAAAGTATAAATAGCACCTGATATCTTAACCATGTTCTGAGCTCAGGGGCTCAGTCAGAGGTTTAGAAAGCTCACCTCAGGCCACTGAGCCTGTTGGGGGCCTTGGGGACCTGAGTTCATTCAAAGCCAGCATCACGTAGTCTTTGTTCAGAATTTTTGGTGTCCAGACACGATGCTGTTTTTGGAATAGAGTTCTGATGTGCAGTCGTTTTACAGCCATTAACCAAAATTACACTGCAGTCCCAAAAATCAAATGAACACTGAAGCCATTGAACTCATTAAGTCAATGGAGACATTAGGGTTTTTGTTAATGACTGATTCAGAGAAGAAAAAAAATTGGAGACATCAGCTAACTATCCCAGTTACTGCTGAAGAGCTATGTGGAGCTTTTACACATATGCTGGAAATACAAGTAACTCCTTAATACACCTTATTGATCAGTGGAACATTAAAGCAACGGCAGAAGGGCTTCAAGTACTTAATGCTGCTTTTTTTTTTTTTTTTTTTTTTTTTAAATTGAAATTTTATGTGCCATGTTTGCAAGGACAGGCATATAAACTTTAAAATGTCTGAAATGTATGGACACACTATATAGTATGTTGATATTCTGTCATCAACACCATACTGTACAGTATAAACTATAAATGAAAATTCTTTAAAGAATACTTTTACATGATTTTTAAAATAAATAAATATAAATATGCAGACAGCAATAACCACTATCTGTTCTCTTTTACAAAGATGGTTTGTTTTAAGTACATGGTGTGATTTTATATTTTGAGTGGCCGAAAAGGCAATAAATAACTCAAGGAATGGATAATATTTATGGAAAATATAATTCAGACTTTTCTTCTTTATGTTTACTAACAAGAAACATATTCTTAGTATGAGTGAATCAGTTCTTAGCTTTAAAATAAATATACCTTTGCTACTTTTAATTCTCACCAAAAGATGGGTACCAGTTAATATGTGATTGATATTTTGTATGTAAATTATGATTGCTGATATAGAGTATCAGTTTTTTTAATGATATTTATAGTATTCGCTTTTAATTGAGAGATTCTTCTGGATTTTTTTTTTTTTTTTAATGGAAGCTCAATTGTTATGGAAGTTGTTTTTAAATGTTTTGCGGAGGAAAGTATCATAATTCTGGAATTTGGATGCCTTCCTAGCCATTGTTAAAGCTACACAAGTAAATATCACTGAAGTGCAGAACAAAAGGTCGTTTGATAAAATGGTAAGTTCTTGAAGTGCAAAACACAGCAATAACACATGTATTGATTTAATTTAGACAAAGGTGAACACTCACAAACAAAAAAAGTATGAGGCCTAGCTATTTATACTGTGTAATCCATCAAAGAACCTGTGCCATGCATAGACCACCTTCGGATACACATTATTCATTTGCAAAGGAGTTGATTATAATTTTTCCTCAGTAGATATAGATTTAAGAAGTATGAGGTACTCTTGGTAATGTAATTCACATAATATCCAAAATGAGAAATATGTAAAAGTATAACAGGCCTATCCAGGAATGGAGGTGGTAGAAAAAAGCTTTGAGATACTGTTTTCAACAGATTAATAATTTTAACTGTTCCTTGAATTACTTGTACAATTTAAACCTTTTTCACACTGATGGAATGATTTGTACACTTGTTCCAGGTTTCAGTGGTCAAAGAATGCCTGTGTTGGATTAAAGGGAAGTAAATACCTATATTTTTATTGTGTCTGGTGCATAAACAAACAAAATTTCAATTGTTTGTGAAATCACTGGTAAGCTTTGCTCAACTGAATAATTTAGGTTTGTCAATATTGACATTCAGTTTTCAACAAGAATGTGATACTGATAAATGTGACACACAAACATTTTGTTACCATCACTTGTTTTTTTAGTTTAATTTCCCTGAAGGAATTAATAAAGTATTATCCTATCCTAGTAACCCAGGGTGAACTTCGAAACTGATTGCTGTATTTACGTTTGAGTTTTTGAAGGATCTCTAATATCTTCGTGGCATTTCTTTCTCATCTCAGCTGTGTACTTTTGCAGTGTCTGCATGTGGTTTTCAAATTTGAATGACCAAATATTTGGCTATGTTATGACCATCCTCAGGAGAAGCTGAAGGATGATTAAAGGAGATACTTTAAATTCAAAAGGGCAAAGATGCCCCATGCATGTCTCTTTTTCTCTGTTTTTTTGTAACTGTTTTTGTCTTTAAATAAGTGTGTGTGTGGTTTATTTAAAAAAAAAAAAAAAAAGTTGCAGATAAGTGAACCATCTGATTTTCACACATTTTCTTTCTATTTTATTTATTTATTTATTTGTGTGTGTGTATTTACTGGAATGTCTGTGGATGGTGATACACTTCCAGTCACTGAAGTTTTCAGTAGCCACTGGAGGTGAGCCTGTCCTAGTAAGAGTGACTCAGAGGATTGAAATGGCCAGTGTTTCCTAAAGTGGGTCAGCAGCCCCAGTAATGGTTCTTGAAAAATACCCTGCAGGTTTTTTTGTACCCATATGAATTTCTTATACATTATAAGTTCCATATCCCAAAAGCTATTATCTTTTTCTATTAAATCCAGATCATTGTAAATTGCATGAGAAGTATGAAATTGCTGTATCGTTAACAGAACGTCTGGGGCAGTGCTCTTAAAATAAATGAACAAACTAAAGTCACATTGTACAACTAAAGAGAGTCAAACTCCACACTGCTTTTACTCTGATTTACCTTACATGAAATTTTGCATTTTGTTTCGGAGCTGGTTATTTTCTGTGTTGTAAATCATAGTTACAGTAGTGTGATTTTAAAATGGTTCTGACATTTGCCCCTAATCTGTACATTTCTCCGTGGAACAATCAACTTGACTGTAATTTCAATACACTGAGGAAATATTACTGTAAAGGACTCTTTATCTACATTACCTTTCACTTTTACTTGCTGTCACCTGTGACCCTGAACACCTACAGAAAAGCATGCCAAATTAATTAACTAACTACTTGTATGGTTAAAATAACCATTACCTTCCCCCTTTTCCCATTCCATTACTCATTTAAATATGATTCACACTAATTTCTGTGGTGTCATTAATGTTTAAAGAATTGTTTTAGAACATTGGTATTGTTTACTTTTACGTGCACTTTGTATCTGTAAATGCAATATACTGCAAATTGTTTTAATATATATGTTAACTTATATAAGTTTACAGAGCTAAAGTAACTTTATATGTATATATAAAGTATATACATATACAAAATATAATTACACTCTGTAATCTCTTTATGCCCAGCAATACCCATTCCATGCAGGTGTTACCAAGAATTAGAATTAAATAGTTATCCAATACTGAGGGGATGATCTTGAGTTTAATCTGGGAAGGGTATCTCTGCTGGCTGTGAGAGCCCATTGCCTTTAACATCATTTTAACTTGTATATGGGTCCAAATGGTTCTTCGGCAACATCCAGGCAGGCCTAGGACATCCCCATAAGTGTTTCTGTGCTGTCATTGCTTCTTTCTGTTTAAACATTTGTATACAAGATAGGAGATGTGGGGGTTGGAATTAGGGTTGTTCGGGGACCTGTAAGATACCCGGTAAGGACGTGAACTTGTAGCACAAAGGCTGCCAGACTCAGTCCCTTCCCCAACACTGCTGTTGTACCCTGAAGCAACGCACTTACTTTGAGTTGTTCTTTTACGAATGTCTTCAGGTAGTTTATTTGAACAAAGCTTCAGCTAAGCGTCACGTTAATATGTTTTACAGTGAGGTAAGAGTTCAGTGTCTGCTTGCTACATCACTATTAATGCTGTGTTTGTAGGTTTCAAGGGGAACATCATTCTTGTGAAAATATATGTATATTTTCACACGTCATACGTGATATATATATATATCAGTATTTTTTATATTTACATTTATGCATTTAGGAGATGCTTTTCTCCAAAGAGACTTCCAGTGAAGACTAGGTAGTAATTTTTCACATCATATAGGTGTACTTTTCCACATTGTTGTTAACTCCTAGTTAATGTATAGTGTCTGTAGTTGATTTCCAGTCATACCTGGAACCCCTAGACTGAGCATAATGACTAAAGTGATACTTGTAGGAGTGCTTACTGAAAATGGCAAAAAAAAAAGAAACAGGGTTCTTTACACATGGGTGTCATGCTGTTGGCATCTTGAAGGAAGACTGAGAGAAAGCTGCTTCCCCGGGACAATGGTACAAACAAAAATGAGGTTTACACCTTAAAAAAAAATCACACACACACACACATTTTCAGAACCGCTTGTCCCTTACAGGGTCACGGGGAACCGGAGCCTACCCGGTAACACAGGGCGTAAGGCCGGAGGGGGAGGGGACACACCTAGGACGGGACGCCAGTCCGCCGCAAGGCACCCCAAGCGGGACTCGAACCCCAGACCCACTGGAGAGCAGGACTGCGGTCCAACCCACTGCGCCACCGCACCCCCTTTAAAAAAAAAAAAAAATCCTTATACTTTAATAATATATACTTTAATAATATATAATATACCTTGCCTGATTAATGACATTTCAATTATGCCTGTGTGTGGTGAAGCATAATATAGAATGAGCTTCCATCACTAGATGTGTGATTTCCACTCTGTGCATGTTACTCTTGGTTAAGTGTTACAGGACGTCTTCATTTCCGTCTTTGTTCACCAAATCTGGTTAGTAGTTACTTTTCCTAAAAGGTGACCAATGAATTATTATAACTTGCTACCAGAAATGGAGCCTTAAGTACTTCTTGCAGATGCCATGTGTGAGTCATCATATTTGTACGCTTACCACATTTGGGTTTAGACGGGTGTGCTTGACAAAAGTGACCTTTGTGTTCATAGCTCTCCTTGCTGGTTGAGGCAGGGTTTGCGGGGGTGCTGACCTACGTTGACCCCTGTGACCTCCCGAGACAAGAGGATCTACAAAGTAAAGCCTTCAGCATCACCCTGAACCCAGGAGGGGACCCGTCCACACCAATGTACCCCAGCATCGGTGAGGAAAAAAATAATTGCATGCCTTAAACACAAGATATTGAAGGCCGAGAGTATGTAATATAATTCTGAAAAATGCAATGTGACAAGCTTTGGTAGATGCCATTATTTGATTTGCTCCCCCTCTTTCTTTCTTGTTTTAAGTCAGTGTGGTTTTAGTAAATTCAGTTTTTCATACTTGATTGGAGTCAACTGAGAACTCACATGTATAAACAATTATATCTGTAAAACACCAGCAAAGGTGTAGTAGTTGCCTGTATTGTATCTTACATTTGTAACTGCATGTAAGCCATTCAAAATGTAAATATTGGTCGGTAGTTTTGAGATATTTAGCGGAGTTTGGGAAAGTTACAGTATGCACAGTTTATCAAAGGCAGTGTCCTTGGGTTCCTTAGTGTATTATGAGTGCATTCTTCTTGTGAGAAGACAAATTAAAGGAACATTTCCTGTCTAGTAACACGGTGGTCCATTTATATAGCCCCGCCCCCCATGGCCAATGGTGTAATTACTTATAAAGTACTCAGTTATTATTGATTTTGTTGTGTTTAATAGAACTGAGAAACTACCTAGTTTGTTGGTAATAAATTTTATCTCTTTGCTAAGGGATTGATTTCAGACACGGTAATATGTATCTACTAAATATGAATGTGTGCTGTGTAAAAATTGATGCACAACGACTTACAAAGACCTATGAAAACTTTATGTGGAAATAAATTCCTAGGAAACTATGAAAGTTAAAGACAACTGTTTCTAATACATTCAGTTCCAAACACCATAACATCACTCGGAGAGACATTATTCCACTTTTGGAGCCAAAGCTGCAGGATGTGGTTCTGTTTTATTACTGTTTCTTTAGCTGCAAAATTCTGTGTCATATTTAAGAGTTACCTCTTACTTTTTGGAATGTTATTTCATGATAATTGCCATGCAGTACTGTAGCTGTCTCAAAGGGCTCTTGGGCTATACAATCAGGCTTGGGTTCAAATACGACTCTATGTGTGGAGTTTGCATGTTTTCCCTGTGTTCATATAGGTTTCCTCTCACGGTGCAAAGGTGTGTTTCAAGTCGACTGTTGACCCTAAATTGCTCTGTGTGTACGGGTGTGTTTGTAGTGTGTAGCCCAGTGCCTTTAGGATAGGCTCTGGATCACCTCGACCCCAAAAATGGGACAACTAGTTATTTATAGCGAGTGAATAATTAATGAGTAATCATAGAATAGTGTACATATCTGCACCTTTCTGAAAGATCAAAAACATGCTTGTGTTTTATTCAGTAACTTACTGTGAAACCCCCCCCCCGTTAACTTCCTTGACCAATAGTGTTACGGATAGAAATGTAATAGATTGCATTTGCGTGTCCAAGTGAGTAGATGTATTACTTTAAAGCTTTAAAGTTTGTACCACTTATTTAGCAGCATGTTCTGCCTTTGATTGCATATTCATGAAAAGCTTGAGATGTGCAGTTAATGACATAGCGTGTGAATTTGTCACATGGGCTGCTGAAAATATACGGAATCCTCAAATGGTTCTCCTGCTTAAAAGAACCCAGACTATAGAAAATAGCCTACACTGACTTTTGCTCATGTTTTAATCCTCATGTAAGCAGAATCACATCATCAGCTGGATCACCTGGAGATGTGTGGTTATGTGACACGTGCGTGGGAGGTCAGTGAGAACGGTCTTAAATTGGCCCAAGTGGGAGATGAATGGCTGGACCAGGAGCTGCCGTGAGAGACGGTTTTCATGAGGGGTGAACAGATTCGACAGATGCTGACGAGGACAAATTGAGAGTGATGCAATGCGGGAGTTTGGGACCGTGCAGTAGAATAAGGAATTCACGTGCCATTCACGTGTTTCAGTTTGATATACGATGATGTTTTAGAGGGATATATATTCATTGGCTGAGGATTATTTACTGGGATATTAATTATGCTGAGCAATAACATACTTTAAAATACTCAGCAGGCTTCATTGGTTCTGTTTTCTCTGCAAATCTTTTTAAATATTGGAGCTATGAAGTAAGACTGTACAGGAAATAAACAGGGATTTAAGGTCTGTGACTGTGCAAAAAGAATAGCCTTAGCAAACGTCCTATTGCGTTTATACCTTTTCAGAGGGAGAAGACGCACAATTATATGAGTGCCAAGCATTTTTTACATGTTAATTTCCAGTTGCTGACAGGTAGGTCTGTTCACAAAGAAAGAATCATGTCCCCTGGGTTATTTAGGAATCTTGTTGAAGCCAAAAGAAGCCTTTGAATAGAAATGTAGTCATTTGCATACTTATTTAAATATGCAGCAGCCATGGGATAGGTGCTGAAACCTTTAATGAACAAAAGCCTCCCATCTCCATCTGTGAGGTAGAATAACTGAGTGCAAAAGTCACTGCTGGAAATACAAAGTTTCATCACCTAATAGAATGTTTTCTCTTTTTGTTTAAGCTCAAATTTAAAAATGAACACCTCTGTTCATAGATGTTCACATTTTACTTTGTTTTATTACAGCGGTTCAGGCTAATGCCATGACGTGTTATTTTAGAGATTATAAACATTGTTCACCTTGAGCAATTATAACATTAGCCTGAAAAGAATGTTATTTTGACACTGCCGTGAATAGAGACACTGCCACTAAATATTTCACTATTCCCGTCCATTGAACTGTTTGCGTGTAATTCACAGCAGGACATAAGCCACATTAAAAAGGAATGGTAAAGCAAAAAAAAAAGAAAGGTTGCAGTCTAGTTGTGCCTTTCACAGGAATATATGTAGATTCGTGGGCATTGGCAATGTTTTTATTGTGGGCTAGGTGTTTTTTTTTCCTCCCCGTAATATTAATTTAGGTCTGAAAATGGTCTCTATTACTGGTGCAAGTTTCTTATGTAAATCCCAAAACATGTCCTTCAAAAAATATATATATTATGAGATCCTCAGAGGTTAACAGTTATTTTTATAAATAAACCCCATTGTGTCTTATTCCATTTTTATTTAGACTAGGGCAATATTCCTGTTCTATTTAAAGAAAATCTCTGCCTTCAAGGTTTACAGCAAGACCTTGTAAATTCAGTAGGACACATGTTTTTTTGTGTTTCAAAAGTAGGTTAGGTTTTCTTGGGCTTAATTGCCTTTTTAATGGAACAATACTTAACAATTAAGTGTTTAAAACTGCGTTTGCATTTTTAAGCTCTTTCATGCATTGATGTTAGAGTTTTAAAAGCTCTATTTGATTTTATACATGTATTCTGTCAGTTTGACAGTTACTTTGCAAATCAGGTTTTGGGTATTTTTCAGGTATTTCCAGAAATCATTTCTTGCTTTCGATTACACCCATAGTTTTCAAAAGCCTAGCCCGGCAACACAGGGCACACGGCTGGAGGGGGAGGGGACACACCCAGGACGGGTCGCCAGTCCATTCCAAGGCACCTCAAGTAGGACTCAAACCCCAGACCCACCAGAATGCAGGACCTGGCCAAGCCCCCTGCACCACCACATCCTTCCCCCCGTTGTACAAATTATGTCCAAATCAAATTTTTCATTAGTTGTTTCTGAACACTAAGAAAGGGATTGGAAAGCTGAAAAAATTAAAATCACTTCAGTCATTCAGCAAAATCACTGCAGCAGTTCACTGCATATTTTGAATATGCTACAGTGTCATCTGTTTTAAACACTGTTTATCATCAAGCCTAATTAACTTGCACAGACCAAATCTCAGTTGAAAACATATAGGGAAGTTAGTGAATGATCTCAGTTCATCCAAAAAGACTTATATGATTCAGTTCATGCATTTCCTGCTTTATATCAAAGAAAGTAGTACTTTACATAATCTGTAAATATTTTATACCATTTCATTTTATTTTTTTTTCTTCTGTTCAGAATTTTATAAGGAGTGAAATGCATTAAAAAAAACTTTTCATGCAGGTTAATTACATAATATAATTTTCCTAAAAATTAGAATAAAAACAGACATATACTGAGTCGTATTCAAACTCAGGGGAACACTACCCTACTGCATGGTAATTATTCTAAAATAAAATTCCAAAAGGTAACAGGTCTTAAATATGAGACAGAATTTAGCAGCTAAAACAAGCAATGAAACAGAACTACATTGTCCACACTGAGTGAGTGAGTGTGGGTATGTGTGTTATATATGTGTGTGTGTACATATATATATTATATATATGTACACACACACATATACACAGTATATATAAAAATGTTACTGTGGAACTACTTTGGAAGTTTGTTTTTTTGTCTTTTATCATCCCTTTTGGAGTCTATGGAGTGTAAATGTTTTCTTGGTTTTGATACATTGTATGTAACCAACGATGCAACCATATTGACAATTATATCAACTAGTGAACAGCTGAAAATACCTCTTTTTAGTAAAGTCAATCTTTCTACAAGAGATGAATAAATATGAAATTCAAACTCATTTTTGAGCTCTCCAGAAAAAAAAAGGCTTTAAGGAACACTGTTGTTTAAGTGGCACACAAACCAAACTTTCTTAAAGGGGGGGGGGGGCAGGGAGGAAAAAGCCAAGAGTGAATTGAATATGAAACACCAGCAAGGGACTTTGAATGAATAGTTTTTATTGAAATTCTGTGCTGTAAAAACTGTCCACCCCATGAAAAGGTATTGCTTTTTCAGGAGGTTTACTTGTATGAATATTTGACAATTCAACAACATTGATAAAGGAATTGCAATTATTAATTGCAGTCATTTATTCAAAAAAAAAAAAAAAACAGAAATACAACTCTCTCTATGTGGAAAAATAAGTTCACCCCTTCTTTAATAGCTGGTGTTGCCCTCTTTTGGAGAAATCAGTTCTTGTAGGCATTTCTTCATCTGTCTCTTATGTTGGTGTGGAGAAATGTTTGCCCAGTCTTCTTACAGCACTAACCTGTGGGGAGTTTGAGGACTTCCTTGCATGTACTACCTACTTCAACTTTTACTTGAAGTCCTCCCTCCATCTTTTATATGGGGTTGACATCTTGGTTTTGACTCCCTGACCCTACATTTTTGAGTCATTCTTTGATGGATTTGCTTGAGTGTTTTAGGTCATTGTCTTGTTGCAAGGATAATTTGCAGTTCACCTTCAACTTCGACAGATGGCCTCACAATCTCCCCAAACACTCTTTGGGGCAATATGGAATTCATAGTTGACTCAATGATGGCAAGCTGACCAGGCCCTGAGTTAGAAAAGCAGCCCAAAACCATAATGCTTCCACCACCTTGCTTCACAGTTGATATGAGGTTCTTTTGGTCAAAGGCTGTTCTTAGACATCTGGCATGGAGCGGTGAGTGGCTTCTAAATTCATGATCTGATCTTAATAATAAATCATAATAGGAGTACTACGTTTGTCTCATCCCTCCAGAGAACATTGCTAATCCCGATCTTCAGCTGGTGTTCTCTGGAAAAAATCTCTATTCTTTTCTGAGACCTCGCATGTAGGGCAAAGTTGCGCAGTACCTTTCAGATGGCTGACTCATGCTGTTTGACGTTGACTCAGACGAGACTTGCCTGTAAATCTTTGGATGTTTTCCTGGAGTATTAGCATTAGCCTCAACCACTATAAAATGATGTAAAATGATTAATGATATTAGTTGTATCCTAGTTTTTGTGCAAAATAGATAATTACCACTGACAGGTATAGCCCAGAAATTATGACCAATTGCACTTTCATAAATCCAACAATAAGTGTATAAAAGGCATCTTTAATGTTGAAACCTAACTGATTTCTACATTTTATCAGTGGTCTTCCCCATTACGTTGCAGGTCATGAATGCATTGGAGCTGTTAGTTGGCCATCCCATGCAAGACATTTAATTTTATCCCAAGACTGTGTAATAGGCATATATGTATTAAGAAGTTAGAAGTTAAGAATCACAATTGTGCCCACCTATGTCCGAGTCTGTCTGCCTTCTTGATTCTTTCTACACTTTGTGCATATATTTAGTAATTGTATGTTATCAATAAAAGACAAGGATGATATTAAGGTGAGGGTTTTAATTTAGGAGTGCATGTTTGATGTAGCAAAGCCAAAGTCATTATCAGTTCAATTAGCGCCTCATTTCATTGATTAAGTCTCGTGTCTTTGACCTAAAGGAGTGAAGTAATTTATCTCTGTCAAAAACAATTTGCTTATTTGCTTATCCTGCATTATTTAGAATTATTATTATTACTACTGTTAAGGGACAGAATAAGGTAATTCAAAGTTTTAAAAAGGAATATGGCCTTTAATAAAGTTTTTCCTGCGTTTAAATATGTTTGTGTGTTTGTGAGAGAGGGTGAGAGTGACCGGTCTCGAAACAGCCAAAGTACTGCTGATAATATCATGCTGTGCAGGCACATCCACAGGGTACATTTGTTCCGCGAACCAATATATCGAGGTGAGCTTCACTTAATAGGAGGTCATTTTCTCGACCTGGAGCCAAATCCCAGAGCAAATGTTGTGCCACTCTCATGCAGCTTGTTCACTAGACTTGTGATTATTATTTTTATTTATTTATTTTTCTTCTTCTGTGGTGCTGCTCTTCAGCCTGGCTAAATGTGTTTATTCACTCAAAACTTGTAAACTAGAAATGGATATCCAACAGAGAGGCTCGCGTAAATACGTCCATCGTTGTCATTGTTTCGTATATTCTTACCCGTGGTAACAAAATGACACTGCTTAGCAGCTCCCTGGGATATTGTGAAAGTGGTGCTGTTGGTCAAAAAGCTTACAACACTGTTTTACCCTAGATACACTTCCCTGCAGGATAGACAACAGTTTCTGAAAATTTCTTCTACTCCTTATCACAGATAGAAAAGGCGTTGGAGGCAGGGAGACTCGGGGGGTGGGGGGCGGGGGCGGAAATCATGTCATGACATGTTCCGGCTTCAATGTAGAAACTATGCATTTAATTTGATGCTTCGCTAATATGTTTAATGAATGCCTATATGCCATAATTAACATTTAATTGTTGGGGATTAGGCTATGTGAAAATAATGTAATTATTTTCCATAAATCATCTGTTGGGCAAATTTTTACACTGCATATTTCTCATGTAATTAAATTTGTATTTTGGAAATGGGCAACATCTCGAAAGTTCATGTTACCGTTAAGTAACAGTTTTGTGCTCGCTACCCGGAGGAGCGCTGTTGCCTCACAGAGCTGTGGTTCTTAGTCAGACTCACTTCTGAGTCTCTTTGTTCTCAATATGAGCACTCGGGTTTCCTCACAGCTTCTAGTTGATATGCTGTTGTCTGAGCTCTGTGCAGCTGGGATGGTGAAGAAAACTCTGAACTACAACTCAGCCATCCATCCATCTATTTTTAATAACCTGTTATCCAGCTAGGGTCCTGGGAAGCGAAGGGAATAACGTGAGATGCACTCTGGACAGCATGCAAGTCCATCACTATACTTTTTTCCTGCTCTTTCTTTTTCTCTTACTCTTCCACAGTCTTCTAAGTGAAGAGGACAGTACCGAAAAGGTTTTAGATGAATTTATTCAAGTGCTTTTCAGCTACCAAGACAGTCAATTTTATTTATTTGCGGTCTTTGTAGTTTATTATATTTCGGATGTTAATCGAGCCTCAGACAAAAGCAGCGTTGAGGATGCCTCCACCCAGCATCAAAGGTACATGAAAGGAATAACAAATGAAGAGATGTGCAGTGTTGCACTGAATTAAAAATACATTTACAATAAGAGAAGTACAGTCTTAACAATTCCAAACTAAATGATTGTCACTTTAATCAGAGCTGCAACAGTATATTATTGTGCTGATGGAAAAAAAAAAAATCTTCTGTTCGTGTCCTGTCCCTGTGAGTTAAGTTTGCACAAAGTTGAGCTGTAACAAGCATCTAAAAGTGTACTTCAGACTGCTTACATTCTCTATTTAAAATAAATGAATAAATAAATATTTACAGAATCTTAGTTTTGTGCTGTATTTCAACTTTTTAACACTAATAGATTTTTTCAGCTGCACAGGTCTGAATGTAAGACATTGCCATTAGGTAAGGATCACCTTTTTATACGCTGCAAAATATATGTAATGCTGTCAAATTTGTTGAGACACAAAGTTGCTCAGAAATGACTAAAACAATGCATTGCTTTCAATATATTTGTAGTGATTATGCAGTCATCATATTTGGGAAAGTAATTATTACACAGTAATCATTTGGAGATAAACAATGTGAACTGGGTTTATACAATGGATGATATGTCACACCCCCCAGTGTCCTGAAATTATCTCATTTAGTCAATTGAAGAATGTTATTGCATTAAAAATAATATGTTTATGCAAAAATCATTGAGCGTAATGTACTGTATGTGTTAAGCTTTTGTGGTTAGCAGTCGTGCTGTTGGGTCACGTTTTTATTGTCATATCGAACACTGTTCAAGTGTTGGGGAAACAATGATGCTTGTTTGAAATCGTTCCCACCCCTCTCATTATATATTGTATAATTTAAAAAAAATAATAATTTCACAGCACCCCCTTATTTTCATTTCAAAATAGTACATGCAGCGTATTGTACAGTATATTGTACTAACCCTGTGAGGTCAATCTACCTATTGTTTCCAACACATGCATCTATTAATGGTAATCTGCCATATAACATGCAAAAATTCAGCTATTTTCCTTTACTACACGAAACTGCATAGAATTTTCATTATGCAGATCCCCTTTCTGCAAACAATGAGTGTCATAGGGTAAAAGTAGGTGAAATTTTTAATCCAAGTTTTATAGATACTTTGTCAGTGTAATATAATGTTATTACTAAAGTATTTCCTTTTCCTGTTTTCTATTTTTGAAGACTTTCCTGAAAGGTTTGCTTGTACCATTGTACCATATGGATAGTTCCTGACATACCCACTTCTGGGAGTGAGGGATTATCCAAGGATGGGGAGAACATGACATGAACATGCAACCTATGGCATCTACAATGAATTCACTCTTGAATATCTAAATTGATCCCGTAGAGAATCCCCCGGCATTCAGTAGATCCATGATGCCATACATAAAGTATATTAATGAGCTGCTGCTCTCTAAACATTCGTACAAAGCCAGCTCTGTGGCACTGATGTGAAAAAAAGTTTTTCTTCTGCATAAAATGCCTGGTAAAAGAACTAGATGAATATAGTGCTAATGAAATGTGGCAAAATGAATTCCTTGAGTATAGCATGCAGCGCACACACACCATGAATAGCAGTGGAAGACAAAAGATGGGCTGTATGTAAAGATTTCAGAAAAAAATAAATCATCCCTGTTGATGATATTGGTTTCATGAGGTGTGAAAGCAACCTCCTGTGAGATAATAAATTAATATGGAAGAACTAAACATGTTCCCAGTTCCAGTAAACTGCTGGCTGTATCCCTTTCATGGTGATATTTCCATAGTTTTTTTTTTTTTTTTTTTTTTTTTTTTTTTTTAATAATGCATTCTGTATGTACTAACAGTGTTCCCAAATTCATATAGGGCACCTAGAAAGGAAGGGCATGGGGAGAGGTGTTCAAAAAAACATTCTTCTTTTAGAACTTTCACTTTTATAATTGTCCTTTTTACTTTTCTTAAGGGCACATTAAGCTTAATTTGTAGAGTCCAAAATTGGCAAAAACATTTTTACTTCGTATTTGTATGATACAATTGCTTGTGCTTTTCTGATTGAAATACTTTTTAACTGTCATGATAATTATTTCCATTTCAGTTTTCTGTGTCTAAGTATAAAGACTCACCCTTACATTCTAGGATTCAAGAATTATGCATGAGTGGTATTCAAAATTCAATGTCTTGTTTGTCAGCTATGCTTAAGAAGCAGTACACTATAGTGAATGGTCTTGAGAATGGCTTAAGGGGTGCAATAATATGCTGTTAGCACAAAACCGGTTATTTTATCGTTTGTAATAACTGAAATTTCTGAGCAATATTTTGCTGTACAAATTTAAGAAAAAAGTGAAATGTGGATTTGGCTTAATTTTTCACCTTATTTAGCAGTTTGGAACATCCTTAATCTTTCCTTTGGTGTTGATATATCTACTGACAGAACTACTTGCAAAGACAAAAGTTCTGTTTTGGTTCATTTTGCAAAATGATGCAAGTATATAAAACTCACATTCAGATAGCCTTTTTTTTTAAAATCCATTTTGTTGCATATCCCAAATATTGGCATATTGACCAAAGAACATTTACACTCTTTGCAGCTGACAATGAAACCCATAACTCAACTAGAGTAGTGACAATGGAAAATTAAACCACTAAATAATAGATTTCTGAAGTAGGTCTAGGCTCAGGGTTCTCGGTTTTAATGAAGAAGAGTCAACGGAGCATTTTTCAGCTGAAATGCTCAGTGGTACACAGGAGCTAAGTATTGGTGTCACTTTGCAAGTGTCTCCAAGATTTAGTCTGCTGTGCAAGAAGTAGATGTTAGTACTGCCCTTCGTTTCAAATTAGAAATACATCATTTCTTACACACACACACACACACACACACACACACACACAGACAGTATATCTTAATGCCATGTGTGAACCATTTTTAAAGGCTTTGTATTTTAGGCAGATCTAGCAGTCTCAAAGCATTGAGAACATCATTCAGTCACAATTATTTGAGGCTTATGTCATTTGTTTTTGAAGGTGACATTTTCCTTTCTCAACATATCTTTTTGTGGATTTCGATGTGGGAAATGACACCTAAGGCATTTCTCTGCTTTTTTTCTACAGCTGGAAGTTACCGGGAGCTACGGGCTGACCTGACTTCACTGCTCGTGCAGCCGATCTCGGCCTCCCTGGCCAGGGAGCTTCTTTCTCTTCCGGAATTCCTGAAGAAAGGCCACTGCATCCCACTGGCTGCACCAGCTACACAAGGTACTGGGCTTAGATCCATTAATGGGTCACATTGCAAGGTCCGGTTGGGAATTGGTCCCTTTCCGCCTCTCCCCCCAAGGCTCATTTGCATTCGGGTCGGCAGTGACACCTCAGTCTCGGAGCTGTAGACAGTCTGCAGTCGGCTGCTTGATAACACTGCACTTATACCCAGTGTGATATCACAGTTCAAAGGTGAAATTCCATTTTCAATGGAGGGAAGATAAATGTGACAGTTTCTGGGCAACCTTTGGCTCCCTGTAACTCACCTGAATACGATATAATCACGCATAATGTAAAGGGAAAGGTAACTAAGTGTTAGAAAACGATGGCTCAACGCCACTTTGAAATTAGGGTTAAGGCGTCTTGCATGCAAATTACTATCTTGATTTATGCTCCACACTCCGAATGTCCCACAAAATGGACAGTAAAATTTGTGTGAATTACAGTGGTCCCGACACCACTTCATGGTTGACCCTTCTCACACATCAGTCAGAGAAGTACGCTTTGAGTTTAATTAAATCTTTGAAATGCTGTTTTAAATATGTCTCCCACATATCTAAGAAGTTTCATGTCTTGTCTTTACGAAGCAGAGTGTAAATGTTATACATTTAGCAGATTGTTTTCTCCAAAGGGATTGTTATTACATAGTGTTTAAGGTTTATTTTTATCCAAGGAGACTTAGAATGTTCAACAGACTACTGTGAACTAACTCCCCACAATAATCACCCATCCCTGCCAGATCTGTGGAAACTCCACACAGACTGAAGGGATATCGAACCCATGTCCGGTTCCATTGTTCAGATGCTGTGAGACACCAGCACTACCTGCTGCACTGCCATGCGTTCATAGTTTAAGTTCCTCTAAGTAAGTTGGGTCTGAGAGTGAGAAGGCAAATGAAAAGTCCTGCAGTGTGCTTTTAGTATGTTTTTTACTGCTCTAAATAGTAATGATTCCTAAGTTTCACGCGCTTGGCAGATACGTTTCAAAGCAGCATGAAGCAGTTTGAATAATACCCGTGCTTTTATTTTATTTTTTTTCAGTCTTTCTGATGCATTACTCAGTGAACACAGCCACTTCAAAATGTACACCCAGGACACCAATGTTTTTGGACTGCTTGCAATATTTATGCGTGAATAAACTAGCACAACTACAAGTTGATATGGAACTGCAAGCTGGTGAATTAACTGATCTTTCTTGTGGCTGTTTTATTAGCACTCTGCAATAAGGTCTGTTTATGAGTGCTGATTCCAATCAATGAGAGACATGTTTGGTTCCAACAGCACTAGTCTTGGCTGCCTAGTTTTCCCTGAGCTAATGCACTGGATCATGGGTGACACTAAGTATTTCCATTTCCAAAACTCAGCTGTATCAAATCAGTAAAAACATAAGCCACCACGTATAACAATATACTAGACATATGAGCCTTTTTACTTGATAAATACTGGCTGCCATCTTCTTTGTGGGCAGAAGGTTTAGTCTGAGCTTTGCCTTCAAAAGCAATGATAAGTTTGAGTCTAAGTGACAAAAAGAGTGGTTTTGCATTTTATCCCAACTTTGTGTGAACAAACTGTAAGGAATATTTTAAAAAATGTTTACAAAAAAAAAGCTGTTTAGGGTGAGGGAGCATTTCTTTCTAAGTTGAAAAGAAAGCAGTTTACTCATGCCTTTGCTAAATCTTGTGTCTTCTAGCCATTTGTGGCAGTTCTAGGCTTCTGTGGTGTAAGAAATAGAATGATAAATAGAATTATAAAAACTGTTCAAGGAGAGGATTTATTGATTGATGAATCAGCTGGCATGAAGTGACTAGATTAAGCAGGAGAGTAGCAGCTTCAAGAGGGTTTTTAAAGAGTTTGTTAGAATTTTGTCATTAGTGAAAGACCATATGTATAAAACGGTTCACAGGTTCACTTCAGTCCCTCCTTTTCTTTCTTTCTTTCTTTCTTTGTTAAAACAAAGCTGCCCTTCTAGCCCAGATTGCTGCTTTACATAATTAAGTCAAAAGTTGAGAATGTGCTAGCAAACATATATAAGGCATAAACATGGCATTTTAAAAACTGAATGATAGTTTTAATATTTAAGTCTGTGTTTCTGAAAATAAGTTATGGCTTTGGAATAAAATATCCGTTGTTTTTCTTCTGTCTTTTTTGCAGAGGCTTTTAAAGGCTTTTGCATCTGAGCTCATTGATCTGAGTTTGTGTCATCTTCTCTGACAGTTCTTTGTCTCTTGTACTTGTCCAAAAATATGTACTTTAATGTGCTTAAGCAAACCAGTAGTACCCATTATAAACTCATATAAATTCCATGTTAAGTCATCTCTAACATGTATTTTAAATATAGACTGTTTTCAATGGATGGGAAAAAAGTTTTTCTACTGAAAGTCTCACCACTTATATTTCTTTTGAAATCCCAATACTGATGTGTAGTGTTGTCTTAAAAAAAAGAACTGTCCCTGACAACATAAAAGTGAGTGTAATGCACCTAGCTATATGCATTAAGTTTCTATGTATGGCAATAATGAGAACTACCAGTTTGTTTTTTTTATTTATTTATTTATTTATTTGTAAAAAGGGGGGGGGGGGAAAGCTTAGTTTCAATAGCTTAACTTACTGCACATCTTACTGGATAAATTTTTGCTCCAAGTGAGGAATATTTCTGACTATGGAGATGAAGGGCAATGGATCATGAACTGAAAATGTTTTTATCGCCACTTTATTTGTTTGTTTCCTTGTGTGTTTGTTGTATTGTATAATCTCGTACTGAGTAATGGGAGTGCAATGTTTTCTCAAATGTAAACATTTGAAAGAACCCCATATTTGTGATGACCCTTCAGGGCATGGCAGTAACCTGCTATTTGTGTCTATGCCTTATTCCTTCACAGGTAGCTCATCTTTATTTCTTTGTGATGTTCATACTTCCAAGCAAGCTAATAAAAAGGAAGGTTTGCTCACCCCAAGCACAGAACATCTGCTCATGGGTGGTGCAATCTTAAAATGGAATTTTCAAGTTGGTATTGCCTTAAACCTGTGAAGTACCCATGTGCTATTCACTGACACTGTCTTGATGAGGAAATTGAGCTACCAAATCACAAACCCAAGTGCATCTCCTTGGAGAATAGTACTAAGGGGATTCCAACAGGATCTGGCTTACTTTGCACATTGAATGTTTGATATTGTGTGAAAGCATTGCACATACTTTGCTATGTTTGCATTTTGTTCATGTTCTGTTGTTATCAAAAGTATTATTAGTTTTAATATTTAAGTCTGTTTCTTTTACAGTTAGAAAGACCATTGTATTAACCATTGGGACAAAGACCTCATACAAGACAATCCACAATGTCATAGGATACTTGAAAGGGGCAACGAATCCTGGTAAGCAGCCTTTATTATAGCCAGAACAAAAAGAAGGAAAATTTGTCAAAGTAATGTAACACATTGCATGAGTTCTTTGTGTTACAAACACTCAAGTGGAGAATTTTCAAAGATGGCAGCATTTTCCAGTATATTTATATTTAATCCTATAGGGGGTTCATAAAATGTATGTGTAGCCTATATAACCAAAAGGGGGAAATAAAATGCAACCAAACAGAATTACAGGGTGGGATCGATTTCAACACACTTCCAGAGTGTTCAGAGCTGGTGTCTTATGCTTTTGACTTCTGTGATCAGTAACAAGGAGGCAAGTGTTGTATTGTTTATGGGATGAATCGTACTGAATAGAGGTTTGTGGAAACTTTTTTTTTTTTTTTTTTTTTAAATGTAACTCAGAGTTAACAAAATGTCACAAAATTGCACACACTATTTTTATTTGTGTATTTTCAAGATTTTTTACAGAATCTAACAAATGAATCAGGGGATGTTGGCGTTTTCAGATGTTGCTGCCTGCAGTTTAGTGGTAGAAGTAGCTGGATTTACAAACCAATTGAGGAACATCTGGGCCCAGTTGATTTCATAAGGTGAAAAGCCAGTATATTTTTTCATAAAGCAATTATTTTTGCATGTTTCGATGTTAGCCAGCGCTGAGTATCATCAGTGAAAGAGCTACCCCTTACTACCATAGTTTTTCAAACTTTAAAATTTAGGCTTAAGTGAGATGGAAAGAAGAAGAAAAAGAAGAAGAAAAAATCTCATAACAAAGTTCCCCCCTTAGAACAATAGCTGTCACAGCTAAGCAAATGCTAATTTTTTTTAGAACCATAAAATGTTTTAATTACCATTATAATTGCCGTCCAGCTTAGCTCCTTTGATTTGCACATGATGTAATCTCTAGTAAGTCCCCCTTTAATCTTTTTTCGTAATGCCAGGGTGCTTATAATACTTTAAATTTGCAGTTTAATATTTGAGTCTCATCTCAGCCTGTCATAATTTAGCACTAAAGCATATAATATGTGCCACAAATTGAAAAAGAAAGTTTCCCAGATGTTAAATTTAGTGTCTACTTGCTTTTGATCAAGAAATCATTTGTCAGTGCTTTTTTTTCCCCCCCACTCTCAAAACCTCAGTACCTACCAGGATCCCTGAACGCTGAAAAGGAAAATTTAAAGTATTTTTCCTTGACAGAACCCTTCTAATAACTGCAGAGAAAATGCAGTTTTTGTGTCACACAAAGTTTCCTTTACTTTTTTAAACAATGGCAATTTAATTATACTTTAGCAAACCCTACACATACTTATTAGTATTTCTCTTCCTCAGTCTGTCTGTATGTAAAACGAGTTATGGATCTATAAGTGGCACATCGTTTTTTCTTTATCTCTTCCATTTACACCCCCCTCCCCTTTTTTTGTTGAGCTTTACTGCTTCTTGTATGCATATTGTGAGTGTTCTTCCCTCTGTGTGCAGATCGATATGTGCTGGTGGGTGGTCGCCATGGCAGCTGGCTTGGGGATGCTATGAATGAGTGGAGCGGTGGCGCTGCTGTCATGACCCAGATCATTACCTCCTTGACCATACAAGCCAGGAAAGGTTGGCAGCCGGACCGTACCACTGTTTTCTGTTCGTGGGGAGGATCTGAATTCGGCAATATTGGCTCCTTTGAGTGGGGAGAGGTAAATTTAGACCGTTCAATATTTTTCTGTCCCCCTCTGTGCTTTCATTCCTACTGAAATAGTGAATAATCCATTTTTTTGCCAATACTTCATACACTAGAGGTATCAAAAAGTGTTCTAGAATACATGTTCAGCATAAGCAGTATATTGAAAAAACATTAGAATCTTTAGCATAAATTTCAGGACGCAGTAGGCATGCACACACCTTCATACTGTGCAAAAAAAAATTGCTCTTTAAATATTAAACTTTCAAACACAGCCAACAAGCCGTGTAAATCAGAGCAGACAGATGGAAGACAGTGACTTTGGTTTATAAGTTGACAGCACAGCTCTGGCATTCAGTTGCAGGAGGTCTTTAAAATGCAATCAGAAGCATTGTGGTGAGTAATGAAATTCAAGGGCATCCAATTTTGTGATGTTAAAGGATTTTTTTTAGTTTTCCTTTTGGATTCATGCAATTTGGTACATGAAATCAAACTGCATTACTGCAGATTTGCATGAAATAGTTCAAATAATGATTTACATGGGCATGCAGAATCTACTTTAAAATATAAGTCTTGACTATTCTTGTGATTCTGAATAGAAGTGTTTCCCGAATGTATAAATTTTAACATAGAATTGTTACATGCGCTACACAAAGGTGTTTTTTTTTCTGAATTATATTACTATATTGATGAACTACTATATTACTATTAATTATTATTGAACATATCTTAATATTTGAATGCACAGGCATTTTCCTTTTTTAAACTTGATTAATAGTTTTATGTATCAATATAGATTGTCTGATATTGTAAAAAGTAATGTTTTTATATGTAAGATTGAAATACACCAAAGTATATACATGTATGTGGATTAAGAACTGGATGTTTGAAGGTGATGTCAGTACCCCATGAGGGTGCTGTTCTATCATTTAACACAGGACTTGCTATTCTCAGTTAGTTCTGATGTAGAAGGGAAAGCTGAGCCTGCTGTTATATTGTGGCAGGAGAACCAGGTGGTACTGCAGAGCAACGCCGTTGCCTACATAAGTCTACACCATCCTGTCAGTGGCAAAGGGCCCTTGCATTCCGTGGCCTCACCATCTCTACTGCAGTTGGTGTCAGACATCCATAAGGTAATGCTGATCTGCTTTGTTTTTAGGTGTTATTCTTGTTGTCAATAGTTTGCTTCCATTTCAGTTCATAGGTTAACATTATAGCTCATCAAACCTGTGCTTTCAAACTGAAGCTGTTCCAGGTTTTATAGTATCATGGGGTACTCGCTTTAAAACTCCAATTATATAGATCCACTCATCCCTCATAAATTGCTCTTCCGATCCCCTGGTTTCTCAGTAATGTGGTCCGTGCTTATTGTAACCACTTATCATTTATCAGTCCGGATTTTCATGTACCCAATCTGCAACATCTGGTCTTGACCCGCAAACATTCAGTTCAGTGCGATAAATTGAGACCACATTTGAAAACTGTCACCTGTGTGAAAGTGAGGTGCATTGCATTGTGGGAAGTAGCCCTAACCTACGTTCTCAGCTACAGTCGAGCACTCTGTGGTCTCACTTGTGCTATTGCACTTTAATTTTTAAATATATTTAATTATTTAAATGTGACATACAATCATTCCTTAAGCCTGTCCACCCACATAATCAGGTAAGATTTTTTTTTTTTGGCGATACGGTACATCCTTTATGTTCATGGGGATTCAATACACACAGAATTCCCACAAATATCTCTACATATTCGTTATCCATCAGCAAACCTTAAAAAGTAACACCTTTAAAATAACACATCTTTAACTTTTGGATTCATTTACAATTTGAAGAAAATGTTAACTGAAAAAAAGACAAAAATAGTGACGCTTTTATTGGCCTCTATTTGTTACTGCAACCGTACACACGCAACTCAAAACAGCTTTGCATATGAGCACGAAATTCTAAAAAGTTTCAACAATGCAATCAAATTTTAATAAAGTCAAATTATTTCTTTTTTTTCATTATTATTTTCACCAAACAAACTGCAAGCAAAATTTGAATACATCATTCAAAATAACATAAGCAGTGTATATTAGAAAAACAGTACAAGATTTAACATGCCCATAACATATGGGTATATATGGGGAAACATGTTAATGGTTTAGCCAGTTCTGATTCATGATGCTTGAAGTAAAATGTTCATTGCCTAAAAAGCATTTATAAGGCTTCCAAAGAAAAGTGCTACAATAGGCTATTTTGAAAAAACCCTGCCTCAATACAATGCTCAACTGTATTAAAAGGCAAAATGTAAAGCTCATAAGATTATTTTGGGGGGGATCCATTAACGGAAGACAGTATCGTGTAATGTCATTCATTTTACTTTTTCCTACCCTGCAGTTAACTTACATAACAGATGTCTGTGAGAAATGTTGGAAAGGTTAGCGTTTAACTGTTTCCACTGTGTTTGGAGCACAGGACTCTCACTCTCAGCAGCATTCTGTATGGCGCAAAGGATGAAAGGAATCGTGGAAATCATATAAGCCTCTATCGTTTCCTCCAAAGCAATAACCAAACTTAATTAGGTTAGCAATTAGCCTAAATGCCAGTCCACCTGTGACATTTGGTAATAATAAAGTCAGTCTTGGCCTCCACTGTTTGTATGAGCGAAAACTCCGCTGAGAAATTATAATCAAAATCCAAGTAGCTTCATAATTCCCCGTGTGTATGCGTATTCATCATGAAACTGATGCTATTTTACAGCTTAAATTATGGGCACATTTTCACAAAATAAATACTGTAGGTAAATTGTTCTGAGCTTTGAACAAATCTGAATGAATTTTGACTGAATACACATGAGGACTCTCACGGGTTGAATTTTTTTTTTTTTGGTCTTTTCCCTATACATGTAAAAGCACGAAAACATGGGATGGGAACTAAAATACAGGCAAGTATAAACTGAATAGTAGATACTGAATAATTTCTATTTTTGGGATGGTTTTTGTTTTCTCTATTGAATAGTGTATGCTATAGTTGGACTACAGTTTTTTTTCCAGTCACCACAAGTGGTAAATTGGCAGTGAAAGTGTGACAAACATGTGTTTGTCATGTTTTGAAATTGGGCCTTCTGAAATTGTCTGTGTTTGGATCAATGTGGCAGTGTGAATTTACATCTATAGTCACACCGTAGATTTTTAATAGCTGATGCCAATTTAGAGGCAGAGCTCAAATAAATAGTCATTGAGTTTACATTTTTCAGACTGCATTTCAATTTCATACAAAAGAATTACTAACTTTCCCATTCAGTTTTCTATTTTTTCCACTTTGAACAATTTGTGTAAGGCAGTTGTACCTCTAGATAAAAAAAAAAAAAAAAAGTATGCACAATATACATGGTTTGAATATTTTTGAACAGTGTTTTTATTTTTTGAGCATCTTGAGCAACCTCATTTCTAATTTTTTCAGTCTTGTGGTGAATTTCACTTCTCCTCTGGTTACGTTGAAAACTGAGTGTCTGAGAAGAAAGACAAAAATAAATGCATGGAAGCCACCACTGAAAATGTGAAAAAATATTTTGGCTTCTGATACTACTTAGTTCTTTCTCATTGGAACTAAAAATATCACATCTAATTTTTATTCCCATTAAATTACCATCTCTTCTGGGTTATCAAATATGTGCATTAACGGGAACTGTGCTCAATTCGGTACAGGTAAAGAAAGTCTTCAATTTACTGATAATTTTTAAACGTTCTTACTAGTCTTTTATTCTTTCAACTTTCCACCATTCAGTAACATTGTGATTTATATTTCAGCAAATAGGCAATAATGTGAGTCTCTGTCTCTGCTGTTTGCATGAGCTAAAACTCCATCTCTTAGTTAACATGGAAGCAGCTGCGAACATTCTTGAAATTATCTGTTAGCATGATCTGCATAATTGTCTGTTTGTTAACGCTTTCACCAAATTATTGTTGCATATTATTTCTGATATGACCTACAGTATAGTTCACAGTGGCAAGATTTTCTTCTTCATCTTGGGAATGTAGCAGATGTGTTTTTCAGTGAGATTGCTTTTTTAATTCCAAGACATTGGCTCTGAACCTTGTTGCATAGTAACAAGAATTTTATACAACCCATTTTACTTCTTAATTTATCCCTATCCTATTCTCTTGATAATATATAATTACTGCTGGTAATAGCACTATCAGATCCAAGGTTATAATACAATAACTGACCTTATTAGCATTTAATTAAATGAACGCAAATCATATCAAAGATGGTACGTGTTTGAACCTGATAAGTGATCTTCAGTTATGTGAACCTGGAGGATAGAGATGGAATCTGAAACATCTGGAAAGAAAAATATTTTTTGATGGATAGTATCATAAAGTGCTTCTCACTATATATGGATTAATGTATTTTTGTTCACTGTCCAATAATGGTAAATGGACAGGCCTGTTTCAGTGTTTTTACTACTTAATGTGCACATTAATTGAAGACCGTTTTCTCCAAAGCACCATACAACTCACGGTATTTCAGGCCATCCATCCATCCATCCATCCTTTTTCAGAACAACTTACCATCTTGAGGATTATAATGTTAACAAAGTAGTGCAGGTCTTCCCTATTCATGTCAAAAACATCTAACTGTTTCTGGGCGATCTCTAGGTGCCTCCAGCCCAGACAAGAGATGCAACCTCTATGGCTGGTTGTCCCTCTACAGAGGGGACATTCTAGCTAGATCAATGAACTACCTCAACTGGGTTCTGTTACTTTGGCACACCATATGTGCTGTTCTGAGGGCTCCCGATCATTGAGTTCTTCAACCTGTCCCATAAGTACAGCGCTTTGACGCTGTGTAAGCACCTTAGTTCTGCTCATTATATTTGCAGTCTTGTTCTTTTGGTCACAGTCTAAGGCTCATGACTATAGGTGAGTAATGGAGGTGTAGATAAATGGTGAGTTTAAACTATAAATACTAGCTGGTGTTCTTGAACTCAGCCAGAACTTTGTACAGTATAAAATTTTAACAACAGTAAACAGACTTGATAAACATCAACATTATTTCCTTTTACACAAAATACCTGATATTTCCAAGCAATGTTTGCAGCTGAGCTGCCATTTTTTCCAGTTTCATCAAGAAATCATTTCTAGTAAACGTGAATTGCTGTAGATTTTTTTCTTTTGGCCTCAGTATTTTAAACAACTTGCTTTAGGCTTGAACTTGATGACATTAGTGAATCCAGGCTGGCTTAGAGGCAGCAGCTTATAGTAGTACAGTGTGTCACTGTCCCTCATTGTATATTCTGCTCCCGAGGAGCTGGTCGTTGAATCACAGCAGTTATGGAATTCATCTTTTGGAGTATCGCTTCTGAGAGGTACCAGGTAGTCTCAGCAGTCTCAATATTTTAAGGCACTTTAGTCATGTAATAAATCACATTTGTAAGACAGTGGTAATATTTTCCACTTATCTTTCTTTCCAGCTGTCTGCAAAGCTGGGAAGCCACAGCATTGATGTATTTGGAATGGGTGCTTGGGAACCAATTATATTAAAACAGATACTTCTTTAGGGATTACATGGCCTAGCATACAAAATAAATAGAAAGTCTTTTCATCATTTAATTGGGCATTGTTGTAGCTATGCAAGTGATTCATTCTATTTTAAACTGAGGGCATAATACAGGATTACTGAACACTACAATACACTCAATTTTTATGTTGTTCTGTACAGTACGTGCGTATTGGATGGAAGTATGCATTAAAAGCTTATGTTTGAGTGATATCCCTGAAGATGCATGAGTATAATTTTACTTATGTAGTGATGACTATCCTCATTGAAATAGTCTCAAAATGTTTTAAAACTGTAAAGCATTATAGTGATGGGTCAGATTTTACTACTAATGTAAGCGCAATGTTAATGGCGCTTGTTATTTTTTAAAAAAAAAAAATAAAAAAATTAAAAAAAGCTACAGCAATGGCTCAGTATGCAGGGTGTTGTCTTACATTGTTTAAATAATATTGTTTTAAAAAATAATACTTTTTTTTAATTGACAGTAGCAATATCTTTGACTCACTGATGAGTACTTTTTTCAACTTTGCTTCATAAATCAATGGGGACATGGGTAAAGCTGAGCTGCTTGGTGGGCATGGCTTTGAGGCTCATGGTATGCAGAGTTCTCATGTTTTTCCTTGTGGTAGTCACAAGGTGTGGAGGAACGTCCTGGCAAACCAGCACTGGAAACCAAGCAAATTCTCACTAAAAGTTGGACTTCACACGACAGCATATCCATCCGTCCATTATAAATGAATAGTTAAATAGCCTAATGATACTTTATTGGACCCAGGTAATATAGAAATATATTCTCCACTTCAAAGAACGCATGGAAGGAAACATCAAGGTTAGTTCGACAAAGGAATTACACTACATCACCATATGATAGCAGGCAGGTGCTCTGTCTTATGTTGAGCAGAGGTATAGAGGAGAGCATTCCTTATTTCTTATGAATTAATGCAATGCAGGGATCGTAGATAATGGAAGCTAGCCTTTCAGTTATGCTGGAACACCAGTAACCTTCAGTTAAACATTTGTGGTTACAGTACAACTGTGATGTGAACACACGTATGCTGTTTACTGTTGTGCTTTTGTTACCTGTGCACAAGTGTGTGTGTGTTTGCATGTGTTAAGTTACTCTGCTGTATAGATTTATGAATGGGTATATGGAGTTTATTATAGTGTATTTATCATTGTACGTCACCTTAGATGACATGTCATGTAATTAGTAGGTAATAATCATTGCATGTGGTCTTGGAAAAAAATTGGCTGATGAATGAATATAAATGTCTCACACTGCATAGCTGTCATGGCATACAAAATCCAAATTCTACCCTCGCAGATTCGAAGAAATGCTTCTAAAATCATGTGGGGGGGTATTTGATGAGACTACTCTTGTCCCCCACAACTCAGATGGATGTATTTTAGGCATGAAGGTATTCAAAAAAAAAAAGATTTGAGTTTGTTTTATTTTGTTGCCTTACCATTTTACTTAATACCTAAAGTACCATACCAGTTGCATGACTAAAACGTTGACGTCAGTCATGCAACTTTTGTGTTGCTATTTCACTGCAGTCATCAGTGAAATTGAATTTTTTCTCAGGTGAAATGTTAAAGGCTTCATTAAGCCTGTTTAATCAATGTTAATGTCTGTGTCTGTTTAAAGTTGAATTATGCAATGGTTTCCATCTTAAATCGCAATTTCTTCATTCTCATTTACTATGCAGTAACTTCAGTCATATTTAATCTTCCAGTAATTCTATCCATGCACTGAGTCTTCCATGCTGCAACAGCACAGGTCCTGACCAGTGGTGTTAGGTTTCTGTTTTTGCTGTTATTAGTTCTGATATGTTTTTTAGCTCTTGCTTGATCTCATTTCAAATCCCCCAATTTGGCAGACATCTTTGCTGTCTTCAGTCTACTGGGCACACATGCTTCAAACATGGTATTGTTGTGTCACATCTGCTGTGAAACTGGGAAGCTGATCTGTCACGGCACTGTCTTGGTGTTTGCTTTTTTGCCGGGATCGATTCTTGATGCCATGCTTCTCCTTGATTTTCTTTCATTCTTGACAATGAGAGCACACTTCATACCCAGACGGTTCCCTCTTGGCAGAGGAAGGTGTGCTATAACACTCATATGACCTTAAAAGGTTTCATGTTGTGTCTCCCCTGCTGTAATAGTTGACAAGTTGTTTCATAAGTCATAGGAAAGGTATTTATTTCTTTTCAGTTTTTTTTATAAGCATGATCTCATGCCTGCATGTGGGTCTTTTCAAAGAGATAACTCAGGCGAAGAAGTAGGTTTTAGCTGCCGTCAGCATAGCTTGTTTAGTGTAAAAAGAAACATGTCAGAATTTTCTTGAGCTCTTAGATGATCTTTTGGGTGCCTTTCCCTTCCAGCTCACTGAAATAACCAATTTTAGTGTCTGCCTGATATATGCATTTGTGTTTCTTTCCACTTTTGTTAAAACATTCCCTCCCACATATACATTTGGTGACTTTAAAATAATTGAAATGAACTTATTTTGAAATAATTAGTTGTACATGTGTACTTCCCTGAGTTTCTGCTCACTGTGTGACTTTGTAGAAAGAAAAGGAACAAATTCAGCAAATGCTCTCTTATTTGGAATTCAGTGTGCATACCCTAGTAGTAAATTATCATAAACAATTAAAACACAAGGCAATCAAGTGCAGTAGCATTAATTAAAAAACTAAACAACTGATGACCGAAGTTGTATGTCAGTGCAACAAAATGTTTCTCGTGACAAGAAAAAAAAAGACTGTTTATCTAACCCTATAAAACTGACCCAATGAGAGTCTCTTGTCTCTTTAAAAGTTATGCTTTGGAGCATTCATTTGTTTACTTTCAATCATTTCTTAGTCCAATAATATATTGTTTTTCAAATGTTAATAGATAATTTCAGTAAATAACTTACATAAGACATTTTGAGAAGATGCTCCCCATCAAATACATATTTTGTGCAGCTTCGTTCATTCATTCAACATTCTTTCGTTCATTCACTTTTTTGTTTATTGAAAAGTTTCTGCAGCTTCCTTTCACTGGGGCTGATACCTGAGCATCATACCTGCATTCTATAGACATGTGTTTTTCAAGTATATTACTATGCTTGATTTATTATTCACCAAAAGACAACAGAAATAAAGATGAATATTACAGTCAGGGTACCTTCACTGTACATTATCTTAGACCCCTACTCTCTTTGGTTTGTACTTTACTGGCCAAGTTTGTTTCACTGGATCAGTATTATAGTTATGAACAGACTTAATGGTGTACTGAGTTCATCAAAATAATTATTCGTTAATTCATTTTTGTTTCTCACATGTCGATTTATAAGGTTGCGGTGTTCCAGAGCCTGTCCTGGTATCACAGTGCATAAGACAGGGTACACCCTGCCCAAGTCACCGACGTGTCATAGAACATATGTAATTAGCAATAACATAAGGGATGTGTCCTGCATAGGAGCAGATTAACTTTTTTGATTTCAGGAGAAAAATGTTTGACATGATTGTTGAGAAAATGTTCAGACTTTTTTTTTTTTTAATCAGTTTATTATAATAGCCATAATGGCTTGTTGAATAAAATTTAAATTGCAAAGTTCTTTAATACTGCATCAGTTTATAAAGAATGTAGCTTTATTTTGTCTTTCTTGTTAAACTTTTTTGGGGGTTGGGGGCAGGACTACAACAAATTTTTCAAGGGCCTTCATTTTAGCCTTTTGTAATTAGTTCTTACATGTTTTGCTAAAAACAATTTTAGCTTCCATGAAAACTAAATGTGATCAATGAATACATTCCAGTGAAGCTGGCAGCATTTTAAGGTGAATAATTTTTTTTTCTTTCTACCTTGTTTGTTCTGATTTTGTAATTAAAAAGAGATGGTTACTAGTGTTTCTAGATAAGTGCATATACCTTCACCCACCAGACCCGGATTATGAGCAGTCTTTTTGAGAGTTACTGGTTTTATTCCTGTTTTATTCCTCAGCCAATTGCTTTAAAAATAAACAATCCATGACTTGTTAATATTTGACCTTAACAATGGATGGTCAGAAGGAACACCTATTCAAATGTTTACCATCTTAACGGTGGGCCGGGGTCTTGCAGCCTTGCTCTCTTGGTGCCTGCTTTTAGGAAGGCCTTTATTTTTTATTGTCCTCCAGCTACATTTTGTTCACTCGATACCCAAACTGGAAAAGCAGTTACAGCAATATTGCCTTATTAATTAGTTCAGAATCAACACTTAATAAAGTATAGGATCAAGCAAGCAGTTGGCAGAGCTCATTATTGGAGACCTACATGTGTTTTTTTCTCAAATTTAACTAATCTAATTTTAGCCTCTATCACAGCTTTTCACATCACATTTCACTATGCATGGAAACTTTGTGTAATTTTCAGTGAGTGGAGAATAATTTACAAATGTTTGTTGAATGAACCATTCCTTTGGTTATCATAAATGATCATGCATAATAATATTGAGAAGTCAATAAAATAAATCCAACATGTGTTCTGTCCCATTTTGGCTGTGCATGGGTTACTTTTTTTTTTTTTTAAAAACCCTTTTCAAATTGTTCCTTCTTCAACAACTAAGTAAATATTACATTTCTTTATATCTAAGTTAAAGGTGCTAAGACTATATAAGCAAATGCTATGGTGTGATAGCTTACCATTGAATATTACTGCCTTCACACTTGCTGCAGAAATATTTAAGCTCAAGTATATAAAGTATTTTAGTCTGTTGCAAAGAGACAAAGAAATTAACTATTGATTCTACCTACAGGACATTGTGTGGAATTACTTTTCATCCTGTCTTCCACTTTTCTAACTCACATTTCACTCCTGAATTTTGAATTTAATTCTACATATAATGGATTCTGTTGCTTCCAGTGGTGAATAATGTATTTGTAAGTAGTATAAAATAAATATGGTGGCACTTTATTGAAAGTGAAAACCAAGATTATTTATTTATTTTAGTTGAAAGGTATTTTTCTGTTGTGTAGCACAATTCACAATCAAGGATTTTACTACTTCTTTTGGATCTTCTCACTTGAAAGAACTAATACAGGACATAGAGTGTTTGACCGGTGGCCTATTCATGCAGGACAGTGATTGTCTGTCTGAGCATTCAAAGAGCTTACTAACTGCATGTAAATTGTTTCATACTGAAGCCAAAAGGCCGGCAGATACTGTAATTATTTCTTTCCTTTAATGTGCTAGTTTATTATCCTTAGTCATGGAAGCTCATGCTTGTAACTGTTTATTTGTCATAGTACTACACACAAGTTATGACCTTTTAAAGCATGTCACACAGCAATATTTCATTTCACATGTATTATGAGTAAGGCTATAAGGTCAGTGCCTTGTTTTTGTGTTTTTTTTTTTTTTTTTTTATTAAAATTTATTTCTCTTTGTCTTCAGGTTAATCTGTTTTTTGATCGATTTGTTTAACTGCACTTTTGGATATCAGAATAGTCTTCTTAAAATAGTGTAAATATTCACTGAATCTTCCCTCGGTTTGTACAGAGATGCACAGAAGCTAATGTAATTTTTTTTTTTTCCCTTTCCCCAAAACTATCTTCTTTCAGAAATTGTTGAATTGCACAAGAAGAGGAAACTGCACCGGACCTAATGTCAACTCAGTACAGACCTCAGGGGATGTCAACTTTTTTGCCAACCATCTGGCCATCCCAACTGCTGAATTTGCATTTCAAGAAACTTCAGCAGGAAAGGTAACTTCATGTGTTGTGTGTGCACATTTATTTTAATTCACTGCATTGTGTAGATGGCCTTTCAAGTTGCATTATATCAAGCAGGCCCCGTCCATTTTTATTTAGCTGCACTTCACTGAGTAATACTGGTTGTATTGGTTCCACCACGTAAATGATCTGATGTCAGTCTTCGTGAGTTGTTTCTGTTAAGGACTGTTTTTTGAAAGCAAATCACGAAAAAAGTGATTTTTCTGTACTTCAGAGCTTCATACAAAAGAAGGCAAATATCCACTGAACACAGCTGGACACTAATAATAATAATGATAGATGGGTGGAAGGATAGACAGCTGACCGCTCGTTTAGCTTTATGCTCACCATGATGTGTAACATTAACACTGCCTTTTTACAGTAAAACCATAATTTGCTGACTGTGTGTTCTCATATCTGTATTGTTCTGAGTGATATTCAAGGTATTGGTATGCAGAAAGGCTCTCAGGTCTTTGCACCTTTAGATCTTTCACTTATAATGAGGAACTTTAATGCTGTGCTCATTCTGACTCAAATAGCATCTGTGTCTTTGCTGCTTTTGCTTTCACTGAGAATTTAATGTAATGAAGTGCATTCAGCAGATCATTTGTCTGCACATCAGACACAACTACCTTTAATATTTTGCTCAACACCTGCTGCTCTATTTACTTATATTGAAAATAATAAAAATTTTTCTTTGCAGTTTCCATTTTGAAGCTTGTGTTTGGGGAGCCATGTAACACACATCCATCTTGTTTACTGTAGGTAATACACACTTGCCAGTGCTTATTTAGCCATTTGTTATGGTCTACTTGTGTAATGTGGAGTATTTTCTATTTGCAAGTGGTCCTCGTAGAGCAGTACAATGCCGTTTTGTACATGCCTGTGTCACTATCGCGCAGATGGAAGCAGCAAAGCAGACCTTACAGTAAAATCTTTATATGCATGGGTGGATTCAATTTTCTGCAAATAATATATTCTCTGTTGCAGCATAAAATCCTTTAAGTGGAGTTATGGTGCTCTGTGGAAGCAGTAGATTAAAATGGAAATCCCATTGAAATGCAACCATTTCATATGTTGTTGTTCATTGTTTTCGTTGTTAGGGGTATTAATCTTATACTTTTTTTTTTTTCCCCATTTACCCTGACATTTGGATTATAGGAAACAGAGGATTAGACCTTTGAATTGATGATATGGGAGCAATTCTTTTTTGTCATTTTAAAACTTGCATCAATATTTAATCAACATATGGATTATATTTTGTGACAAATTATCACTAAATTGTGTGTGTGTGTGTGTGTATATATATATATATATATATATATATATATATACACACACACCCCTGCCCAAAGCTTTGCTTAGTATCTGATTATAGAGCCAAACATAACAAATGCTTTTGTCCACTCTCCAGAGTGAACTATGCAAGATGCTACACTACATGAAATCATTCATTCATACATTTATTGTCAGTGACCGCTTGTACCTTGCATGTCATTGTGGTCCAGAGCCAGTCCTGGAAGCAAAGAACATGAGGCAGGGTACAACTTGGGAGTGATGCCAATCAGAATCTGCTTGTGTTAGACTCGGTATGTGTGCAGAATCACAGGCTACAATATGATCTGATACCCCATATGCTTCAGAGTGCTTTGATTGGTTATTTCACATTTATTATAAGTTTAAACCTGTAAATAATCACCCTGAGTTGTGGACATGTAATCATTCTTTTATATGCTGCATTTATTAATGTAGTTAACCCGCTCGTTGTATCTTTTTCTTGGTGAAATGTTAACCACTTCCTCTTTCTGAAGGGTATCATTTGCCATATTGCCAGTTTTCTGAGAACTTCGAGGTGAACTTGCCTTTGCTCTGGAGGCTTAACACATCCATCTGAAACGGGCCCATTGAGCAAGTCAGTAAGCCATCTGCACTACCCTGTCCTAAAATACCCCAGACACCTCTGGGACAGATGGTTTGCTGTCTACTGGCTGATCAGATTTGTACTATAAAAGCAAGAACCCTAACTCTGTAAAGGTAGGATTGCCATTTTAAATGGGATTTCTAGAGAGATTATTGGACTGCCTCCTAGCCTTGGTAAAAATGTATCCATCTGTCCAAAAGGCTCTGCAGTGTGTTTTGCTCACAGCACTGATTCTACTTCACATTACACTCCTGTTATGAATTTAGAGCTCTTTGCATCTCATGATGCCTTCACTCTGGTCACCATCCTATCTGCCTTCCACTTTGGCTTTTTCTCTGGATTCCCACCTGCATTACCATGCTGACATTGGCCGATTCCTCATTTTCCCTTTTCTCTGCAGTTTGTGGCTCCCACCACTGCTTTTTAGTGTCGCCTGTGTGGTTCCTCTACATTGCTGTGAATGGGCTGCCTTATCTTTCAGTGTCCACTTTGCAGAAAATTTCTGAGACTCAGAGTATGACTTTCTCCTAGTCTGACCAATTCCCCATTATAGTTTTCGACTTGGGTTCTCTGCCAGGTTCTCCTGTATTTATATAACCTTCAACCTGGCGCAAAGTCTCTGCTTATCAGGTTGCTATGGCTGCTCTCTGCTACTCTAGCTCATGACATTCCAGCATGATTATTATTACTTTATTTTTTTAATAGGCAGAAGGAAAACAAGTTTGCAGAAAGTCCATTTACTCTGCCTGCCAACTGTCCATGTGCCACTTTTAACCATGTGTATTTATTGTCCGAAGGTGAATTGTCTGTCTGCCCGTCCTGTCTTTAGAAACCATGCCAAAAGACCCAGATAGAAGTTTCTGTATTGTTCCATTGTCACAGTGGCCATCCTAACCAAAGTTTGTATTGCATCATGCCTTACAAATGCCTTGAGTCACATTTACTGGTTTAGCAAATGCTTGTCTCCAGAGAAATGTACATCTCAGAGTTTTTAAAAAAAAAAAAAAAAAAAAAAATGCCTTTAACAAGAGACAAAAAACTTAGATAGAGAGATATGTTTATCAAAGCAGAGTTTGTCTGAAATCACCACACTGGTACACATTTCTCAAGTATATAAAATATTAACTTTCAGTTCCGGAAAAAGTGGTATCCAGTCATTTACAACCATCTGTTGAATAGTCTAGTCCTAGTAGTCACCTCAGTCAGAACTAGATATTGTCTCTGAAGCAATGTACAACTGTGTGTAAAAGTGCATTTTGCCATGATCTAGCAAGATTCTCTGCAAAGACTAAAGTCATTATTGTTCTTTGTACTCCTCACAATTACAATATACCCAGTATTATTCAGTTTAATTCCTTTCTCTTTAGTATTCTTTCAAAAGCCTCTTTTGGCTTCTACTGACGAAAAGGAACTTTATCTGGTGATCAATGTCCTTTAGATGTTTTTTGGTTTCTATTTTCCCAAACTATTCTGCTCTTTCCTAGCACGTCAACATTGCATCATACCTTCAGTTGTCTTTCTTTTCCTGTTTCATTCAAAACACCCTCTTTTCCTTGCATATCTGTTAAATGGTAAGGCATTGTCCTTGAAAGTGCAATTCCTGCCCCCAATCACTGATTCTCTCATTGTGCAGTTTGGTCAACTGAAATTTAAAGTGTGCAGTGTTTTCTTTCTTACTTCTCCTTCACAGTAAATGAGATGGATCGGTTTTAGATGGTTCCCTAGTTCCACCTTCAAAATGAAAATTGAGCAAGGAAAATTTTGAAATTGTTTTCAGTACAACTAAATATAAACTTCCTGGTTGTCTTCTGACTACTGGAGGTAGATCTGTCTAGGATCCGCAGATAAACAATTGGCTGAATGTACTTTGTTTTTTATTTTATTTTATTTGATCGGCTCCAGATCACCACAACCCTGATCAAGGGGATATTAAAATTGGATTGATGGATAGATTTAATTTATTTTAATAAAATCAAAAACATGTTCATAACTGCATTCATCCTTGCTTGTACATATGTATTATTCTACGAATGTGCCTGGCCAAGCATTCCATGTGTGATATTGTGTGCCTTAAAGTGTGAATGTAACCCTCTCCAGGCATTTGACATGTCAACGTGAATTAGAGCATCCAGCTGTTAGTGAACTGCAGCATGGCGTAGGTCTCCTAGGGTAGAACTCCCCCACTGAGAATACCTCCAGGATTCGTCCCACTCAGCGCCTTTGTATCTGAAATGACACTGTTGCTTCAAGCATTTTCCCCGCTTCATTTTTTATGCAGCTTCTGTGGGTTCAGACGACCTGGGTTTGGCCGCAGGTTCTGAAGTAAGCTCTGCAGTTTTATTTCATTGTCAGTTTGTCCTTTGAACAAGTATATGACTTGGTAGTATTCACTACTAGGAAATCAAAGGAATAACTTGGACTAAGAGTTTAATTTGACAAAAAAGTCAGTTATACATAAAAAATATTAGTAATTTGATAGCTGTGTGTGCATATATATATTTTTTTAATTTTTTTTTCTTTTTTTTTTTTCTTTTTATTATTTATTAAGTCCTGGGTCTAATTTAAGACCTTTTGTAGCTCTATGAACTCAAGGTAGACAGATGTGCAGACCATCTGGAGAGGGACTGGTTTTTTGTTTAGGCTAAACAAAATGCACTGTAGGTCTTGGCAGGTTAAAGGTTTTATGCTTTCATTATTGATTTTTAAGCACCATCATTTGATTCTCTCATTTTTTGTAATCACAGCCATATGGTGGCAGTTGCTGTAGATAAAGGATATCTTCCCATAAGAATAATTCTGGTAAAGTCTGTTATTTGTAGGCAGTGTAGCAGGAGCGTGCATCTACACAACACTAGAGAGGCAGTTTAATTCAAACTGAAAGTTTTATGGAACTTTTCCAGACATGAATCTTATTGCCCACCAAAGATCCTACCAGATGGCCATGGTAAACTGAATTTGTTTCACTCTTTACTTTGACAGTGAAAATACATTTAACATTTGTGACCTCTAATAATATGGTTCAGCCTGCTGATTTGTCACCATTTCCAATCTGTTTAATTACAGATGAGGTCTAGCAGACCTTTTTATTTGCAGCATTGTGAGTTAGTAGCGTTCACACAACTAATCTACTTCGATGCCACAGCTGTCACCACTGGATAAAGAAGACACGGATGTCCCTGATGTATGGGATCAGATGGGTTTGTCCGCAGATCTTCTCTGCTGAATTGACAGTTTACTCCGTCTTGTCCAAGACTTCTGTATTCCGCCATCTGGCTTTGCCAGATGTAAGTGACCTCATTTGGAAACCACTTTGAATGAGTGTAAAGTAGGCTGGTGTCTGCTTGTGACATGCCTTGGGTATTGATTTTTGTTCTTTCTCTTTTCCTAGCTTTGATGCTGGCAATATAATTTTACAGATATAAAATACATGAAAGACCAAATTAATAAAGGCAGACTTTCTGTAACTTTTACAAGAAATTTAAAAAGATTTTTTACATCTTTTAATAACTACATTTAAAAAGAAAACGTGAGAGTTAAGTCAGAAATCACTCATATAGACCCAGTGTTGAAAACCACTGAACACAGCTGTCATCTATTTACACTTTCTTGAGGATTAGATGGTCCGTGTAGGATCATTGGATGAATAATTTTTGTTCTGAATGTTTATATTTTGTTTTTTTAGCTTTTTTAAAGTAGTTTTTATTTTCAACATTTGTAAATGTGAAAGATAATTGATTACATAATTACATAAATTTATATATTTACTTTAGCAGCATTCAGTTTGTTGTTGTTCTTCTTCATCTCATTTTTCTTCTTCGCAGCTTACAGTATGAAAAATTTTTCTGCAGAAGAATATTTTGCCGAAAGAATGTAGGCCACGTGGTTTGCTTAAGGTACAAGAAAAGTAGTGGGGAGAAAGAGTAGTTGATGTAATGCACTCATTGTATTTTTGTCTGAGATGTATTTCGCTTTGGAGAAAAGCGTCTGCTAAATGAATAAATGTTAATGTGCAGTATTTTATATAGTTAATATAAATATAATTTGCAGCTCAGGTAACTAAGAACTTTTTTTTTTTTTTCCCCCTGGTTGTGTTTTGAGGTGGAAGAATTTTTTTCCTCCCTTTCTTTTGCTCAGGGTCCAAGTCTCATTAACCCACTGTGTTGTACATTATAGATGAAGTAAAATAGGTTCTTCAAGCACAATTTAAAAATGCATATTTAATGGTTTGCACTATTTGCAGAGATTCAGATCAAACTAGTTATATTTCTCACTGAGCTATTACAGATGTTTGAAAACTGTTCTGTAGAAAGCCAATGATTTGTACATCCATGAATTATGAATGAATTACGAGTTCTTCAAGTTTTGTAGTAGTTAGTATTGTTATCTGTGCATATACTTGCAAGTATATGAATTGATATAGTGAAATAAATGGGAAATTATTTAAACATGCAATTTTATTCTGCTTTACAATAGTTTAAGCTCACATAGATACAAAAGTTGCTAAGATGTATATACCAAATTTTGCTGAAAAGTTTGCACATTTTCTTAATTTAATGTGGCAATTTCTTTGACTGATTTAATAGTGCTTAGCATACATTTACTACATTTATTACAGTGACCTGAAATTAAAAGGATCAAACATTAGTTTACCTAGCAATTTAATTTTATAGTAAATTATTTTTCACTAGGGGGTGCGGTGGTGCAGTGGGTTGGACCACAGTCCTGCTGTCCGGTGGGTCTGGGGTTCGAGTCCCGCTTGGGGTACCTTGCGATGGACTGGCGTCCCGTCCTGGGTGTGTCCCCTCCCCCTCCAGCCTTACGCCCTGTGTTGCCGGGTAGGCTCCGGTTCCCCGTGACCCCATATGGGACAAGCGGTTCTGAAAGTGTGTGTGTGTGTGTGTGTGTGTGTGTGTGTGTGTGTGTGTATTTTTCACTAAAGATTTCTGGAAAGTTGAAATTGGTCAAATTTTCACAAATAGGCCTGTGACCGCAACCAGATGAGGGTTGAACTGAAACACACACACACACTTCCTGAAACGAATAATTTGCATAAACGGATAATTTTTTGACAGTTTGCTGCAGCTTGCAATAATTAAAAATGTTACTGTTGAGGGGAAAGAGTAGAGGTCATGTGCACAAAAAGAGGGGAAAAAAATCAGTCTAAGGACATGATGACTAGAGTGAGTAATGGTTCAGACGTTTTCAATTCATGCTAAGTACTTCGCAGCAGGAGGTGTGATTCGAACCTACTGCCTCCAGTGACTTCTGCGTACCAGTGCAGTGGTCTAAATGGTTGTAACGCTGATAAATTCACCAGAACAGTTCTCAGGGCAGTTAGAATCCAGTTCTCAGGGCAGAGAGCATGCTGAACTGCCTCCAGGAAAGTGTGTATTCATATGTTCATTCATTCAGTACTTGGAGAAGGACCGCTTATCACACCACATGCCATTCCGTCATTTCTTAGAAATCTCAGACAGGTATTGCCAGGTGCTCTGAGCAGTTTGTGTCTAGGAATCCTGCATTGGTATCCAGCGCTATGAAAAAGCCGTCAGACTGATAATGTTCACAAGGGAGCACAGAACCTCTTGCCTCCATACACACACATTATATAGCAGATTAAATTATTTCAAGTCAGTGTACAAGCAGTTTATTTTACCCCAGGTCCTGTTAAGATTGTTAATTTAAAGGTATTTGGTGACTACAACGTGATTGCATGCTGAGAAGTCCTGAAGCGGCTAAGAAAATAATTTGGTTTCTCTCCTGCTGTTGGGAGAGAACATCATAGATAAACTACCTTCAGCTCATACACCATCTGCTCTGTAAAAGAAAGGTGTCAGAACCGAGGCTGTTTTTTCTCCGGTCCAGTTTAAGGGTGAACATCTGGTTGAGTGAAGGAGTTATGGGTTGGATGTAAATTGCTTGGACATGTTTACTTTTTAAAGTCAGTGGTTATGAATGACCCTGGGGAGTGTTATCCTAAACGGAACTCTGGGTTATTAGATACGGTGTGACATTTACTGCACTGCTTCATTCTTTGTGTGGTGTGTTATATTTTCTAGTATTTTTCATATAATGTTTAAACTGTAAACAACTCCATTTCTTGTAAACTTGGATATTTATGTTCATATTCATTGGTTATAGTCTTCGTAGGTCAACTATCTAGTTGTATATTATTTTTTTTAATTCAAGGGAAACTATTACCTAGATTTCCTTCTGGACTGAAATACTTCAGAAGTGTTTGTTGGTTGTAACAATTCAGCAGGCTCAAACAGTTGTTGATAAATGGGAAATATATTAGGTTTTGTGTTGGGTGAAACTCTCTTCTGTGCTTTACATATATGACCTTCTCCTGTTGATTGGCTGCTTTCGAAAAAGTCCAGCTCAAACCAACATATGATACCATACATTTTGTGCTCTATACAATTAAGGCAGATTTCATTGGAATGTCTTTTCAGGCTTCACAGATACTGTGACTGCGGAGGAAAAAACTATATAGTTGAAATATTGACATTTTAGGTGACCAAGGCTAGGTTTTAAACAAAAATTTGGAATTTAAAAATTGAAATAAATTTAGAAAATAAAACGAAGGAGTCGCTCAGATGCTACTGTCTTATTTCAAGAAAGTATTAGGGAAGTTAGTTCCATCCCTGTTTCACTTCAGCAGATGTGACTGATAGTGGTGTTCTCCATGGAGCTGGAGAGATGTGTTGGTGCCCATTTCAGAACCCTGATTATTATACAAGTGCAGCAGTTGCTTGAAGTTAGGATAGCTTTGGGTACTGGTTACTTCTTGTTCTATTGGGAGCACTCAGAAGGTTTGTCATCTTCCATTAACTGAGTCATTTTTAATGGGATTTGGTTATTTTTAGTAATTCGTGAAAGTTTTGTATTATTTTGTATTTTGTAACGAAAGGTAATCATGTCTACGTTTTACAAGAATTCATTTTGCGAAAGGTTTTTCCGGAATACATCACGTGCTTTGTTCAAGTGCTATTATTCTGTATATGTATTGGCTTATTTGTGCTATGCTTGGTCACTTCAATGTCCGTGTGTTTTTAAACTGACGTTGGAATACTGTCATACTTTACGTTGGGGTCAAAAAAAAAAATAAAAATTAAATCTTGTTTTGGATGTTTCTACCGCAGATACTTGAATTAAGCAGTCTCTTCATTCCTTGAAAATGCATAATATAGTTCCCTTTACAAGCAAATGATGATTGATTTAAGTCCAAGGAAAAAGTTCGAGTCTGCGGCCATGCGAGAGTGAAGCAGCCTTTTTCGTGCTTATTCAGCTCAGGGTAATAATTAAAGTAGAATATTTATGGATTCCCTAGTTCTGAATATCAAATATGACTAAGGTGTCCGCTCACCGTTTCAACCAGGCAATCCACTAGATTTCAATCTATTTGAAAGCAGAGAGGAAATGAGGTCTGAAGTTTCGTAAACCATGAAAACTGTTTACTATGAAGACTGTTTATGTTATTACCTCTCTAGGGGGAATAAACTTCCATATGAATGAATACCTGCATTAACTATGGTTTTCTTTTAGTCTGGGCTACATAATTTGAATATTATTTATTATTGCATGCTTCCTGCTCTCAGCAATAATAAATTCAGTTGTGTTTAAAATGGGGGAAACATACAATTTCACTTCAGATGTCCCGCTAAGTATTGTAGAATATTTAATAACAAACCATTTCTAAGACTTTTCTAAACATTTCAAATACTTGCATGGCTTTATTAGTTTAGAATTGTAAACCAGTGCGAAGATCAGTATTTATAAAGTAACAGGGATAGGTTATTTGGAAAATATTTTTTTTACTCTAAAATGTATAGAATGACAGTGCATACAGTAGTGCATCTCAGCTTGCATCTAATTGATCTTAATGTCAACTTTGGTGTGTTCCGTATAAAAGCCACATGCATGTGTTATTGATAATATAGAGATCTCACCTTTGTAGTGGGAGAGGAGAAAGTCACAACCCTGGAGTGCTGTATTCATTGCAAAATGATATAATGCTTTTATGCGTCTCATTTTCTCCCTATTATGAAATCCTCATTTCACTTGATCACACAACATTAACTTTTACTTTAAAGTCCCTGGTTGATTAAATTAGTGATGGCTGCATGGAACAGCAGCTGATCCACTTTTCTACCTCACCACTGTGCTTTAGTGCTCCTGATTATGCTTTCTTGTTGTGAATGAATATTCATGCGCTTGTTGCCAACAGTAGCCCATTAGTTACGGTACTGGGAAATGATGTTGCAGTAAACATCTGCCAAATTGCAGAGCAGGTGATCGATAGTTTCTCACTGATCACCCCGTTCAAAGTATCGTTTTCATCTTTACATAAATAGTTCGTTCCTCTGTCTTTCACCAAATGACAATGCTTATTGTTAAGCATCAGTTATGAATGTCTGAATAAATGAAGGATCAGCTGATTATTTCCCATCTGTTTTGACTTATGCTTTTCGGCTGAATTATTTATGATGTAAAGCTATGTATAGTGATGTATCCCTTATACAGCTGGTTATTTTTTTTACTGAAACATACAGCAGGAGGTGGATTTCGAACCTGCAGCTTGTTAGTTTAAAATGTAAGGAAACCTTTTAATATGAGCAATTACATTTCTAGTTTATTCACCAACAAAAGACGTCTTTAAAGAATCACTGACATTTATAGATAACTATAAAGAGGGGAAAAAAAATTACTTCACCACCATTAAGGTATACATAATTAACAAATATGTAAGTACATCCTTATGTGAATGGAAGCCATTGTATCATGATCTAGTGTAATAATTAAACAATGATTGGGTCTTTGTCTTCACAAAATGTTTGGCTTGTAGAGTTTTGCAGTCCTTCTTATGAAGCTATGCACAGTAGGCCACTTTTTACCAGTGGGGCTCTAATATTATGTTAATATTAATATTATTGTATATTTGCATATTTAGCAAATGCTTGTCGCCAAAGCGACGTACAACATTATGGTCTGTACTATTATTTACCCATTTATACAGCTGGGTAATTTTCAGGGTGAGTACTTTGCTCAAGGGTACTACAGCAGGAGGTGGGATTCAAGGCTGCAACCTCTTACCACTATGTTACCTGCTGCCCCCTATTGTATTTGAATATTTGTTTTGCAGAGCAATGTAAGAGATTGACTATTTCTCTCCCATAGTCCAGTGTTTTTTTCAACTGATATAAAGCTGTAGCCTCCAGTGCACAGCTGCCGCAAGAGTACAATGCAATGGAATAAACAATGAAACATTTTCTCACAGATATAGTTTCCCGTTTCACATTTTTATATTCTTCATTCACATCTAAAAAATGTCAGTCATATTTCTTTGGTGTGCACAATGCCTGATGTGTTGTCACTTCTCAATACTTTTTGTCTCAGCCATTTGCAAATTTTTAAGAATATAGTGCATTATTTATTAAATAGAAATATATAAAGAAAAAGGACAGCAGTGCCTATCGCTGTGTCCTTTTTGTCTCGATCCAGGATTAGTATAAAATATGCCATAGCTATGCTGTGTACCTTTTTTTCTGTAATTATCATCTTGCTTGATATGTCTCCCCCCCCCAAATGAAATCCATTTTCTTGGTCCCAGTAGAAAAAAAACATACTCCCATGTGTTTTTTCTTTTTTTTTAAATAAATAAAGAATACACTGTAAGGGAACAGTTATTTCAATCTTTAATCTTTCAGTGAACAGTCCTTCCTTTATAAATTATACATTTTGCACCCTGTGTGGCTGGTGATATTGGGTTGCAGAAAGTCGCACATCTTCACATAGCGGGAGGATTAATATTGAGGTGACCATGGAGTTCCCCCCAACACTGACCCACCACCTTATTTTCCTTGTCCATTGCTTCTCCCTGAGTGTAATTCAATTTTACTTTTAAATTAGAGAGACAGGAATATGGAACAGTTCCAACTTTCGCTAGATTAAAAATGTGGTGGGAAATGTTTATATGATACTGAAAGTGTATATGTGTGTGAGAAAGATCCATCTTTGTCTTGCAAGAGCTGTGGCAGCTGAGCTTTGAAATGGTGGTTTATGGTTATTAGATGGACTTCTGAAAAAGCTTCATAACTTTAGAATCCATTTCCCCCTTGCATGACATTATCTGTAGCCAGTTCTCATAAATACGGCGCAAATAATGTTTGTTGGAAAGTAACAAGCCACCACCTGAGACTTTGTGAGGTGAGTTATTCAGAGTTTGGAAGAAGTAGAAACTAAACAGAAACTTAATAAAAGGAGAACAACATGAATTTAAGATAGCACCTCACATAAATATTTAATAACATTAACATGTATTAGCTCATTTATAAATAATTCATTTATTGTGTTTCATAAATATCACATTTGCAAATGCCTCATGACAAGTGCTTGAATTTACTAGTATTCAGAAAGCTTCCCCTGCTTTCTTCATTATTCAGAGTAGGATTAAATGGTCGGCAAAATGATAAAATAAAATTTAAAAATGCACAATTGAGCTTTTAAAAGTGAATCATAGCAATCAGTCTCATCATAAGAGGAAACCGTTCAAATGTTGTCGTATAACAGATGGGTCAGTTGTTTTTCTTGGACCTTTCATCACCAGCAAGGAACGAGGTAAAGCTACGGACAAGTCGGCAAGGCTTTACCCACTCAGAGGCTGTTGTGAATCTTTAAACCCATTCCAATAACAGTTAAAGAATGGAAATCAATCTTTGGGTTTTAAGGATTTATTCTTTTCTCCCTCTCTTTATCACAGAAAACAAGCTTTCTCTCAGAGGCCTTTTTTCCTGACAATTCATCAGTATTGGAGACCTTGGATCCCTCCTTCAGCTTGCATGAGACAGTTGCCAAGGTAAAAATAATTGCTTCCATCACACCCCAAATCACAGATTATTTAACAGCGACTCAGCCAGAATCCATCAATTGAGTAATTTATAACTCATTAAGGTCTATGACATAATTGGAACTGACAGTAAGCATGTCAGATCCTTATTAATTTAATGTATGCATTCTCCCCCCCCCCCCCTTACTGATGAGGTAAAATCCTTGTCTGATTGTCTAAGTGTAGTAAAAACAGCCAGTTCTAATTTTTCCTCATGGAACCAGTGCTATTCACTGTCATGCAAATACTGCTAGGTTTAAAATGAATTGCTGTTAGAAAATTCACTGATGCTTCGATAGTTGCATTCATCATTGTATCTGTGCGTTTATTTTTAGACCGGTGTGTCACATTGATGCACACTTTGCGCATGCTTCAGTAGTGCAGCACGTTGTCAGTGGCCTCCCCTTTTGCTCCTTTATTGCTTAATCTGAACTGGTACAGAAACAATAAGGTAGTGTCAGCAGCTGTAATTAACCAAGAGATGGATAGATAGATAAAAGCATTTTGAGAACTTAGAAACCCTGGTAGTTAATTTGTTTGTTTGAATGAACACATTTGCATAAAGCTCAGCTAGTTCTCTGCAGCAAGAAACAAACTTGAAACCCTTAGGCCAGATCTTCACAGCTCCTACATGCCCACCTAGTCACTTTCTTCCCAGGCTTTTTTCTAGCCTGTCCCCTGCAGGCAACACTGCTGGCTCTGTTATCCTTCTTCCTCTCATCAGGGAGTTCAGTGCCAGCTGTGTTACACTCATATAGGGCAATATTCTGATGTACAGTCAAAGGGAATTGCATAGTACCAGCATACTCATCCCCATGCAGGCAAGACAATATCCATTAGCTTTTGTTCCTCCATAAAGCCATATGCTGCTGTGTACATAGTGAACACAGGGCAACACAGTAAGGTTTGGGATGAAGGGTCTGTCTGACTGTCTGTCTATCTATTTGTCTGTCACTGATTCATGTATGTATTTATTTATTTCTCTGGTTGATGGCAAGCCTTTAATGATGTGAAATCCAAACTGTGTTCACGGCTTCCCGATATTCTTTAAGCCTTTTGCCCACTGTACCAGACCCTGTATCCATTCATCTTCTCCCCTGTAGAGAAAGTGAATTTCTCTCAAAGGCAGCGGGGGAGGACACTGACAGCCTTCTCTTGTGAATTCTCTCTGAATGTTAAGTCCCCAGCTGCTTGTTGGTGAGAGAGCCATCAGGCTTGAAGGAAACTTGGTCACCAGCACCCCTCAAACAGCAGTACCCCAAAGCCACCTGTCAGGGGGGTGGCCCGTGTGTATGTATGCTGTTGGTAGCACTGACATGCCACTTTATTAAAAAGTAGCAGTCCCGCCTTCCATCTCTCCCCATCACTGATTGCTTGGCTAAAGGCTCAGGCTTGACAGCTCATTTTTCACACTATCTGCTTTTAGTCTTAGAAAGGCAAGACTTGTAGCTGAGACAAAAGTGTGGGGTGTGGGGACTTATATTAAGCCCCCAAAGACATGTGTTTGAGGTGAACTGATGATTCTCAAATCTCTTTTTCTGTGTGTGTAAGTGAATGAGTGCATGAGATTGCCCTGTGATGGACTGGCATTCTGGGGTAGGTTCCAGACCACCATGGTTCTACATCAAACAAGCATTTGCTAATAATGGATGGGTGGATAGATAAAAAATATGCAATGAGATATTTCAAGTAAAATGGGATCTGGGGGAAAAAAAAGGCAATGCAACTTGATATTTAAATATAGTTGTGACAACACAATGAGTGAAATTTCATTAAAAGTTCCTCCAAATATTATACAATGTGATACTATTTATGAAATATTATGTTAACATTTGTTGGAACAGACAGATGTTATTCAGACCACGCAGTACAAAAGGTAAATGCCAGCAGGAGGTACAATCTGAGCAGGTAGCATCTAGGTTAGACCCACTGCCTCTGGAGTTGAAGGTCCCACAGTTGAATCTCACTTCCTGCTATAGTACCCTTGACCAGTTGCTCTAGTAAAAATGTTCAGGTGTATAACCTGGTAAATTATTCTAAAGAGCTTATCGTTGTAAGTGGGGAGCACAGTGGTGCAGCAGGTTTGGCTTGTGCCTGCTCTCTGGCAGGTCCGGGGTTCGTGTCCTGCTTGGGGTGCCTTGCGACGGCTTGGCATCCCATCCTAGGTGTGTCCCCTCCCCCTCCAGCCTTACACCCTGTGTTGCCAGGTTAGGCTCCGGCTCGCCGCAACCCTGCTTGGGACCGGCGACTTGAGACTGTGTGTGTGTATCATCATAGTAAGTCACTTTGGAGAAAAGTGTCAGTCAAATCAATGTAAATCAAAGGCTGAGCCACTTGTGCATATCATCAGTGGAAGTCTGAGTGCTATTGTTCCCCAGAATTTAATCATTTCAATGATCAGAACTGAAATGTGAGAATTTGTTAAAAGAATCTTCAACTGAATAACAACATTTAATATAATCATATATAGCAGCATATATCATATAGTAGCATATTTAGAGAAAAATGAATTTGGTTGCACTTTCAGGACCGCAGAATAATAGCCGTATTGAATAACAAAAACAAAATTCTCTTTCACACAGCTTTCTGTCCTGTTTCAAAGTCAAATAAATGTGAAAAAACACACACAACTTGCACACACAACAGGTATCCGATTAGATTCTGAGACACCTGAATGAGGTAACTCCTCCTCTCCAGGAACCCCTGGAAATGCACCAAACAGGACACACTGCTATTCAGTTGAGACAGTTCAGATACAGAAAAAATAAAATAATCCTCATGCCAAACTGTAAAACATAAAAAAGTTGTCTGCCTTTGTCTGCAGAATGTATGGACCCAACAATGGTACAAAGTCCATGAAATAGGCTATAACAGGCATTGCGCTTTTGGAATTTCACCAAGTTTAGTCTTCATTGACATGGGTGCTGACAGAATCTAAAAATAATTAATTTGTATGCATCTTTTTTTTCAGAGGTTTATGAAGTGTGCTGTATTACTATTGAAATTCACTGTTCTTGACTTTTTTTTTTTTCTTTTTTCCCCTTCTTCTTCTAATAAATAATACAGACTCTGGATAATGGCATACAGCACACTTGTAATCCCCACCAAACTTTATGAAGTAATATTACTATCCACATCTAAAATTTCAGCAAAGCAATAAAATCATTTTATGACCTACTTCTGTTCTGGTGACACTCCTCACCCCAACAGAATGAGATAAATAAATTTTTCCAAATAATACAGTCATAATTTCTGATTTTTTTTCACAATATTGCCATTAAACATGGTGCATTTAAATATGTATACTGTTCAACATAGTGGTCCTACCTACTGCTTCTTTATACACTGTTCAACAGTATTGACAAGAACTTGTTTGCTGTGAAAACATAAAATATGGATATTCAAATGGCACACACAACCATTGTTATGTTCTGTTGTAGAAGAATGTTTAAATCTCTACCTTCAAGAGACCTAGCAACTTTAGACAGTGAGTTTTGGGAGAGAGCTTCTTCATCTTTGGAACACAACCAAATTTTGTCTGCAGAGTGAGACTATCAATTTTGAGACGGATATCCTAACATATGACATACAACTCAGAGTGAAGAGAAGTGCATTTCACAAGACCCAAATAGCTTTAAATAAAGACACACAAATGCCAAAGCGCAGAGTGTTTATCTGGTACCAGTGTTTTTCCTGGTGCACATCACACCACCAGCTACATATAGAATTGAGCCTTGTAGGGAATACAAAGGTGATTGTGACAAGTTTGTGAATCACATAGGAGATCATGAGAGAAGTCGGTCCAAAAGAGATGTATTCTGAAGCTATTGTTGAATGTTGAAAAGGCTTCAGCAGCTCTGAGGAAGAGAAGTCATTGTGCCACACTGGGGACAAAATAGAGAATGTTCAGGCTTCAAGTTTTAGAAGACTTGTGACTGGGATTACCAAGCAGCCAGAGGTCATGATGGGCTGCAGGGAGTGATGAGGTCCTGTAGGCCATGAGCAGATTGTTGAACTTGATACAGGCAGCTACAGAGACATGAGGGGAGATACACAGAATGCTTTGGCAGGTGAAACAGAGCTCTTGCAGCAGCATTCTGTATCACCTGGAGAGGTTTGATGGAGCCGGCTGGAAGGCCAGGGAGGAGGAGCTGCAGGAGTCCAAGCAGGACTACTTACAGAGAGTTTGTATAGTTTAACAGTGTTTCGGACTGGAGGACAAACCTACTCGGAAATGACGGATTTCAAGTCTTGGAGACGTTAAGTTGTAGATGGAGACATAAAGCTGTCTATTTTAACACCATATAATTGCACTTTCACCCCTCATCTACATTAATTAACGCAGGATGTTTTCTAGTATAAAACCGCTTGAAAAATGTGTCAGACTAAATTTGCAAATTTTAAAATGGGTGTGATCACACTCTAAATAAAGTGCTAATTGCAGTTGGAATGTTACAGCCCTTAGCCGTCACCAGTACTTCATAAGGAAGAATGCAGGCAAATACAATTAGAAATGACGATTAATATTCTGCAAAAATGTGACGGTAACATTCCTTCACATGTCGGGGTTGAGGAGCACCAACTGATGGGGTCATGCTGTTAGAACGTCTGTATATTTTTATATCTGAATGTGTGTATAATTTATTTTCTATTTCCTTAAAACTATTCCAGAGTGAGGGTGCTTGGGTTTAGGTTTCATAAATATTTCCCTGGAAATTAAAAAAATCTATAAAAATCCCCTCTGTTCCCTGTTCCCAGTTTACTTCATGTTGAAACCCCTCAGGACCCTGGAATTTTTTCTGCCTTGTTACAAGAACACCAGGGGATTTCTCTCTTTGTCCTGGTCTCTCACACTCATTTTTCAACAACAGTTTTGGCCACAGCTGCTACAGGATAGTATTTCTCCCATGGTATCTATGTATTTTTATTTATTTATTGAGAATGAGCTGCCGTGAAGGGGCTCGTACAGTTCACACTTTCTATACATGTTCACATGATACTGCATACAAGCCCACAGACATTGCAGACTACAAGGTCCAGCTCTTCCGCAACATGACACACACTCATCTCGTGCCATAAATCGATAAGTGAGGCTGGTGCTGGTGCTGGAAAAACTGGACAAAAGGTTTTCAGTATCACTGTTTGATATCAGCTTATGTCCTTTGGTTAGCATATTATGTCAGTGAAATTGTTTTTTTTTTTTTTTTTTTTTTTTGATTTGGAATGAAGGTAATTTCATTTTCTTTCAAGATGTGTTAACATAGGAATCATTCAGTCTAAGTAGAAAGATGTCAGTCACTGGCAAATATAACTATTAAAAAAAGATATCTGTTTTTCTTACATATGAGTCTTTACAGTAGAATGGATAGAAGTAACATGTTAGATGTGATCAGTATGAAAGTGGGATACACACAGGCTTCTGTAGATATGCATTTAGCTCAAGAAAGGGTCAAATTAAGAGGTGGGTCATTTTAGGACATAACTGCCAACCTGAAAGTTTTTGCGGAGGTGGAATTTGTGAGATTCACAGTTAAATGTATGTAGTGTATAGTGTATTCACACATCGATTGCCTTAATTCTTTATTATTGTTTTTATTGATATTGTCACTTAACTGCCATGAACTTCTGTCATGTCGTAAGGTAAGCTATAATATAATACATAATAAAACTTTTTATGGCAGGACATCAATTTAGGCACCTTAATGTGATGTTAGCCAAAAAATTTTATTTTTACATTTTCCTTCTCTTAACTTGAAGTAATTAAAGCAAAATATAATAAAGTTTGAGGATCTGCTCTACTGGTTGCGCCGGTAACAGCAGACAGGTACATTGATCTAGTGGTCCGGCACGTGTAAAGAACCCATTAACCTCTGTGTCATGAAGTGAGCCCGGAAAGGGAACGATAAGAGAAGAGGAGATGCTGAACAGGGGGACGGAGGGCCGGGTTGTCACTGGTAGGGTGACGGGTTTAAATGAAGCCACTGCGGACGGAGAGCCTTGCTGTCAGGTAGCAGTGCAGAGGTAAACCGGGATGGATGTCAGCAGAAAGAAGGGCTGTCAGGGGAAACTTAAGGTGGACTTTTACAATGTGCTAGAAAGAGATAAATACAGAGTCTGAGTGAAATGGCTATATTGTGTTTAGACAGACTAAATGAGTGGCGTGGGAAGAGGAAGCAGTGGCTGAAACATAATGGAAGCAGGAGGGATGGGGCTTGTCCTGTCCAAGGGGTTACAATGGAAACATCTCAATCATCACCTTCACATTTCAAGTGATGGATCTTTTTCCATTTTTCTTTAGGATTGCTGTGGCCTGGAAACTCCTTTTTAAATTTTCATTAAAAAAATAAAATGCATCAATATATAACCATGGGGAGGGAGGGAGGGAGGGATGGATGGATGGATGGATGGATGGATAACTAATAAACTAAAAGGGAGGAAAGACAGTATTGCATAAAATGTGAACGCGTACACCTTCACTACCGTGCTGTATATGGTAAAATACAAGCTTTAGGCTCTGCAAATCTATTGTATACTGTATATTTATAAAGTGTCTCAAAGTACATGGAGGGGATACCTCTTCCTCTGTACATGTGGAGAGGACAGTGAATACTGTAAAGATGATGTAACCAGATCAGACATACTACCAGCGTGATTTCTGACCTCCAGGCAGCCACAGTCAGCATGACAATAAAGCATGTGTTTTGTGCACAGTTTGACACAGATTTGCCTGAGTGTCTGAACAGGGGTAACTGGAGAGGATCAGGACAGCCTGTACCCAGAAACGTTTGTCATGTACAGGAATCAACAGCAAAATTACTTATAAAGAGGCTTCAGAAAAATGCATTAATGAATTCCAAACAATATTGAAAAAATCACTTTCTGTCTTCTCTTAAAGTTGTTGTGGACTTCCATGCAAGTATAACACAAGAAATAAAAGTAATACGTTTAACTGAATTACATAAGAAATGGTTATAATAAGAAGAGTAAAAACACCTGAATTTATCCAGAATCCCAGGTATATCCTTGGGTTTTTCAGGCTTGTAGGTAGAAACCATATAAAGTCTCTCCCAAGCAAAGTGCAGGTGCAGTAAGTAATATGTGTACAAGCAGTGGCTGCAAATATGAAGGTTTCTGGTTCAAGTCCCAAGGGATGGACTTGTTTTATTATCCTTCAGCATGGTACTGCTCTATATTTGAGTGAAATGGTGAGCTGCATTGGTTAAAAGGTCCAGCTATACAATGCGCTATCAATTGCGTTGCTGTGTTGTTGCAAGAAGGGTTACAATCTGTTTCTCTTCATAATATAGTGTGAAATGTCTTATGTTTCAATGGATTTCTTTTTGCTTGCAACCATGGTGCACATTTTTAGTAAACAGGACCAAAGTATGTTTTATATTTTGTACATTTCTTGCTAAAAAATTATTTGTAAATATTCATGTTTAAACATACATTTTTACATAATGCATATTTTCTGATTTAAGTATTCATACTTTACAGAATGTAGTACTTGTTTATGCCTTTTACTAATTTTCACACTGCATATTTCAGGAGATCTAAGTATGTAATTTTCACTTAAAAAAAAAAAAGAACATTGCCTTTTGCCCCATCATTAACTTAAAAGACTGTTTCCCTGGAGTTTGAAAATGTCCTTGATCCAACATGATACCACAGTGAAATTGCTTAACCTTCTATTTAAAGAGAAGGAGATCATGCAGAAAGATGCATAAGAAACTACATCTCAGGGTCGACACTGTGGATGCATTTCACTCCTGCAGGTTTGTGCTTTAAAGCAAGGTATCGTATAAAGGCAAACCAGCATGGAATAAAGCAAGTGAACATCTGGCTGGTCCGAAAAGACTTCAGAATGCACACATGCTCATTTGAGAGTTCTGTTTTCCGATTCATGCCACATAAATAATGCCAGAGTTTATTGCGCTCTAATATATAACATGACGAGATGTCAGGAAGTAATTCTGCCTGACACTCTGGGGTTTACTCTAAATTCTGATGACAGTCTTCACACTTGCTCCACTGTCACCTGGGCAACACAAGTGGCGTCTTTGTGTATGAAATCTGACACCAGTCTATTGATGTGCATTGTAATAGAAGAGCGTAATTTGTCAGAAGATTTGAGCCTGTCCAGCTATATATCTCACTGGCTCACAGCACAGCTCACATTTACAGCTCATCCATCACTGATTATGAAACAACTGTTGAAGTGAAGTGAACAAATTAAGGGATGGAGGTATTTGAAATGGGGGTGTGAGGGTACGGCAGGTTTGGCTGGTGCCTGCTGTGTGGCGGGTCTGGGGTTCGAGCCCTACTCGGGGTGCCTCGTGATGGTCTGGCGTCCCGTCCTGGATGTGTCCCCTCCTGGGTGTGTCCCCTCCTCCTGCGGCCTGGCGCCCTCCGTTGCCAGATTAGGCTCCGGCCCGCCGCGACCCCGCTTAAGACAAGCAATTGTTGACATTGGTGGGCTGGTACTTGAAATCCTAATGGGTGTTTTGTTTTCTGAACTATCACTAATAATAAGAAAAACAAACTATACATTGTACAAAGTACAAACTATAGCTGTTTATGAATTTTCCCATTTCACACACTCTCTGAAACCACTTGTCCCAAGCAGGGCTGCAGCAAACCGGAGCCTAACCCGGCAGGACGGGACGCCAGTCCGTCACCAGGCACCCCGATCAGGACTCGAATCCCAGACCCGCCAAAGAGGAGGCCCCAGCCAAATTCGCTTCGCCACCGCGCCCCCACATTTTCCCACTTCATCTCGCTTTAAATTAAATTCACCGTTGTACAGAAATTAAAAATGCGATTAAAAGAAGTATATTTAAGAACATGACAGGAAGTGGTGACTACCTCCAAGCTTTCGGTTCCTTCTCTGTAAGGAGGACCTTGTTTGTATAACAATGGCACCTATACAGTTCACTTGGCAGAGCACTTAGTCAAAAGGAACCCTGTCAAAACTTGATTGGCTCATCCATCACAATTGCTCACAAGGCCGTTCGCAGCGTTTGGGGATGCTCCTGAAATTCGGAAAAATCAAAGGCAAGGCAATCAGGCGTGGGTGATTGGCAGCCGGCGGAGAAGTGCCATTTCATTGTGTTTTTAGGAAATTACATATGAGGTCCAGGCCGCACAGCTCCTTGGGGACCTGTCAGTAATGTTTATTAAGCAGGTTTGTCATTCAGTTCCCGTACTCGTATGATGTTTCCTCGCAGCAAACCACAGGAGTACAGTAATGGTGTGTCCAAGATTCAGTGCCTGTCACAGCAGCACCTTCATTTCCATCGCTGTCAGTGGTTCTGGGAAAGACTTCTATTCATCCATATCCGTACGTGTATAGAAATACATAGACGGTGTATAATTCGGACTCCGAATTGTATATGAAAGGTAATAACGGAACATATTTTGAGAGTTATTATGGAAGATATTTCCAGTTTCTTGGCTAAATATTCATGTGGGTCATAGTTTGAAAGAGCACCGGGTCTGACGCACGCTTGCTGTATTTGTCATCTTTAACACTAATGTTCTCTTTATAGGTATAATCATATGTGACATTTTTTTCTGTGTCTTGTAAGTTTGTGTGGTATCAAAGCTACACTTTAATAATACATATATAGCCTTAACAACATGGACTTTATAGTTTCTGCCAGATGCAATAGCATCCTTGAAAGACAAAGAAAAAAAACTGTCTAAAACGTCTTTGTCTCCAAACAATTCCGCGTATAAGTGAAAGCGATAATTATTCTTATTTTTGTGTTTAATAGCTGGATGTTACGTGTGTATGTGAAAATGATTTATTTAGTGGTGCTCTTTAGATATTTTTCCCTGCCTTTTCATTACTTGATGGAATAACCTTGCATTGTCATTCTTTATGAGTTCTTTTTTGAGCAATTACACTGGAAATAATACAGCCATCAACTGCACTGCGACAAGCGTGTTCCAACCAATAATTAGTCGTTTTTATCAGAGAAGAGTATATTGATGGACTTTAATTTCTCACCGTTGGATTTTCACTTTCTGTACCCCGGTTGAGCTATTGTAAACTAATAATTAGAGGCATGAAAGTTTGCAATTTAATTGTTCAGGGTGTCAGTATAATGGGCTGTTAGTGAACATGTCAGTGGAGAGAAGAAAAACATGAAGGAGCAGGGCTTTCTTTTCATGAAAAACCAACAAGTATCACTATGGTGCCCCATGCAGACTTACCAAGAAATAACAGCCATACCACATTTTTAATGCCTTTGAGTGTTAGGACCACTTTGTTCAGTGTGTGACAAAGGACATCTCTGTCTGTAAACTTTGGTCAAGACGTAAGCTTTCTGAAACATGATTGTGTCACCGGCAGTGTTTCTTTCTTATTGTTTGTTTTTACCTTCTGACATGTACTGCCATCTGGTATCTTAATGAGCAGAGCAGAAGGCTTTAGGACACGGATTCCATCTCTCGCCATATTGCACCCATAAAAATGTAAGACGGCAGTCATCAAAGCGTTAATTAAAGCCCCCCCCCCCACTATATTGTTTTTCATGTTTCAGTAGTTTAGTCATGTCCATAAGGGTGTTTCAAAGGAAATGTGAATGTTTCGACAAAGCAGGGTTTTTTTTTTTTTTTTTGGGAACGTGTTTAATAACAGTATCACTGAGGCCTCATGGAGTCAGGTTCTGGCTATGGATCACACCTTTTCTAATATCGTATGCAAGTAGAAAAAGAACATTTATAAAACTGACATTCATTTCATGTTGCTGCTGTGATATCAGTAAACTATAACATTGCCAAAATAACTTGCCAAGAATTATCTGAATGGCTGGTATTGTGCAGGATGACATAATACCAGTCACTTTGTTGTCTTTATACTCAATTCTAGTCATCTCTTTGTTTGACTGTTTTGACTAACTAGTGCACTACTCTATTCTGAATGTTGTTACATACATGTAGAGAGTATTTGCTTTGGTAAAGTAGCAGTCAGTTGTTTGGAGCATAAAGTAATTTGTGTGTGTGTGTGTGTGTGTGTGTGTGTGTGTGTGTGTGTGTGTGTGTAATTACATTTTCATTATCTGATATTTATTTGATAATTAAATTAGTAAAATATGAAATATTTAATGTTTTCATATTGTAACAGATGCAAACCTGGTAGTCCAGTTATACAGAGCGACTACATTTACTTTTAACTGGTGATTTTATCCAAAGCAACTTAGTAATTTACCAATTCATACGGCAGAGTAATTCATGCTGTCTTTACTCAGGCTACGTATCTTGCTCAAGGGTAGCAAGGCAGGAGTAGGATTTCAAACCTGGTTTCTTTAAGTGAAAACCAGCAGGTTTAACCATTACACCACCTACTGGCCAGGTTAATCAGCACTATTGAAGTAAAACAGCAGTTGTAATCCACATAACCGGAATATTATTTGTCTAGAGCAGTGGTTTCAAGAGGTACATTTTTACTTTGAGGAAAGAGTATTACAGTTATGTAAGTGCAGACATGGGACAGAAAAAGACCCTTAAAGTGCAGCTGGATGTGTGGGCTGTTTTAAAGTGCTTAACAGATGAGTCGTGTGTGTGTGGTGGAGAGCTGGGAGAAGAACAGCTGGGACTGATGTTCTACTCTCATAGAATTGTTTACATGAAGAATTTCAGAGGACAACTATTTTCATTTCTTTGTTTTCTTTTACTAATACATTTAATTTTTATCAGTTTTTTCCTGTTTTATTTTTTGTTAATTTCACCACTTAGCTTCTCAAAAATGGACTTATATAGAATTTTTCTATTTTCCCCCAAGGTAAATTCAAGACGTTGCGGTCAGTCTTCCACTATCATCCGTGCTTACTGTCGATAAAAACTGCTCTAGAATAATGAAATAGGAGTTTCTTGTTCTGTGCTGAAAACAGTCACTTCTCATTTTCTTCAGTAAGGAGATGTATCCTAACCAGTAACAGGTGCAACGCTCTTCCTTCAGGCGTCACCTTCCATTTCACTTCTTCTCAATGCTTACATTTTACGCTAAACATCTTGACAATGGGCTCATTCACGTAGAGCTTCCCATATAGTATCTATCAGCATTGTGTGTTTCTTCAGAGAAAGGCAGTTTGTGCTTGTAGTCACAACCTTTTAGTATTTCCTTGCGAACCTAGGCTTAAATAACATGACCAGCAGACTGGTTTATCTGTTCATTTGTCATATTGTATATGTATAAAGGTACCCATCCATAATATAAAGACTCCTAAATGAACAGAGTACTACAGTTACACAATTTATATGTTTGCGATCTAGGGGTAGCAGGTGGTTAAAGCCACTGCCTTCAGCTTGAAGGACCCAGGTTTTAATGCCACCTCCTGCTCTAGTTCCCTTGGGCAAGATATAAACTATGAATTAATAATGTGGAAATTACACAGCTATACAAATGGGTAAATCACTTTGGGGAAACGTGTCATATAAATTTGAAATAAATTCCCGAGATAGAAAGAAAAACTAAGCAATGTGCGACAGAGAGACTTGCCTAGTAGTGGTTTGCTGCAACAGAGAGACTTGCCTAGTAGTGGTTTGCTGGATCTGTAAAAGAAAGCCACAAGTCTGTACGTCTTTTCAGACAAAAGCGTCAGCTAAATGAGCAAATGTAAATACATGCACTCTGTTTGATGAATGGGATCCCCCTTTTTTATAGTGATTTACAACACTAACAGCACTGGGTCACGGAAACGTAAACAGTACTCAGAGAAATTGTCAATGTATACACATAAATACAACGAAGATGATGGCTCACAGGTCAAATGTTAATTTGTGTAGTGGAAGGAATGTAAATACTTGGGATACCCATATACTGTATCAGTAGAGTCAAGTATAGTTCAGGTACAGAGTACAACAAAATGCATTTCCTTACCAAGTATATATGAATAATAAGCCTGCATAGCATATGTTAAAACAAATTGATTAACTGATCATTGATTAACAAAAAACACGGATGGATGGATAGGTACATAGATAAATGCATAAATCCATAGACAGACGGATATCAGTGCTAACAGAGGAGGCCATATACTGGAAAGGGAACACCAACTTAGAGCACTTAGCTTGTCTTCTCCAAGGAGAGCCTCTGCTGTCAAAGAGCGCCAGAGGACTCCACTCCAGCTCCTCCAGGCTTCAGACAAATTTATTCCCAGCAAACTCGAGGCACTTTAGGGTGTCCGGAAAAAGGACAGCAACTGTTGAAAACCCACGGTGCACGCAGTCTGATAGTACCTCAGGAAACCTCAATCCATCACATCTGAAATTGTAGAGGGAAATTAAAGCATGTTTTAGAGGACAAGAAAAATGTACAGTATATAGTGAAAATATACTTAATTAAAATTAAAAACATTTGCTGCATAAAAAAGGACACACATAATCGAGTTCTCAGCTTCCCATTTCACTCTGGGCAGCGGATCCTGGCTCTGCTCCTGAACCACACTTCTCCTTTCACTCTAGCTTCACTAGCCCTCCTCTGCAGATGGCGATGTCTCCTCCTTGAGGGGCTTCTTAAGGGACAGGGTATCAGTTTCATCCAGATGGCCTATAAGCCCATGTTCGTCCAGCTCTTCCTCGTCTCCCTGGGTGACTGGTGGCCTGCAGGTTCCAAATCGGGCCCTGCGACTGATCCTGACCGTACCAGTTTCTCCACCACCAGTTCACTTTGTCTTTTTGCACTGTTAAAGCTCTGAGCTACACTGATTGCAGTGGCTCTCATTATGACAGCTCTTGTCACGTTCTGTCTGTTACCCTGACCTCCATCGCCCTTTCCCCCTGGCCGTCCTCGACAGGAGCGCATTCTTTCATCCCTGCTGGCATCCTTGCAACAGGCTGCCTTCTCCCCAGTCTTTCCCATGTCTTTCTCCCTTGTTTGTTTTTGCCTGTTTACTCTTTCTACTGCCCTTTACATGCTTCATAATTTCGTTTGCAAAAGGTAAACGTTTCCATCATTATTTAATATTGTAGGCTGTCTTGTAGAATACCTTCTGGACTGGAAACGATATGACCCAGAAGAAGAATCTTACGTGCCTTCAGAAGACATGTTAGACCCCTCAATGTCTGTAACAGAAAACATTCGGACCATGCAGCATCTTGTCTCAGGCAAAGGCCTTTCTCCATTTGATGGTGCATGGTAGGAGCACTTTGGGGAAGGTCTAGGGAGTGAAATCCAGGGAACATTGGTTCTTCACCAGCCAACAGCTTCGTGATTGTTGTCGTCATCAGTGGGCATACATCAGTGTAGCAGTTCTTAAGTGTGTGTGTCATTGCATAAAACAGAGAGAAATTGTCTTTTCCAGTGGTCTCCTGTTTGGGTGCAACATTTTAAAGACCAAGGGAGCATTTCAGCAATTGTGAGATCTTATTAGACAAGTGCTGAGAAACATAGCTCAGAAATGGTGAGCAATAGTGCTCCTCTGTGCCCACAAAATGTGGGCTTTGTTGTAGTTATCAAGTGATCATCTACCAACCTAATTAAATAATGGAGTCTATTAATTTATAGATTAACAGCAACTTTAAAATAGTATTTACAAGACAAGGTGCACATCCTGCATTGAAATACTCTTATGTAAAATTACATCTTGATGTATGAAATCACAAAACAATTTTTAATTTATATTCCAATTTAAACAAACATTAATAGCTGTCTTACATATGAATTAATTTGTTTTTGGAACTGAAAAAGGAGGACAATTTTCTATTCCTCCGTGTAATTTGTCAGTTTATTCCCTTTTTTTCACATTATTTTTCATGTGCGCATACATTTAGGCTATTTTTCCAATGAAAAGAATGCATCAGAATAAAGTTATAAATAAGAAATCTGTGGCCTTTTCTGTATTGTTACATTATGCAGCCTTGATAAATATTTCTGTACTGTTATTACTCACTCTGCTCAAATCAATGCTCCAATCTTTCTCCTCTGTGATTGATTTCACAGTTTCTGATGTTGCAGAGTGACTTAAGATACTGTTAAAAATTTTGCAGTGTAATGTAAAAACACTTTCCTGCATGGAAGGCAGTTGTGTACTACCTTGGTAGCATAGTACCGCCAGTTAATTGCACCTGCCTGAACTCTGTACATGCCTTTGTGCGAGACTGTGTGTGTGTGTGTGTGTGTGTGTGTGTGTGTGTGTGTGTGTGTGTGTGTGTGTGTCAGCATGCGCATCATGGAACATGTTGTATCAGGAAACCAACCTGTTTCACCAATGGTTTCCATGAGGTGTGGTATAATAGAGATGATACTGTGACACCAGTGCTTTTTCCCTACACCTCCACTCAGAAACCCAATAATAGTAATACCAATGGGAATATAATCACAATGGAAATATTTCAGAAACCCAAGTTCTGATGACAGTAAAATTTACTTGGATTTTCATGGATTCAGCTTGATTTAAAAATGTGAAGACAGGCAGTTTTCCTTAGACAGGACTATAATGATTCTTTAAATTTTGCAAGGATATAAATTACTCTAATATATTGGTGATTCAGTCTAATAAAAATAATTTTCTACAAAGGTTAAGCAAAGTTTAATGCTGAGGTTCTCTAAATTCACTTTTTGATTCAGGTTACAGGAGCAGCCATTCTACGAGTCGTGTCTGATCCTGTTCTTCCATTTTATCCTTTGGATATTGCCTTGGAAATTCAGAATAAACTAAAAGGTAAATTTTTAAGTATCTTTGAGATCTAACTGGTTGATATGCTGATAAATATTATTTGCAGAGGTATAACATACTGTTGTGCACAGGTTTTTAATGACATCAGTAAACCAATTTACATCTTGTTTCTGTCCCGGATGAGCAGAAAGAAACTGACTATGAGTAAAGCAATTTAGAACTAAGAACAGCAGCCAGTATAACATGTGGTTCTCAAGGGCTGAAATTGCTCATCTATGAGTTAGAACTAGGCATTGAACCAATGCTGTCAAATTATGTCCCGTAAGGTATTTTTCATACTGTTATTACTGTTATTGTTTTGTGCAAACAGGAACTTGTGCAGTTTTTGGCTTTACACAGTACATCAGTCCCCTAACCACTGTTTAAACTGTCACTCCATTTTCTATTTCGTTTTTCAGCAGAATATTAAAGCACCCGATTGGCATAACTTTTTTTCCCCCAGACAAAGGCTGTTGAGAGATCTGGACAACCTGAATGCACTGCAGATACCCATCATCTTCTTTGGTTACATTAATAGACACACTGACACACGATATGGAAAGGTTATACTGTACAGAATACAGTGGCACACCAAGGTCAATCTGTTTAATGAAATTATCCAAATTGCAAACTGCAGTTGCACTTGATCAAGACCAAGGTTCATCCAGTGAATTAATTTAGTACTCTTGTACAACCAGGTAGAGGTGGTTTCAGTCACTCTTCCCAGACTGACCATCAAGGGTTTTTTTTTTTTTTTTTTTTTTTTTAAACTAGGCGCTCATCCAATTAGGTGGGCATATTGATTGCCTCATCATGGCTCTTGGATCGATGGCAAGTAACCTTGACATTTTTTGAATCCAGGCACAAGCACTCATCTCCTCCTTCCTTTATCCTGTAGAAGACAGGTCACCACACACTTAAATCTTATTCTCTACCCTATTTAGAAGGCAACTGAGTAGCAAGCACTCCCCGGGGCTGACCTCTCGTGGCAGTGTTGTAAGAGGTTTTAAATATTCATCTGATTGCAGAAGGCAAATGGGGGTTGTGGGGAGTATAGCTAAAACATTTTTAAATGTCTTATCCTAGTAGTTCTGTTTAAAAAAAAAAAAAAAAAAGCTGGAAAAAAATCCATTTGAAAATAAAACTGAAGATGACTGGTGACAATATTTTTGGATGATTTTAGATGTGTTAGGTAACCAGGGTAAGGATGTCCAAATGAAACGATGTCAGTGACACTAGTGCAAGAAAGTAGTATTTCTTTCAAAAAGGTGAGCATAAAGTGTATATTGCTTATGCGGATACAGTTTCTTTCAATGCTTTTCTTATTTTTCACAATGTTGCAGCTGAAGCAAAGAACAGTACTGCAAATGTATTGTGTACAGATGTGGATAAAATAATGGCAATATGAAAACACTTAGAACAGTGTATTATCATAGAATGGAATCAACATTGTTGCCACAGCGCTGGTATTGTAGGGCTAACATTTCAAAAACATCTGTAATAAATAAACAAACCAACCAATACAACATAACCTGCAATAAACCTGCCTCTGTAAAGACTGCATAAAAGCAATATATTCTGAAGAGACATTTTTGACTTTTTCCTAAGTCTTGATGGGTTTGTGTTTCGAGAACACTGGAACCTTGACTTCAGGGATGATATTAAATTCCTTACTTGGTCTCCAGTCTGCAGATCTAATCATTTATGGAAAATCCACTAATGCAGGAGGTGATGTACATTTCTACCTCCTTTATCCCTTGAGAAACTGCAGAGATTTGTTTGTTCAACAGTGTTCCACATTTCCACCAGTCACAGCTTAGGACTTGTATGCCAGCGTTCAAAGAAGAACTGCCTGTTCTGAAGGGCAGCGCGACTGTACGTACTTTCTTCTTGTACTTTGGCGTTTCGCTTTTTCTACCCTCCCCCCACACCAATATGGTGAAGTGACCTTTAAGTAACTTTGTGTTTAACCCAGACAATAGCCTAAAGTTAATGACTTAATGCCTATGGTTTTGATAGTTCTGCATTTAGATTTCTGCATTTCTTACCCAATGCTGCGTAAAGTGTTTATACTCACAAGTATTTACCCATTTATCCAGCTTGGGTAATTGTTACTGCAGCCATTTGGGATTAGTACCTTGCTCAAAGGTACAGCAGTGCAAATGGATTTTGAATCCAAGTCTTTCAAATTGCAGGGCAATGACAAGAAACAGTACTTTACCTGCTTCCCATTTATCATACATACATATATATATATACACACACACACACACACACACACACATATACATATATATAAAGTTTGGATTCACAGTATGTACTTTTATTCTGCATGAGCAACTGACCTTGTAAAAAAACTTCATCCTGCAGGAAACAGTTTTGTCCTCAATCATCTGTCCTCATTATCATTTAGCCTTAAGAAACTGTACCCCCCTGCAAGCACTAAATCACAGCATGCAGGTTCTAACATAATGTGTTTGATGTTCAGACCTTAATCCCACAGAGAGATTGCCCAGCTTTCTAAAAATGCAGTGTGCTCTTCACTCTAGTGTTGTCATGTACTTAAGTATAATGCTTATGATTTTCCTATTATACCCTGTACTTTGCACACATATTGCATCAGGTACCATTTAGGTCTCATAGAGGTGTTATGCAGATTTAGAAGGGGAGAAATTAAGCATCAAAGAACATATTCTTGAAGTAAATACTATTTACACATGATATTTACATTGACTCCCTTCGTCACTGAGAAGTGAAACGGAAAGTTATAAGACCACAAATTTCACCCCCCCCCCCCCCCCCAAAAAAAAAAAGAATGCATTGCCAACTCATAAGGATTGTACCGCAGTATATCCTGTTAATGATTCACATGTTTTATTTTATAATCATGCATACATTCTGGGAAGCACTGCTGTCATGGTTCCATAAAGCAGGACTAATGTATATAAACTGCCTTTCTCTATGATTCAAATGGGATAATTTCCTTTCTATGCTTCCCTCTTACTGGAGATGAAACAAATGCTTTTAACTGCAAGAAATAGCAACACAGAAGAAGGATTTTATCATCACAGTTAAGAATAAAGTGAAAGAAAGGGGGAGCTAAATGGATAATTCTTTGCTGAGGTCTTTCTTTTTTTAAATTGCTCCATGCTGTTTTTGGATTGGAAAAGTAAATGGATTTTCACGGACACCACATAATACTGTACTATTCATGAAGGCTGTAATGGGTTGCCTGAGATTAAACAGGCATAGCTAATTGAAACTTCAAGATCCTTTGTTCACTTTTCATAAAAAATGCATCTCTGCCTCTTTTTTTTTTTTTCTTTTTAATTTTAAAACTATAGCAATGAGATGGATGTTGGTTCTGCAAACACATTTTCAAATTATGAAGTATATGTGCCTTTGAATGTGTCCCCTTGTGTGTATGTGCTGTCCAGGAGTGCAAATTACAATGTTTATTCTCTATTTATTGAAAAGCCATCATAACACAGGCCATGTCTATTGTGCTATCTCTGTTTGTCCCTCTAGTTACAATCTCTGATGGATTATTTCAGTCCTTTCATAGTTTTCATAACTCATAAGCTCCCCGCAGACTAAAAACATTAACATTTGTTGAAGGAATCAGTTCCTGTGCTATTTTTCTCTTTTATCTGTATTACCTCTCAGACTACTTATAATGCATACATATTCTCCTGTGACTTTAATTCATGTTCTGTGGCATGCCAAACAATTCATATTTCATAGTGAAAAATGGGATAAAAGCATTACTCTGCTCCACAAATAAGTGTGGACTATGAGATGCTCGCTAGATAAATTTCACACAGTATGGCAGTTTGTTTCCATACTTAAAAAAAAAAAAGGAACTGTTCCACGCTTGACTGCTATTGAGGTGTAAATTACATCACTGTTGAAATGTTTATGCACATGACATCTCTTGAAATACATGTGTATCTGTACATTACAAGATCTTTAGCAATGTGAAATTGTTTGTTTTTTTTTTTTTTTTTTTTTGGGCGGGGGTGTGAACACAAGGCCATGTGTCACACTTCTGTTTTGTAATTAGCTTCATATGTAGTTCTTTCAGTTATAGCGCCACCCCCCGTACTGTTTTTGGCTGTGCAGGTGGAGAGCTGAGCTCGGAGGAGCTGCTGCAGAAGGCTGCTTCTCTGAGGGAGAGTACCGCGTTCTTCCAGTCGGAGATGATGCGTCCTGCCAATGACCCCAAGGAGCGAGACCCCTCCCATGTGCGCATGCTCAATGATGTGCTGCGAGACCTCGAGAGGAGCTTCACTGTCCCTCAGCCACCTCCTGGATTGTACAGGTAAGACCACTCAAGACATTTAAGGCCAAAATTTGAAGACTTGATTAGATCACATCATTTCACACACACATTCTTGCTACTGTCAGCCATTTGAAAGAGGTTCAATAACCATTATTCAAATAAACCATTTGTTTATAATTTACTATTATTTATTTTCCGATCGCTGATTTTACTATTATTTATATCAATTTGTACATAAGTGTAAACTTATTGTTTCAACTGGGGGTAAGTACCTTGATGAAAAATGTTGCGGCAGGACTGAGGTTCAAACCTTTGACCTGAAGACTGGAATGTGGTGGCTATAACCACAACATTACCAGCTGTCTTGGATAAATCCATTAAACAGCCCAAACAAGAGGAGGATACAAAAATGCTAAAAGTTTGTCGAGTTTTTCCTGTCAGCTGTCCTTTCATTCTTTCACTCGCAATGTGTGGAAGTCAGAAACATTTGAATTGGAATGTGTTTGCATAGATGGCATGTGCCATAAATATACTGTACACATCGTTGGGTGAATTGTCTTGAAACCGAGAGGTCCCTGATAAGTATTTCCCATACGGATAGCCCATATGGATAGACTATATTAAAGCATAAGTACATGTATATGTGTAGAAGACACATTCTGTAATAGCTGCTAAATTTTTAAAAGGGCATTTAAATATTTCAGTGCAAAATTCCATCAAAGCTACATCCATGAAAGTCCTAGGCATTGTAATCAAACCTGCCATGGTGGCTGCTTGCACTGCAAAAAAATGATTTCTTTGTCTCCCCGGTGCGATTACTCATCATTTTTCCTTCCAACGGGGACTGGTTTCACTGCATGATCAGTTCAAAGAATCCTTAAAGTATTAATTTAATTTACACAGCGCTAAATATGTGAGTACATTACACCATGTTCCCACAGTAAGTAAAATGAATTGGCAAATGAACAGAACAAATAAAAGTGCAAACTTTACTATACAAGAAGCTGGGAAAGCCTGTGCTTGAAACGGCACCCGAGAAGCGTCCATCAAGAAATAGACCTGAATTAGAAATACTTTCGAAGTGGTTGTTGGAGTGCTGAGAGCTGATTTTGGAGCTCTCCATGGTTCTGACTTTGCCCTGCAGCAACACAGGATTGTCTGTGCTCAGGGTCCTCTGGAACCTTTGACTGATACAAGGTTTCTCTGAAGTTTCTGTTCAGCCGCTGTTATATGCGCACTGTCCAGTATAAGTGGAATCATGGAGAATATAGTTAGGTGATGGACGGCAAATATTAAAAATGACTATAATATGTTTCTTATTATTGTTGTTGTCGTTGTCTAATAACAGCAACAATAATAATGCAATAATTATATTTTTTGGCTGCAGTATTTTCAGTTTCATTTTGTGATCTATCATCTTCCACTTTTTCTTTTCAGTAATACCAGAACACTCACTTTTTTGCTTCTTAGTCACTGTGGATAAAAAAATAACTTAAAAGAGAATTACAAATGAAAAGTTTAGTAACCAAAACATCAGCGCTTCTTAACACAAATATGATATCTTGTGGCGGCACAGCCGATGTTATCGTACAACAGATGGAGCAGTCCTCGTTAGATGTTACGACCCAACATAAGCACCCAAAATTATATAATAAGGTTAATGGGAAGGCTATTGTAAGTACAGGACTACTTGTACTGTTATTACTTGCAATGCTTTTAACTCCTTTCTGTTAAGCTATTCATATCATTCAAGTATCATTTTGCGATTAATGAATAAATTAAATCGTTATTTTTAACGATGTTGTCTTTAGAGAGGATTCCACACAAGGCTATTCTCTGCATTTTCAGCTCTTAGCTTTCTCTTTTTTTTTTCCCAGCATTGACTGGACGGCACTTAAGCTGGGAACTGAAAATTCAACTTGTTGGTAAAAGTAGAGTGTTGAATTATTTTTCTTCTGGCTTTCACACAGATATACAAATAGTTTTCTGAAGGGAATTATTGTATTAGCTATTATATTTATTAATGTTGTTGACACTTTTCTGCAAAGCAGCATAAAATGTTAAGCTAATTTATACAGCTGGATAATTTTTACTGGAGCAATTCACATATGTACTTTGTTCGATCTTACCTGACACCAGTTTTGAGTAGTACAATACCTGCTTCAGTGTTCCAGCACATGGAGTACAACATATCCAGTTCAAAGTCTCTCCTGTACACATTGTGCAAGTACCCAGCGATATTTACTTAACATTTATTTGTAAAATTGTCATGATAATGTATTGATATATTTACATTTATTTCATCTGTAATTTAAGTCCTGAAAATATCTTTTTCAACAGTACTTTGTTTTACAGTGTTATTTGCTGCATTAATATGCATGTCAGCTTTTTATTTCTATTTTTAATTAATTAGCATCATGGTTAACAGCTTTTGACTGCTAATAAATGCATGAAATAGGTAAAAAAAAAAAAAAAAAGTATGAAACCTTGGCAACAGCAGCGGGACACTTTAATGCATGACATTAAAAAGCATGGCGTGAGATGAAACAAACACATGTATGCTGTCAATGTGGAATGTACATCACAAGCACATAAAGTGAACGTTCTGAATGTTCTGTTGGTATTCATGGACCTTGGCATCTCATCTGGTCTGTTTGTTCATTTTGTGCGTGTTTCACATGACAGATGTGACTAATATTCTTTTACAAGAGCCACAAGTCTTTGTAGGTCTCCGTGTTATAAAATATAATGGTAATTGAAATTAAAGTGTGGATACAGTGCTTTTGCAGGTAAATATTTTGTCCTAACTCTGAAGTGGAACATTTAATGAATTAGATACAATTTCAAAGGCCAGATGATTTTCTATCTTATCTCTGTGATATTGTTAATTTCTCTACCTCCCACTAAGTTAATGCCTTTATTGATATGCTGCATTAATATTTACACAAAATAACATAGGGAACATAACTTCAGCCATAATAAAGGATGGGCAGTTTCATTCTTCAAGGCATTTATGATCTAAATGAGTGATTGATTTATAATGGATCCATGACATTTTAATAATAAAATTAATCAGTAGAAACTGGAATTGTAAATTCCCCATTCTGTCTGTTGAACTGTAACAAAGTTAGAAAAAGATTTCACTTCCTTTCTCTATTTATAGATATAACTACAATAAATATGTTTAAAAATCTAACACCAATTTGAAACTACAGCAGGTACGGTGACCTTTAGTAGCAAAAGTGTATCAATGTTAATGATAAAGGGGCAAAAACACTTCTGTGTGGGAGTGCTGTGCTTGGGGTCTGGGTCAAATAGACTGTATCCCAACCTTGATATTGTTTAGCAGAAGTAAAGTGCTTTGAGATGGCAACATCCAGTCAAAGGGCCCAGGTTTAAACCCTACCTCCAGCTGGAATACCAATGAACCAGGTACTTAACTGAAATCGACAGATCAGTAAAATAAATATACCAAGTAATAGATAAATATCGAAGGAACTATAGTGAAAACAGAAGTACATGTCTGTACACCTCACTTTAATTTTATTCAGGTCACACAAGTGTTTACTGGAATGCATGGTCAAAACCTTTTTAGAACATAAATGATATAGCATTTCTGATGCCTCTCGCATAAATTGTACTCAGAGCATTTGTAATTAGAGTAAGTATAATTAGAAATCATCCTTTAACAATTCAGAAGTCAGCCCAGAGCAAGACCTGAAAGTCAAAGATTGCATTTTTAAATGGGTCTTTAATGGTATAAACTCAGTTTGAAGTCTCAAGGTCAAAGCTGCTCACTAAACCTAATCCAACCTGTTTACAGATGAAGAATTACCCTATTTATTCCGCTTCGCTCCACGTAGCCAATCCCAGCCGAAATCAATAAACAATGCTGCGGTGTGAAGAAAAATGTCCCAAAAGACTCTCATTTCTGAACCATGTGATTGCGTCGCAAATCCTATCACCAGAGACATCTGAGTGCTATTTCATTGAGTAATCAGCCCCAAAATATTTCCTTTTAAAATTTATCTTACTGTCTCTTTCTGTGTTCTTCAGATATGATTTAAACATTTTATAAAATTCATTTAATAACCAGTTCTTTTGACACCACAGCCATTTATTCACATATGTATTGATCTTACATCGTTGAAATATTAAATATAAGAACACAAAATATTTTCACTAAGTAAGGAGATTATTGTTGTGCTCTTTAAAATGTGTTACTTCTTAAACAATACTGAATATTGCAACGTCTTGGTCAGTGTAAGCATTTAATCTTTTCAACTGTTCTTCTGTCTCTAGGAACATACTGTACAATCTGAATGTACATGCTACAGAGTTCTCTATCCTGAAAGATGCCCAAGATATGCAAAGACAGGACAAGATGAATCAGTCACTGTCCCAGGTTTTAAATGCCATTAACTCAGCTGAGAGGCTGATCAGAAGTGGGCTGGAACTATTTGAGAATGATCCTACTCAGACAAACTGATGCACGGCGTTCAGGCTGATAGCGCTTACTGACAAATGCCCCATGGATAACTACAACCTTATACTGCAGATAATCCATTTTTTTTTTTTTAAATATACATACTGAAAAGAATATGCTACAAAAATGCTTTAAGAAAATGTCAGTTATATGTTGTCAGTGAATCTATCCGTCTCTGAAGAAGTCCTGGCTTGGGGCAATTTCAGTGAACTAATAGATGTCAAATATTTCTGGCACTGAAATTGTCAGGCATTGTTTCTAAAAGCACTTTTGCTAAAAGAATAATAACAAATACGGTACGATACGAAAAACCTGCACTTAAAAGCCTGAAGGATGCAGCTAAAAAATAATCACCCCACAGCCAGGGAATGGAGGACTGGCAGAAACATATGGAGCACACCAACTAAGTAAATCTACTTGACAGAAGCCTTGGAGGATGTAACAGATTGCCATTTATCAAGTGTGAATGCAATCTTTGGAGTATTACAGCATTTCAGTTCTTCCGAGGGTTTTAAAACACTTGTATGACAGCGAAACTTACAACTTCAAGTTAAAAATGTTTTTTCTTTTTTTTTAAATTTGTGCATTACTGCTTTTTTTTTCTTTTTTTTTTTTTTTTTTTTTTTTTTTTTTTAACTTTCATTGTATAGTTTGTTGTTTAAATTTGGATTATATAGCTGTTATTGTTTATTTCATACTTCAGTGTAAATAAATATGCACTACTGTCTTTTCTTATTTCAAGGATTAGAATGACTAGAAAGGCAATGAGTGATGCTATTTGGAATCCAGTGTGGTGGTGTCTAAAAGCACAAACCAGAGATCTCAGTGTGCCTTACAATCACTTTGGGATGCATGACCTATTAATGCATACACAGATGCAAGTTAATGACAAATGTACAAATGATGTCACTCTGAGCTTCGGGTTGCACAGTTGTTTGGAAGCGTGTGTGAAAATACTTGGTGTGTATACTACTCTGATAGGAACCTAATAAGCCAGGAACTGACCTCTTCATTGATTTCCAGGAGCCTGTGGATTAAAGACTGGCTTCCACATTCTTTTCAGCTTCACTGTACATAAATCTCATGACTTCTGTAAAGTTATATATCCATGGTTTTTTTTTTCTAGATCCTTTTTTGTTTTGTCCTCTTTCCTATAACATTGCAGAAAATAGTTTCAATATTGCATTATACTTCAGCATCACCACACAGGGACTTAAATACTAAGAATAAGGTTTTTAACTTTCTTCTTTCATTATTACTTCCTGGGATACTTTGCAAATACTTAAGCAGTTGTGGAAAAGGAAACTAGAGGCGTACATTCATAACTGATGTATTTAGGATGCTATAACTGAAAATTTGCAGGCATAATCGGATTCTAATGTTATTGAGAAAGGGTCAGAAAATTAGGCTCGTGACAATAAAAATCTGTTGTCTGGTTCTTATGTTACACCTGATATGCACTGCACCTTTAATTTTTGTTTTTATATTTAAGGTAATTTCTTAATTTTTCAGTACAGTTGCATTGCTTGTGTTGTTTCCATGTTTATTTACTGTAAAAAATAATCCTCTAACAAGTGACAATAAGTAGTACAATGATTTTGCTTGACAAGCTTTTCAACAGTAAAATATAAGGCCATAAAATACTTTTTTTCAGGGAAATCAGTTTATAAAGCTTTAAATTAAAAATGTGCCTTTATATAAAACCAACAGCTTTAACATCTTCTATTGTATAAAAAATTTGGTTCTCTACAGTTAGTACATTTCAATGCCTATTATTAATACCAAAAAAGCATTTAGGGTTTCTTTGAAAATGGGTCCATAGTTACAAAAGTATACATAATACTGAGGGCAATATTCTGCATTCAGTGAGGCACTTATCTGGCCTTGACAAAGGTGGTGGTAAAATTGATTAGAGTTTTGTATTTGACTGCAGTAATATTATCTATTTAAGTTGATTGTTGCTGACCAATTTTAACAAAACTCCAGTTTAATTTTTGGTATGATTAAGGTATTGCAGTGCAATGTATTTTATGTAGTGTGAAAACATCTGCTGTATAAACCGACAAAAACGGAATAGTGCATAAACATTTCCTTCTAGTAATGACATCACACATGCAGAGGCATTGCAGAAATATATAAAACTTAGTACATCAACAACATATATACACAGCTCACAAAGAGTGACAATATTTGTGTAATACAAATGTAAAACACCTAAATATGTAGATATCTGGAAAGGGTTTTGCCTTTAAAGTTAAGAGCACAAGTATATTGGCTTTCAGAATAAATTATGTTGAATGTTATTCACTCTCCAGTTTTCTCTGTAACTGGTCCGGTTTATAGTGTACATGTCTTTGTTTGATATTGTACAGTATTTATATGCCATGCTTTGTAAAGTTAAGCAAACTATACATAGTTTGACAATTTTTCATAGTTATTGTTTTGTCTGTTTTATTTCCTTTGTGATTTTCAACCTTGTAAAAACATGAATGGTAATGATTTGTAAAGTAAGTTGTGAGAGTTGAGCATTTGATATTGTCAGCTTTATGGTGAAACTATATTTCAAGAATTCCTGCATATGGGTAAGAAAGATTATGCTGTTATACTTACAGGCTCTTTTGGTATATTAAGTAAAAACTATCAGGCGTGATGAGTTCAATTTCCGTTGATGTGAGAATACGTATTTGGAATGTTTATAGTATAAGTTGTTTTAATTGCAACATTGTTAGCAAGTTTTTCTTTTCAAAACACCAGCAGAAATCTGTATAATGCTATGACATCACTGTATCTTCATCACTGTGGCATAAATAAATCTTGATATTTGCAAGACATTAAATGCTTTATTACATCTTAGGGTTATTTATACTCTGCCTGTAACATTAAAACATTTTCATTGGAAAAAGAAATTGCACTTCTTGAGCGATAACATTCTAAAAGCAATTTTTATAAGACATGGCTGTAGTACCTTTTCTGACTCATTTTGCTATGCATGTATGAGAAATGGAAATCTATAAATCCTTTAATACGTGTAAATGTGTGCTAATTCTGGACCATTTTATTTTAAGAATGCACTTAGTCGTGTTTATTGTTCAGATTGTTTTGTTTCTCGTATGGGACACTTGGATGGTAAGAGGCTTATTTTTGCATGAAAAGCCTTGCTTTCTGCCTTATGCCTATTCAGGTACTCAGATATTTTCTACACGTTCCCAAGGCATATTCAGAATATGGAATTTTAGCGCTCCAGTCATAATCCATCTTTGGTTAGAGCGTTGCCAAATAACTAAAATGTTTCCAACTGCTCTCACAAGCCTTGGAAAATCACTATGTCTAACTTGTAACCTGTTGCAGTAATGGCAGCACTGGTCATGCCCATAATTTATTTATGGTGATATATTTGTCTTTAAAACTTGTATCGACTGTAAATATTCCAGTGGGTTTTACAATGTGTGCTGCATTAAAACTGTATTGATTGGGTCTGTGTAATTTCTATCTGTTGTAGCAATAAATGCAGTTTTGCAAGGCATGCTCTTGGATTCTTCTTTATAGAATGCTTATAAACATTACATAATTAAACTAAAAACTGACATACTTAGAGATTTGCAATGTAAATATTACACAGAAACCCTGTAGTTTGTAATATGTGACTGTTCTTCTGGGAGGCTAGAGCTTCTGCCTTAACACTCAGACTGCAGGTTCGAGTCTAATCTACTGCTGTAGTACCTGTGACCAAGATACTTACCTTGAAATGGTCCAGTAATAATTACTTGGCTGTTTAAATGGATAAATAAGTTGCTTTAAAGAAAAGAGTCAGCTAAATTAGTGATTTAGTACATATTATGTACTAATGCAGCAGGTAACATGAACACATACACATAAATTAATAGTACTTGAATTATAGCATTCCTTAAAACAAAAGTAACCCTGTCATTTTAATATTACATTATAAAGATGTATTTTACTATGCTGTAAATGTAATCTAATTCCACACATTTCTAAGGCAGAAATAAGAGTTTCACCGTCAGAGAAAGATGAAGTTGTATAACTTTAGGTATGCAATGTAGTGTGCTTTGGCAGCATGTTTCATTCATGGGCTCTGTTTGTCAAATAACACTAACACACCTTTTTCAATTTGCTGCTGAAAAAGATTCCAGAATAGAGATGAAACCTAAGTTTGTCATACAGATATATTGTACAGAAGCAGAGGAAACGGAAATATTGTATTATTCATTTAGCTAATGCCTTCGCCCAAGGTAACATTCTTAGGTTTATACAAGAAGCTACTTACAGTTATGGATATTTTCAGCATGTTTTCACTGCAGCAATTCAGGGAAGCCATGACTGTCAGCAAGCAAGAAAATGGCCTTAACCTTTATGCTGCATGTTGCTTCATTCAGTGTTCTTCCTGGAGCAGCTTCAGGGCAGATACCACGGTGAGTCACTCAGCAATGCTCAAGATGGGCCATATGTCATATCCCTAGATAAACACAAAACCCTGCAGTACAGGTACCACAAATGACAAAGGTGGGACTGACTAGACACTCATTTGGACCCATTGATTACAATTTACACCCATTAATTGGTTTATTACTGTGCACGTCTTGAGAATAAAAGTCACTCTCATACCCAGAAACCCCTATTAACCTTACATCGGTTTGCAAGTAGGAATTGCTGACAAACATTCCAGTTCATTTAGTTATTTATCTCAAGAAATTAAGACTTACTCCATATGGCAACGAAAGTGCACAAGATGCTTCCTTGCAGCAAAATTATAATTTTTCTACTCAATTCCAGTTATACCTTCAGATAAACTGTATACAGAGAAACTAAGCCTTAAAAATGTACATATGTTAGAAAGAAAAAAAACAGGGGTTACCATTTTTAAGGTAAAATCATGAACTCCAATTAGTACAGTTAATTTAAATGCACATTTATTAGCACACAGTTTTCTCCAAAGCAATGCACTAGTCAGAGTAAACAAAAGTGCATTTCGTAACAGTTACAGAACCAGACACGTGATTATTATACCTTTTTTTTTTTTTGGGAGAGGATAACTTCTTGGCAGGGCCCATTAATTAAAGAAAAAATGGATGTGCAATCTATGGAATCCACATGTACGATCTGTAGCGGCATCAGGTGAGCACACGGAAGTGGACAACGGTTGACACTTTCTGTTCAACTCAATATGCACCGTCACTGGAAAAAGGAAAATGTTCTTCCTTCCATCTGCAGTCTGCCAAAAGTGATGAAATACACAAATGTCACATCCCAAACTAGCAAAGGTAATTTTAAGACTTAAAAAATGTGCATTAAATTACAATTTACAATAACAATTGTTATTTTTACCAACAGCAAATTAAAATTGAATTCAGCAAAAATGTACACTAAATGACAATGGAATAGAGTCCTGTTGTACTCTTCTGGAGCCCTCCGGTGTCAACAAGGAATGTAACAATGATATATTTGAAGAGTGTTTTTAACATTGTAAAATGTTCATATTTAAGTCTGCAGCCACATTATGTACTCCATGAGGTCTTCATAGAAATATGAAGCGGGGCTGACGAGTAGAGTACTGTATAAAGTGCTCATCTAGGACTTACCTTTACCTCTGACTGAAGAAAAGGTCAGCAATTCAATACCCCCTTTATTAAGGCTTCATGCTGTATTCACAGAAATCAGCGTAATGGGACAACTGTGGGGGAGATGTGGAGTGCAGAGACAGTTGTAGCACAGAGGTTGTGGGTTCGAGTCCCCCTACTGCTGTACTGTTAGGTAAGGTACTTTACTGATACAGGACAAATATGCTCTTGTGTTTATGGATAAATAATTGTTGATGTAACATTTTTAGTAATCACTTAATTGTTGATCTACTATAGTAATTAGTAATTGTAGCTTTAGACAAGTATGTCATATAGATGGGGGAGTAGTGGGGAGCATTGCCACTTTGGGCCTGGATGTCCCAGGTTCCAGTCCCAGTTCTGCTGCTGTACCCTTGACCGAGCTACGTACCCTGAATTAATTAATGATGCGAAAGACCCGGATGTACCAGTGGGCCAATTTACTGTAGTAAAATCCATTATCATCATGCAACACTGCAAGTCGCCTTGGACGAAGCCGAAGGCACGTGAGTGACACACGTTTTTACATTTTCGTTCCAAAAATGCATTCGAAGCGCGCAAATGCGTCGGTCGCGTGCGGCCAAATCAGGCAGCCGCGGCGTGGACGCGCGTCCCAGGTGTGAGGCAGCGAGCAGAGGGGAAGGAATGATGGCGACTGCTGCAGAAGACACTTGTCACAGCAGCCCCGCTTTACAAAATGTCCCGTCCGCGTCGTGTAAAGCGAGCAGGAGGCGGCCGAGCGGGCGCTGGAAAGCGAGGTGTAGTTACCTGCAGTGCTGTGAGTACGAGTACCGCGGACACGCGCACGCGGGCGGAGCTCCAGCGCGCCGTCCGTCCCCGCTGTGCGCGCGCGCGCGCCCCTGTGTCGCGAGCGCACCTGTTTCCGCAGGGATGCTCGAAAAATGTGGGAAAACACGGCGGAAATGTGTAGAACGTGAAAGCGCGCTAGTGCGAGTAGTGCGAACGGGACGTATTTATTGGTCACGGGCATTGTTGGCGGGGCGTTTTGCCCGCAGAATTCTCTTTTCTCAATTTATTTCCGATTAATTGTCAACTTTTCGACTGAAAATCCTCGCCTCTGACTCTGTAGCGATAGTTTGTATGTGCACGTGAGAGAGACGAGTGCGAGCGAGCGAGATAATTGCCTATCTATCTATCTATCTATAATCTATCTATCTATCTATCTATCTAATAACAGTAATTACAGAGCTGTTTATTCCTGTCAGACCAAAACTTCCCAATTCCCTTCAGTGTAGCGCTCATGTTTTCATGGACCGGTAGCTCGTGTCCCAGTTAGGACTAAAACCCTCAGAATAAAAGGTTACTGGTTCAAATCTCAGTTCTTGCTCTAGCCTAGGCTTGGTCAAGGTTCGTACCCAGTAAAAATACCACCTTGTGATATTAATTGGTAAATCATTTCAAAGTTGCTCATCTGACACTGTTACCTGCCTTATCAGCTAAGTAAAAGTTGTTAAATAAGAATGATAATATAAAAAATGAAAAGTATAGAAGCACAGAAGAGAAGTTGAAGATTAATATTGTATTTGTTAAATGCAGCCGATAAAAACAGAAAGAGTTAATAAACCACGGAAACGCAACAAATTGTGAAAATATTTCAAAGTTTATCAGTCCAACTCCGATCGATGCGATCAATTGACAGTTATGAAATGATAATGAAGTCACATTTATAACTCATATGGAGTGTTCCACACTTTATTGATTATACACACACACACATTTTCAGAGCCGCTTGTCCCATACGGGGTCGCGGGGAACCGGAGCCTACCCGGCAACACAGGGCGTAAGGCCGGAGGGGGAAGGGACACACCAAGGACGGGACGCCAGTCCGTCGCAAGGCACCCCAAGCGAGACTCGAACCCCAGATCTACTGGAGAGCAGGACTGTGGTCCAACCCACTGCGCCACCGCACCCCCTTTTTATTGATTATATCATCCGTAAAAAATGTCAAATGTAATAACGTCTTTTATATGTGTAATGAAATTTTAATACATAGTGTGTAAGAAGTTGTCACCTTTTTTTCTTTTTATTTTTTCTTCCCTAGACCCATTAGCTGAACACAGAGTACACGGCACTGTAATACCTTAGTGAATACCAGGTTGTGTGGGGGAAAAGTACTGCAGAGAGTTCCGCCTATGATTGCTTTAAATGTGCTCACCGTTCTCACACGGATGTGCCGTGTAGCACTGGTAGTAACTTAGACAGGCAGTTTATGTGTTGGCAGATGATGGGTCCCCCCCATGAGAAGTGTAGCGGCGTAGAAGGAGGAGTATGTTCTACTGAGAAGACGAGCACAGGGAGGTCCATAAAGCCACTTTATTTAACAAAACGTCACTTAGTCAGCAATTGTGGTTCATATGTGCTCTGTCAGACGTGCTACGTTCAAGTCCTGTCTCACACTTACAACATTTAGATGGGCGGATAGAGTCCTGGCAGCAAAAAAGAGATAGTGGTGCTTAATAGCAAAAGACAAAAGACAGCCACGCATTCAAATTATTCATGGCCTACTTTAGGCTGTGCGGTACTGGATACTGGGAGACGCCAGCATCATTATAATATCGTTTTGCAGTTACGCTACCTCAGATGGGCTGCTAGGCGGTGAAAACCGAAAATAGCCGCTGCTCTTTGAGAACAATCCACTGAATTACATATTCTTTGCACATTGTGTTACAGCTGTCTGCCATTAAAACATGGGCTTTGCTTTCAATGCACATTTTGATTTTGTGATGAAAAAAACTGAGAGTCAAGTAAATTTTTCAACATCGCAAATTACTGGACCAGAGTTATTAATAGATGTTTTAAATAACTGAGAGAGAGAGAGGCACGTTCAGATTTAAATTTAAGTAAGTAATCATTCTTATGCAATGTCGTTATCATAGTTACATTTGAAGGGGTGTCAGTTAGTGCAGTATATTGTCATGTTACAAAATAAACCTAATATCTATAAATGTGAGTCTAAAATATAAAGTGTCCAAAGAATTCACAATAGGTCGAAAAGATTTGACGTTCAGAGTCCCAGAGATGCCGTAACCAGAGATACAACCCCTATCATTATTCTCAATAAATAGCTGCCAGCAAGTCTCACTGTAAACTTACTGAGTTTAGAATAAAGAGTGTGTGATTCTAGTCCTCCAGAGACAGTGTCCTGGGTTCCAGTAGTGCACTGGAACCCATGTCAGTGAATCGCAGGTGTAAACAACTCTTCTATTGAATGTGTTGCTGCTCATCGTACTTTATGTAGCAAACAGTGTGTGCGGTGACAAGGTAATTTACTGCGTGTATAGCATTAGAAATAGAAATACCGCTGTGTTGGTTTTCACTGTTGATTTGCACGATTTTTCATTATTATTGCTGTAATCGCCATGCAAATTGCTTTGAATAATACCTTTAGCTAAATGAATAAAATTACATTACATGTGCCATCCAGAAATTCTTTGAAAAATAAATTTTAGGAAACAGTTTCCTGCAACGTGGGGATGTTCTCAAAAGCAGCGTGTAAAACATTCTTTACATGTCTTTATTGTGAATAATGTAACGCTGAGTTCATCGGTGTAATACAAATGCTATAATATATTTTAACATTTGACTCATTTAATCTCCTTGCCCTTGGCTTCAACACACATCTTTATCTTCTCACCTCTCCCCATCCTCCAACCCTAACCTGCGAGTTCAAATTCAAGCCTTGAAGCTGGAATTATGTCTGCAGTATCAGGCTGCAGAAAGTGACATTTCTCAGAGATGCCTGGAGTGTAATTTTTTTTAGTTTGCGCTCATTCTTCAAATCATTCACCCATTTCTGTCACATAGATCCACATTAGGATTACTGTTAGTGACACCAGGACTACCTCCCACAGATATTATTCAGCATACCTGGAGGTAATGTGTGCCTCAGCAATGTCTGCTTTGACAAATCTTTCATTTTTTCGTAATTCTTCATTCACCCTTTGCTGCCAGTTCTCACATGTGACAGAAAGTGAATAAAACTCAAATATTTGCTTCTGCCTACACCTGAAGTGTATCAGTTTGCCTTTTGGGGCATATAACTTATTTATATGAGCAAATGCATATAGGTTATTTTTAATAATTGTTCCACTTTTAACCGATTTGTTTCATCTTTCTATTCGCTAAGGTATTACAGTCCTTGATTACCAGCTTTCCTGGGACTGAGTTGGTTTGTTACTCAAAACGTTTGTTAATCAAACGTGGAGGGTCTCCTCGTCAATTATATAAGCAGCTGTTGGTTTGCGCTCAGTCATTTTCGGGGGTCAATGATGATGGACAGCTGTCCTGTCCATTCCTGATCGGAGGCAGGAAGAGAACAAGAGGGGAAAAAAGGGACAGCCCAGTTGATGTGTACTGCTAATCCTTATTTTTTATTAAAGATGTTAATCAGCAGCATCTTATTAATATGTATTGAAGCCAGCGTTGTCCTTGTAGTGAGGTCAGCCGAGGCAGCCTCAATTAGTGTTTCTCCTGAGGTCTGCTTGCACCCTTTCACAATGCTCAGGACATCCCTGGCCAGGGTCAGGCTGTGTGAAAGACTTGTTTTTTCTCGCTGAGGGGCCTTTATGTGGCTAGCCCTGCATTTTAAAGATCCACAAAGGGGAGAACATTGACAGCAAGGAGCCTCTCATGAAGACTTCGCTGTCAGACCAGTTTGCCACTACGTCTTGTTACTCGTCGCTGATATGAAGTATGAAGAATTACTCCAACAGCTCTGTCATTTGTCGGTGTGAGTTTGTCGCGCTGAACTTCACACCAGCTGAGTCAGTCTGCACCCTCATGTCTTTGCCTTATCTACCTTGAGAAATAATTCTTCCAGCACCTTCTTGCTTGCCTGCTTAGAATAGTGGAACAAATTCAAAAAGGAAAGTGGTGGAGATATTTGCTTTAATTTGGGTAATTTGTGTGTCCCTTCTGAGATGTTAGGCATATACCCACGTTTTTGGATCAGTCTTTTAAGTGGGAGTTAAGTGCCTCATCTTTTGTGTGCAGTAGTGATTTTCAGAACAAGGTTCAATGCATATTTATTAAAACAAGATTTATTCTATACTAAGACATTTTTAATCTTTGATCCAAATTCTTCAATGTACAGTTGTGTAGTATGCATTACTGTTCTCGTGTGTATTAATGTAATAATGGTAATGCTAATAGTGTAATGATGTCTGTGTAATATTAGTCTAGTACATGACATGTTATAACCGGAATCTTTCTTTTTAGATTTTATTTCAGTTGCCACCATATTAGGAACTAGAATATTAGGGGAGTGGAATCTAAGTTTATTGGTGTATAATTTCAATGATAGTTTTCCAACATATCAAAATCTTTACCTTATCATTTTTGTAATAAGAATTAGAAATAAGAAAAAATATTGACAAAACTTGTCCACTTCCATGAAAATTCAGTGGGATCTTCTGATTAATCGTGAAAAGAACTATCCGGACATTTTTGAAGAGTAACATTGCATGCAGGACATGGGAATTCGTGATAATTAACTATTAAGGTAGAACTGGACTAAAGAATGTTACACATTTTTTGTACATTTTGAGCTTTAATTTTCAGTATCTAGTTCCCAGACAGCTGAGGGAAAAATGTAGCTGAGGTGTTAAAAGTAATCAACATTTTTTTTTTTTTTCCAGGTTTTGAGATAAGCACAAATTACTTCTTAGCTCAGTGACAGATAGAGCTGTTAATTGTGTCTTACATGTGAATTGTAGATAAAAATTGCTCAAGTTTTCATTACTCAGATTGACATACTAATATGTGTCAGCGGTTTGTTTCCCTGTTAGGAAGCAGAGAAAATGTATCAATACTGTTTTTGTTCAGAATCCATTGCCTTGAGACTCATTTTTCAGCAGTTCATGAGCTGTAAAGTAACATATATAAAAGTCTACATAAATTTATGAAAGAGTAATTACATGGTGCATTGACTTTAATGTTTATTTCATATTTGAGCGAATAGTTCTCAATATGCCATGATCAACTTATTCGAAGCCTCTGCTGTGTTACTTTTATGGTTCCATGCTTCTTTTGCATTGAAATAAGTAGCATCTGCTGGCTTATGGCTTTAATACAAGCATTTCATGTTGTAAACAGCGCGATCGAAACAGTTTCCGTACAGGTTCAGCTGAAGGTTTACATGGGAGTTTTCCTGACTCCAGGTCTCCCCTTCACAATTGCGCACGTGGACTGATCCCTTTCCTGATCTCCTGTCGCTGGCTTCTTCATGCAGGTAAACATACAATCGTGTCTCAGAGCTGTGCTTCCTCTTTGTGCATTTATAGATCACTTTATAAGAATTTGTGTTGACATTCAGCAATATTTGTTTCATATTGTTTTTAACATCGTCACATTGCAGTCGCAATGTCTCTGCTGTTTTGCTTGTTGCTAAGTCCTGATTTGCATTCTGGCATTTGATTACTATAAAGGTTTTATTTGTTTCTTTGTTTCTTATTCTAATAGTCTTATAGTTTTATTATATTATTATACTATCCATCTTAGGCCTGTTGTACATGGCAAAGTGTTTAACTGTATGCAGATCATGCTTTTTAAAGGTATGGTTCAGTTAACCATTTCCAATGTTTGCACTCAAAGCATGGCTTACATCATAGAAACATTATTAAATTAAATTGATTTCACTCTAAAAAGTTGATAGACACCTTAAACAGCAAGGTACGGGAAGCTCAACTGAAATAAATTTCAATGCTTCGATAGTTCTTTTCATGACACTTATTTTTAGGCTCTTCTCCTTTTTTTTTTTAACTTTAGTAGGCAGCCATCGTAACTTTAAATTGCAAGTTGAAGAATATCCATGTTCATGATTTCTTTCTGAAGAATAAGATATGATGTTTTGGAAAGGCAAAGAATTACATTAAACTGTGTTGTCTGTTCCTCTAGGCTCTCCTGATATATCTGTTTGTTGACTTACTACAAAGATGCTGAGCAGCTCAGCTGGACACTTTAAAGATATAGCAGTAACCTTAAAAATTGAAATATTTTACCAAGACATATCTAAAACCAAAACTTAGTTCAAGACCAAAGAAAAAAAAAAAATCAACTAAAGATGAAACTGAACATAATCTCCAGTTTGTAATCAAAACTCATTGTGGCTAAGTCACAAGTTGCATTTCAAATGAAGAATTCTGGTCATATTAAGGACAGAGTGTTTCCACTAGAATATTTCTGTAAGAGACTGCAGATGCATTTCTCTTTTTTTTAAATGCTCACCTTTTTTTTTTTTTCCTTATGTACGTTCTGTTGATGATTTTTTTTCTTTTTTTTTTTTTTTGGGCACATCTGTCAAACACTTATGGAATGGCAGGTCCTTAAGGTAATGAAATCATATTAATATACTTATGTTTTTAAAATTAATGGGTACTTGAGCAATGCATAACCTTATTTTCATTACATTTACATAATGTTGTAGAAGGAAAAAAACATTTAGCTGACGCTCTTCTCCGAAGTGACTTCCACTCTTAAGCTTCTTACGCTTATTTACCTATTACGGCTACTGGGCTATTTTGACTGGAGCAATTCAAGTAAGTACCATCGCTGAGGGTATAGCAGCAGGAGGTGTGACTTGAACCTGTGATCTCTGAGTCCACAGGTGGTACGTCTAACTACTTTGCAAACTCCTTGCTGCAAAGGATAGCAAATGGGAGATACGGAAGAAATGAAATATTAAAAATAAAATTTTGTTTTCAGTTTGAATACTGAATGTCTGAATGAATTTTATTTTTATATATGTATACATATAATATATATATATATATATGAAGATAATTATATATATTTATTATATGTAATTATGTATTATAAGATAATTTTATTTTTAGTCTTTCGAAACAGAGAGGATCCTCATGCAAGTTGTTGGAGCTTACAATTACAAACACAGAGGAGGAGGAGTGTGAAGAAGTAGGTAGGTCATATTTAAAGAATACACAAATATACACACACACACACACACACACACACACTTTCAGAACCGCTTGTCCCAGACGGGGTTGCGGGGAACCGGAGCCTAACCCGGCAACACAGGGCGGAAGGCTGGAGGGGGAGGGGACACACCCAGGACGGGACGCCAGTCCGTCACAAGACACCCCAAGCGGGACTCGAACTCTAGACCCACTGGACAGCGGGACTGTGGTCCAACCCACTGCACCACCACACCCCCTTATTTAAAGAATAATGTGGGCAAATGTAATGTTTTTTCAGTATTATTTTCACTTCCATTTAAATTTGTGCTAAAGTCAAACTACATGTACTGCAGATGAAATACACATAACAATGTCAGCTCCTACTTAGGTACTCTGTAGCTGTGCCAGGCGTCTATGTTTGTAAAATTAAGAAACTCGGAGGTGCCGATAACTCATTCAGTTTCCATGGCTACTAAAGGAACAATGCAATGAAGAAGAAGAAATATTTTTCATTTAAAATTAACTCTTATTTGATTGCTTGCAAAATAGCAACAAAGGTGAGTGTACATTTACCATAGCCATTATGAAACACTCCATCCTCAAGTGGTGATGGGAAATCTCAAACAATAAATATGTGGGAATAAATGTCAAATAAAGTTCTCTTGTTTATATTTACTCATTTAGCAGGTGCTTTTGTCTAAGCAACTTCAAATATACCCTAGTGAGTGGTAGCAGCCCACACGTTATTCTCCTAAGGTAATCTGCAAGACTAAATACACTACTTCCAATTAGTCATTCAGTCATACACCCGTGAAACACACTTTCTGTTGCTCAGTCAGATACGCACACACATACTATGAGTGATTTAGAGTCATCAGTCTACTTGAACAGCATGTATTTGAACTGTGGGAGGAAACCCACACAGATATGAGGTGAACATGCAAACTTCACACAGACTGAGTGGGGATCGAACCCGCGTCCTCTCGCACCACCCATTCATACACCTGTGAGACAGCGGCGCTACTCGCTGTGCCATCGTGTGGCTATTTTGTGTTTTGTTGTGCTCCTACAGAAGCGTGTTGAAATTTGTAATAAAAACTAAACATATTACTTTAAAAGAAAAACCGTTATGTAACAACAAACAATAAATTGTAACAAATTTAAATTGTTAAAAAAGGCCTTTGATAAAACATGCAAAACTATGCACATTATTGCGTGCTTCAGTAACCCACAAGGTGTAACAGTAGAGATGTATGAGAATCAGGTTTACGGTGTTTATTGTCTGGGCAGCCCTTGGTAGAGCGCTTAATTTTAACACTAAAAAATATGCTGCAGCAAAATTTCTGGGAGGAATGAACGTTGTGTAATATGGGAAATTAAATGCATATTAAATTTTCATTTTGATTCACTAGAGAACACTAGTTAAAAACTTAGATTGAACCAAACTAAAACATGATGCAGTGATTTGCTTATGATGAGAATCTGTTTACCACCTTATTGTTGTTTTTGGATTGGCTAAACTGGGAATAAGAATGTGCAGGTCCACCTAAAGCTTCCAGCGTGTTTATGTGGCAAGTGGGGAGGTTTATTAATGAATGATGTGAAAGAAAGTAATCTTCCAGGAGTAAACACCTTGTATGTTGATATAGATCAGACATGTAGTTCTGTAATAAAGTGATTTATTTATTTATGAATAGCCCACTGAGAAGTAGAGAGGCTAAAAATCTTGCCAGCAGTTTCTTATAGGTAGCAGATTGAGAAATGGATTAAATGGGGCTCACTTCCCACTTCACACCTTTCAGAATTAGAGGAGTGGAAATGATGCCGAGCTCAGATTAGCTGTTAATAACTAGTTACTGAACCAGGAAAATGCACTTTTTTAAAATTCCATTTACTAAAAAATATTTTGCATTTGGGTTTGCATTACAGTGAGGAAAGGGCAAAGCAGATATTTCCTGTGAGAGCGAAGCTGCTTTGCAGTATTATTTCATCCGTATTAATTAATGCGGCATTGATTCCCCCGAAAGAATTTTAGTGTCATTCAGAATATGACAGTCTATGTCCTTGACTTATAACTCTAAAATTCATGAACTTTCATTCACCTTACAAACTTATACAAATTTGGCCAGATGTTCAGTATGAACAAACATGATCAGTTTAACACAGATTACTGATGTGTAGCTGTAAACTTAGCCAGTATAGACAGCGTTCACTGGCAGTGAAGCTGTTGCTGTTGTTGCTGTGATTTGTCACTTTATTTTGCGTTGCTTTATGTTTGCCAACTCAAAAGTAAGTTTGACAAGCCCTAATAGTGTTATTCAGGTACGTGAAAATATCATTACTAGTATGTATGGATGAGTGACCCATTGTAAGTAGTGTGTCTAACAGTGTAAGTCACCTTGGTGAATAACGTGTGTGTGGGCTGATAACACTACATAGAGTTCATTGGAAGTCGCTTTGGAGAAAAAGGATCTGCTAAATAAATAAATGTAAATGTAGTGGGTGCACAAGCTGAGATAATGGCAAATATAAATTGGTCAGAATTTATTTCTTCCGTACGATCATATTTCCAAGACGATTGCATTTTTTCCAAGCAATAAGAGTAAATTTCGTCTTTCAATCAAATCAGCTTGTAACAAGGTCTCAGGTACCCATAATTCTCATAATTGTAGGGCTGCCATGAAATATTTTATTAGTTCTCGATGTGAAGAACCTAGACATGTCAAGAATTTAAATTTCACAAAAACAGCTTTGTGAACAAAGTAAGTGCCATGCTGGTGGCATAGTGGTTAGAGCCCAAAGGTAACAGGTTCAATTCCCATGTCCGGCTGTAGTACCCTGAGCAAGATACTTCACCTAAATTGCTGCAGTAAAATTACGTAGCTGTATAAAGATGTTTTAATGTATACAGTATAGGGATGTAATATATAATATAAAGTAATGTAAATAATAATAAACTGTACATGCACATACCGATTTTTACAATTAATTATAAGTAATGATTTGAAATAAAATGTTTATCAGTTTAACGTGAGAGGTTTTTTAAAGTAGATATTGAACTGGGTGGCCGCACACATTGCATCAGTGTGAGCTGTTACCAGCTGTCCTTGAACTGTCGTACCCTGGCATGACGCCTTAGAACAGAGCCAATCAGTCAACAGCATCTGTCGCTTTGACAGTCCATTCATTCACCGCTGAGTGCTCGAGCTCAAAAGTATAGCCGAGAAATGACGGTTTAATATCGTTCTGTGAGTACCAGGCCCATCCGGATGAACTGTGCCTGCTGCCATCACATCCTTTAAAGCTGCATGATGCTTGTTATTGTGGTGACAAGTGTGTGTTGAGCAGAGAAGTATAGCGACTAAGATGTGTTTTCTGTCACCTCATTTTGTTTTTACGTAACCAACGTAACGGATCGACATATTTTGCAATCCAGCTCCCGCACTGACAGTTTGTGGTGACAAAATGCACAACTTTTACCAGCGTCATAGCCTTCTGTTTCATTAGCCTTAAGCGCTGAATATCACGTTTACGTGTGAATCTGGTTTCTTGGAAACCTGGATGACACAATTTGAGCATGCTATTCCTCAGCTGTACGAATGGGAAATGCACAAACAAACAACAGTTTATAGCACCGTATGTGAACATCCGTCCAGGTTTACATGACACATTGTAATTTTCCTTGACATTTACATTTATTCCTTTAGCAGACACTTTTCTGCAAAGCAGCATATACAACTCAGAGTAAACCGAAGTGCATTTTACCGTGTAATTTCATTGTTAGTTTTGACATCTTTTTCCCGTTTCATGGGCTCCTAAATTCAGCTGACACTTTGCATTATGTTATGCAATGCTGTCTTGGCTTCTTACATTCTAAATGCAATTCAGTGCTCTTACAACTTACATTCAATAAGAAGCTGTAGCTTGAAGTTCTTTTTTTTTTTTTTTTTTTTTTTTTTTAATTTCATGGAAATTTGGTGACGATGGTAATAATCCATATGCTCGGTAAGTGAAAGGTAGAGACAGAAGATTTGCGTAGTTTTCTGTAATTTTGTACCTTTTTCTTTCTTAAGTACACTTGATTAAAGCAGAGAAAACTATAAAGAAAGCTATAAAAATTCTACAATATATGTTATCTTTTAAGACTGTTCAGATTTGCTCTTCAGGTAATGGGGACAAAGAATGATAACAGAACACTGTGAGTCCCATTGTGTTTCTGATTTTTTTTTTTTTTTTTTTTTTTTCCCCAAATAGAACTTTTAATTACTTTGCGTTTATTAAACTGCTTATAGAATTGCACAGTTCATACCAGTGTAGCGTTAGTCCGTATGTACAGCAAGATTTAACTCATGCAATTAGTTTTACAAATAATTACAAAAAATTTAAATTGAAATTTATTCAAGACAAGTTTGCTTAATTTCAAGAGATGTTCTCCTTTCAAATTACAGTACATGAAAACAGATGTCCTGAACTGTGTTATGCTGAGAAAATGGGCTGAAGATAATATCCAACAATATGATGGTCTCTTTTCAAATTTCCAGACACAATTTTTCCTGGGCACAGTTTATGGATTTAACACACGGTCAAGGTGCCTTTCATGCCAGCCAGGCTATTAAATCCGTAAAAGGCTTGAAAATTGATCACCTATCAGAGTTAATGTAGTTTTAAATAAAACGTTAAGGCTAAAGAATTAGTTTATTACAGTCAGTTGCATGTGCAGAGCTCTGGTTGGATATTCCCTAATTTATAGGCCAGGTTGACAGTGTCATGTGATAGCTTTTGCAGTGGTCTGGCATTTCATGATTCAATCCAATTATATATTCACAGCCTTGGTATACAGGCTGGCTTTTTGGGATTTGATAAGATGGCTGTTAAAAAGATGGATTTCACCAAGTTGAAGATATGCAGCTGCTACCTGTTAAGTGCTGCCTCCAGAAGTGTGCAGCAGGATGTGTGAGACATTGGCTTGTCTTAGAAAGACTTAAGAGAGGGTTTGAAATAAAATGAAAGTGTAGTTAAAGCTATCCATGATGACAACACTCACCACATTTGCTAACAAGACCCCAGTGAGTGTGTGTGTGTGAATCTGTTTGAGTGTTCACTAATCCATTGACTTACTGATAACCACTTGTCCTAACACAGACTTGCAGTGGTCCAGAGCCCATTCCAGAAGCAGAGGGCACAAGGCAGGGTACACCAGCCGATCATAATCACTCTCACACACACACACACACACACAGATACTCCACTGCCGTGTAGCATCACCAGTCCACCTAAAACACGTCTTTGGACTGTGGTAGGAGCCCAGAGCACCTGGAGGAATCCCACATGGACAGGGGAAGAAAAATTGTGAAGGTAATCTATAATTAAGAGCATGGAGAGTGATGTGTGAAGAGATCTGTCTTCAAAAGGTACTGGAAGCTCATGAAACTGGGAGCGAACCTGAAGTTAACAGCTCGAGAGCTAGCAGCATGAATCGTCTGTTCTAGTGTTCTTTAGTGTTCCATCGGGTAAGGCGCCAGAGGAAGAGTGGAGGTTACATGGTAGACAGTAGCTAGAGATGTGTTAAAGTAGAGAGAAGAACAGCCATAAAAAATGTGTGTGACAATCTTGAGCTGGATCCGAGTTGTAGCGTGAAGCCAAGGGGAGATTGTGCCAGAATGGAGCTTCAGTAGTTTGACCTGAAGAATAACCTGGACAAGAAGTCATGAGTAGTCAGTGAGGAAGAGGCGGGTTTTGTGGATGTGATAGTGAAACAAGTGACGGGTCTGGTTCAGTGAGAAAATGTAATGATCTTAGTTTAGTAGTTTCATGCAGTGTGATGCTTTAGTTCTTTACACTATGTGGAGGTGAGATGCTTATGTAATCTGCAAGAACTTTTTAATGGTGAGCAGCAGAAGGAGTAGGATCAGTGTTAGTTAAAGGAGTATCAGGTAATGGCCATTCATTCAGAGCATACAGTTTTCTATTTGGCAGTTCAACATGGGATGGAGATGAAATACTCCGTAGATACTCTGGGATTTAACATCATTGTGTGGGATTTGCAATATCCTTTTAGCCCTTATGAGAAAAATGCCTGACTTTATTGAGGACACACCAAATATAGCTTTGGCTGTAAAGAATCCACAAACAGAAATGAACGAAAGCATTCGCTTGGACTCCTCTGAGATGACCAGCTACTGTTTATTAAGCACATTCAGTGCTGACTCTTATTCAAATAACGTAAAATGTAGAAATAACATTTTTTTTAAAAAAAAAAGTATTACATTGCATGGTTGCACCATCACTTTAATAGCATTTTTAATTTCAGCTGGCACCTGCTGAAATGAAATAATGTTAATATTTTATTGTTTGACAGTTACACAGTTAGTAATATAAAAGAAAACGGGTGACAACATACAGTAGAACATCGTGTAATTCCTGACGGTCTGCCAGTGTAATTTTTGATAAATAGCTACCCTCTTGTCTGCTGTACCATTTTGGATTATAATTTATCTTGCCTTATTTGTTTAACTGTTTCACTACATTTGTTGTAATATAGTTGATTTTACATCTGGAGGTTTATGTATATCAAAGACTTTCTGGAATTGTATACCTGTGACAGGTGCTCATATCCTGCACCCTTCTATCCTTATTGCTTGGCAGTCTCTTGTGCAGCAGATGGATGGTTTTGAGAAATTAATGAAACTAACTCCCACTTCCAGTTGTGTATTCCCCTCTCTTCCTTACCTAAGAATTACAGTACCTGCACCTCAAGTTTTAAAGTTATCTCCATGCAGGCGCTTCATTACAAAAATTCTTCACTGGCTGACACAACTGATTTAAAGAGTTATTTGTCATTTTGCTGGGAGTTATGAAGTTGAGTGCCATGAGGAATGAAGTTGAACTTTTTGTACTCTGTCATCTGTATTCTCTGAGGAAGCAAAATTCTATTCAAGGAATGCAGTAAAAGGATAAAAAGACTCCTTGGTACATTTGTACCTTGAATGAGTTCTCAGAGTCAGTGAGCTTGCTATTAAAAGAAATGGGTTTCTCTCCAAGCGTTACGTTTTGCCTGCCATTAACCCCTTCTCATGGGGTCTTCTTCAGATGCCCTGTTTGTGCCATGTTAAATGGTTCTGGGTTCAGTGCAATCTCCGTTAAACAGATATTGGCCAAGTATTAATGGCTGTTAAATATATTGGTAATATCCGCACATGAATCAGCTGCAAGCACCGTGTTGATTATTCTCGTGGTCTTCTCTTGCCCCGTCTATTTTTCAGATTTCTGAGATGATGGAGTGAATTAAAACAAGCGGTACTGATGACCAGAGTATTAACAAAGCTTTGACCTTCATTTGCATTTTAAGAGCTGTAATGAATCCCATTGGATGTCATTTCTACCAGTTATGAAAGGAACAAAATTCACATTTCTTGTTATGCATTTCTTGTCATGTTTCCTGTCAGGTTGAAGCCCTAGAGGTTTGACTCACAGTGAGGGTTATGACTGATGGCAGTGCACTGACTCACCTCTGCGTTTCCTGTGCTTTACTTTGCTGAATAGCTGTAATTTACCACTCATCATTACAAGTTCTCTTCTGGATTTTTTTCATATATCAGTCTATGTATCCCTTCACCAATTCATTATTTACTGCGTGCAAGTTAAAAAAAAAAAAGACTCCCCAGATTATGTTTAATTCATTGGAGCTTGTTGGCAAGATGATGAACCGTAGTTCTTCCTATGAAGGATTTGCTGAAGGATGGCATAGCTCATCCATTTTACACACAGTTGACTGAGAAGCATCATTCGTAAAACCACGTACCCAAGCTGCTTATTTTGTGAAATGTATCAGTCACCAACGGTTGTGTGCATGGCGCTTGACGGTGAAGTACTGCAATCTGTAATTTACCTTGCTTTCAGACCGTGCTTTGTTGAAGAAGGACGCTTCAACTAAGAGGCACATGGAAGGACAAGAACCAAACCTTCACATGTTGGGGGTCCTCTTCCTCAACAAGTACATGAGCCATGCCTTCAACTTCATTCTGCTCTTCCTGGTGTAAGTTAAATAACAAAACGAATATTCTGGAATGTGTTTTAAGTATTGCCGTTTGAAACTTATCTGTTACAGAGCAGTGCTGAATGTCATCAACACTGTGGGAAGTGATACATCTTCTTTGTTAAGCATGTTCATAGTATATATTGCTCTTCCTTCAATCTCTTATGACCTCATGCAAAAATATTTAATTTTTCTTTAGCGCTAGCGCTAAAAGAATGCCTCAAATGAATGAATGGTAACACTCATAAATATGGAAACTGACATGAGTTGTGGAGCTAAGCTGATTCAAAATATGAAATACGTTTCATAGAGTGAAAGTCTTGTGTGCGCTGGGAAGAAAATGTACTAGTAATTTCTGACAGAGCAACTTGTTGGTTCCCTGCCTTTGTTTCTTACTTTTCACATAGGACTGAAAATGAAAATTGACAATGACAATCCAAACCAAATCAACATAAGATCAGATCTAAGCCGAAAAGCAGTTTATAAAATAATGGAGCTAAGGTCCCTAGGCAGATATCTTCCTGCCTCTTCTTGAGATCCACTGCATTTATTCTTCTGTTCACATATGTCCAAGATGGACAGGTCAAAGCTCTGCATTAATAACAGATTCTATAACTAGTTGTATCCCAGCAGGGACCCCTCACCCCTCATTTACAGTATGAAGCTTGTCCCATGGTGCTACGCTCCAAGTCACTGCAGTTTGTGACGTTTCTCATGGGTTCGCTACTGTGTCAGCTGTTACTCCACAGTGTCGAACTCCTCATTTTTACATCTTTAACAAATCTGAATGAAGCATGGTTTCCAACTTCCCTTCCCTCTGATAAACTTTCTAGAAGCCTCCCTAATTATACAGTATCTCAGTTCTTCAGGAATTCATTCAGAGCTAAGCATGAATTTTTTCAGCTCAATTTGTCATTTTCCTCCTGACATCTTTCATGATCTGGCAGTCATGAGTCCACAACTAGATCAATGGTCAACTCACGACTGCAGAACTTGCACAGATTTTTTTGTTGATTTTGACAGTGATAAACATTGTCCGCCCCTCCATATATATATATATTTTATAGACATACATATAGATGCATACATTTAAAGGATACTGTATATGTATTGGCAAAGGTTATTTGATGTATCTCAGCCTTATTTGGGACAAATGAGGTTTGGTATTGATGCTTCCTTGTGGGTGGAACTCAGGTTTGACCCCATATAAATAAGACTACAGCCATTTCTGTCCAGCCCCCACCCAAAACCATTATTATTTTCCACTTTTGGAAAATCAAGTACTTCGTTTTGTAATTATTTTTTGAATCATGCTCCTTTTTACACTTCAGAATACCACATGCATTTAATCAGTTTAGCTGACAAGCAGGTCACAGAAAAGCATCAGTTACAGCTGGAGTAGGTGGTATGAATGGCTCATGCCAGGATGCAGCCCTGCTCAGTTCTGGCACTCCATCAATTACAGGTCGCCTGTCTAAGTTGTTAATTACAGGTAGTCTGGCTCAGGGCCATTGATTCAGCGCATGCAATAATTCCCAGCTGCTAGCCATGGTTAAGGATTTAATTTTAACATATTGCACTGCAATGTAATGCACTGCAGTTCATCTGCACTCCACAACAATGTTAAATCCATCAGCTTGTTTATGTGATAATATGGGTCAGTGTTAGTTTATTAAAATGATCACTGTTTCTTCTAACTTATTTGTATCATGCGAAATGTTTTATTGTAACTTCGAAATGTTTTTTATGGAGGAGAGACCACTCTAAAACTTAAGCATACTTGAATTTACTCTTGCATTACTTAAATTGTCTTCTGCTCAGTAATATTGTGTTAAAATTCAATTTCAGGTTTTGAATCTTTGTAGGATAGAGCAGTCCATCAACACCATATATAATGTGGGATACTATGTAAAACAATGCTTTCTCCAAGAAATGTACAGCTTTATATTCACAAGATTCATCAAGGTTTATTATAAATGTACTAACTTATAATGCTTTATTGTCATTTCAGTTCTGCCAGGGAACTTAGCTAGAAAACCTTTTGGAACAATGAAAATACATTTAGAATGAATGTTGAAAAGGCCATTGTTGAGCTTTGTGGTCAGTGCTGTAAATACTGCAGTATCATTTTTGTGACCACAAATGGTTTGCAGAATGTGGGGTATTTTCTTCTTTAACATCTGTAATGTGGTTACAACAGTGATATTACAGTCTGAAGGTTCAAGGTTTGAACCTCATTCCTGCTGTTGTTCCCTCTGTTGCATTCTTAATTGTCTCCGTAACGGTACCCAGCTCTATAAATATGTTTTAAATAATTCTTTATTAGTAATTGCACACTGTAAGTCACCCTGGACAAAGGTGTCAGCTAAAAAGAATATGAATAATACTGTTTAATCATCCATAAGGGGACTGAGTTTGTGATTTTTGTTTAATATATACAGTGTAGCATAATTTTCTTAGCAGTGGATAATGAGCAGTTCTCCCTGCTGTGAAATTTTAGAACCGTCTCACACTAGAAACATTTGCTGTTGTGTAATTGCAAAATCTCCCCATTTTTACTGTTATATATACTATATAAAGTGCTACATAAAAGTCCACCACATGGGACTGATTTAAAAATGTATTTTGGATTTAGTTCTATGATACAGCAGTTTTTTGTTTTTTTTTTATTAAGTATTCCATTATTATTGATGTGTGTAGTGCATCTGGGATTATATTTGGTTCAATTTTCAAAGAAAATTGCTTCAAATAATCAGACAACTTATTTTTATTGACTTGTATGAGATGAAAATCTCTGTTGAAGAATTTGCAGACTGGCTTGTGTGTGTCGTTGCCATCATTTTGTCACAGTGAGATCCTGCTGGATCTTGTGAAAAACACATGCTGTGAATATGCAGGACTCTGGTGACACACAGAGCAGTTGACATACAAGCTCCTGAAATGTCACCACTGGATACCACCGCTGTGCTCAGAAATGAAATGCAGCCTTGGACTTTCTAATAAAGACGAAAAGGTTAATGAAGGCAAGGAGGTGGAGTATATTATCTGGGCTGGTCCTTTTCAGTGAGAAAGGAGGACATGGCTGTGCAGAATCTGCACATTAAGTAGGCTTTTAATCCTTTCTGTGCCCTCTAGACCGACATGCCACGTGAAATGTTATTTATGCATTAAATGTCAGCTCTCTTGAAACTGTTTTTCCTTTTTCTCAAATTAATAGCCCATATAGTTAAATGCATTTTATATATTGAACACAAATACAGAAATTTTCGGCTGACTTAATTATGGACTGTAGATAAGTGTTTAGAACTTGGCACAATGTGGTGTTCCACTCCTGTTGACTGTTTTTGAAAGAAATATTGCAGAAAACATTTTGAAGTCCCATGGTTATTTATTTGTTACTTTCGGAAAGCTGTGTCTTTTTTAGTCTGCAGTATCTGCCTGCTCGTGAAGTACTATCCAAACCCGGGCTGTTGTTGCCGAGCTTCTAAATGGGTCGGAATGAGTGCGGCAGAAAAATAAAAGGATGACTTTTAGGAAAACTAAAACTGGAAGTAATAAAACTGGCGTAGACTTGTGTCGGTCATAGTTACCTGATAGATAAGTCTTTGAAATAAGTGGTGGCTCTTTCAGTCTACTCATCATTAAATTCCACCTCCCTGCAGCCCTCAGCTTGGGGCCTCTGCTCTTCTTGCTGTATATCCTGCACCCTGCATTTGTTACCCTAAAACCTGGGATTGATTTCTATTGTTATGCTGACAATATATAATCCTCCTTGTCAGGAAGCCTAGAAAAGATCTGTGAATGTCTCGGGTGGACTCATGTAAGAAAGACATAGTGTAAGACACTGTATAATGAACATTTTCCTGCTCCTGTATTCAGATTTTAAAAAAAAACAAAAAAAGCTGTATAAATGTCTCTGTACTTGGCCATACTTTCTTTTACAGATCAGTAATACTGTTTTTTTTTTTTATTTTTTAAATGCTCATATTATGTCATACTGTAAAATGCGGTGTAAAGTTTGCATCAGCCTACTTTTTTTGAGATACAGTGCAAAAATTGCTTCAAGTTCTTTTCTTATATGGGAGGGAAGAGGTCAGTGTGCAGTCATTGTACACTTTCAGCCATATTTCAGTGAATGTTTTTGTATATTTCACATATTCTGCCTAAAAATCTTCACAATATAGGAAAAACTAAAATACACCAAAATATTAGCACATTATGTTCACTGTTTAAGTATGTGATTGATTTATTTTATAATATAACAGAAACCAAGAGTGTGATTTTTGCTCTATTTTAAGAAGACATAGTATATTTTTTCTGAACTTTTTTTTTAAAAAGTGCGACACTGTCTTCTAGGGTAAAACTCAGTGGATTATTGAACACATTTATCATGTCATCCAGTGAGGAGAGCCTGCTGACCTTTCTCCTTAGGTTGAGCTACAAGGAACTCTTTTAGATTATTTTAAATTGTACCAGTTTGTGATGTGATTTACAGTTAAAAATTTAATATTACTTTGTTGTGTTAAGTAGGTCAAAAACACAGTTTATAATTTTGTTATTTTCTAGCTAGTATTATTAGAAAGGAATGTAAATATTTTTTAGCTAGAGTTGGAAGGGAAAAAGGTCCATACGCATAGTCTGTAACTCTCCAGTTAAGTCTGTTAACTGGAAATAATATGACACAAAAGGACTGTATCTCAGAAATTAGCCCAAGTGATCTGTTCAGCAAAGTTGATTTACATTAATCTGTTTTTATAAATTGTGAATACTTTGCTTTGCTTTACGGTCAAAGTTTGTGCTGAAGGATCTAATATTTGGAGTACTAATTTGAATATTTATTGTGTCACCACAGGCAATATCACACAGATTTGTGTAGCTGCCTATGTCCGATTAGATTTTGACAGCAAACACCATTGCAAGTGCGCATGCTTTCATTTACCTCCTTTGAAAAGTTGCGGCACAGACTTAACATGGGTAGCAACTCTAATTAAGTCGCAGGCAGTCATTGCTCTAGGACTCAGTGCCTGCTGCTTAGCCAGAGCCCTTGTTTGTTAACTAGGGTTATGATTTATTTGTGCATTATGTATAATGTGTCATGATTATTTCATGCACGTGACATATAATGCAGTTTCCTGCTGAAAATTAATGGTGACACTGAATCAGCGCAGAGCAGTCATTGATAAAGATGAGCAAATGTGACACTAATTAGTGTAAGGAAGTAATGAGTCTGTGTTTCCTTCCAGCATCTCCATTGGGATCAGCTATGTGTTGGCAGGCAACGAGGCCTTTGCGGCGCCTCTCCGCTTGACGTAGGCTTGCATCCGGAAGGACTTCTTTATATGGTCGCTCATCACACACCAAGTCCTAGAGCACTGTCATTGCTTTCAGCTTGTGTTGGGGTGGTAAGGGCCATTGGGTGCTGGGAACCTTGTACACCACCTTTCAACGACACAAAGCAAGAAAATTTTGGGGCTTAAACTAATCGGTCTTCATAGCTACCCGATGATGAAATTTTATCCGAGTGAGAAATTAATTGAAATGATAAGTATAAACAAACTTAATGGATATAAAACTTGTTTGAAATAAACATAGTTCAGCTGGTTTTGGAATTTATATCAAGGTTTATATTTGCTTTCCAGACTGCCTCAGTAAATTTAGAAAAATATATACCATTCAGTACGATCAGTTCAATTGCTCAACCACTGCAGATTGTCCCAATTTGTAAAAAGCTATACTTTGTTTAAACCTTTCATTTTTATGAAAGTTTTATGGTACTCGTTCTTCAGCCATTTTCTAGCAACCTTCAAACTTCCTTTTCACTGCGACTGGAAATTGACTCATAACTTGCCTACAGGGTGTTTAATCAGCGGCCTTCTTCAAAATATAGACGCGCAAAAAAAAAAAAAAACCTCTAATATTTCTGAAACGCAATATGGGGTTTAATATGTACAGCCAGAATTTTTGTAAGTGCAACTTGTCACATGCAGTACAATATTAATATATTGATTGAACGTGTTGCCTTCAAAGTAGCATCACATATTTTGGGAGAGACGATCAATATGCCATAACATTGGCACTGCAATATTCTCTCTACGAGCATTAATTTATAGACTGCAAGTTCTAATTGCAAGGTTTTGTCATTTATAGGAGTAGATTTTTGGTTGATTATTGAATTAATACAATGAAAAGTTGAAAGTACACACACACACATTTTCTGAACCGCTTGTCCCAGACGGGGGTCACAGGGAACCGGAGCCTATCCCACAACTTGGGGTGTAAGGCCGGAGGGGGAGGGGACACACCCAGGACAGGACGCCAGTCCGCCGCAAGGGACCCCAAGCAGGACTCGAACCCCAGACCCACCAGAGAGCAGGACCCGGTCCAACCCACTGCACCACCGCGCCCCCCCAAGTTGAAAGCATCCAGTAGATATCCAATAAATAGAAACAGATTACTGCTGATACTCATATTTTTTTGTAGCTTTAAAGGAATTGGTAATACTAGCGAACTCATTTTTTTGTCCATTTACATGATGTTGTGCATTTTGCGTTACTACATTATGTTTATTTATTTTCCTAATACTTTTTTCCAGAGTGACTTATGATGTTAAGATGCCTGCAGTTATTTACCCATTTATACAGCTGGGTAATTTTACTGGGGCCATTTGGGTTAGCAAGTACCTTGCAAAAGGAAACTAGAGCAGTACGTGGGATCTGCACCTGCGACCTTTGGATCCGAAAGCAACAGCTGTAACCATTCTGCAGTCAGTTGCTCCATATACATGCAATATGTGATTTTTAATCCTTCAGACAAAAAACAGCCAGATCTTTGAAAGACAACAAGAGGAAATTTAGATAGATTAAAGGCAAGCCATACAGTGGCATTTCCTATGAAGTGGGCTGGGCATTAAAATATTGGATATGACTGGAACATCCAGGAAGTTGAAACTGTAACTTGTGACCAATTGTGCACTGTAAAATAATGTTGTATTTCTAGCATCAGCTTATATAGCAGTAACAGTTCTAAACAAGCACTTTGGAGTTCAGCAGGTATGAATAATAAACCACATCAATTTATTTATGGGGAAAAACAATCAATAACTGCAGTTATTAAATACTTTCCTGTCCCCTTTTCCAGTTCACTAATATAATCCCTTGCTTTGTTGTTCCAAAAAAAGAAGCCAGAATATTGAAATTTGATCAGTCATTGTAGCCAGCCAGTATGACTGCATTACCATATTAAAGCAACAACCTACCTTAGCAAGATTTGCTCTAAGATAACTTTTAATATCTTAAAAGTGTGTTTTTAAAACCTGAGTGGTGTTTTCTTGGAATCTTTCTGCAGTTTTATGCAGAATGATTTTTCAGTGATTTTTCTACCAACGATTTGCTTTAAGTTTGCAATATTTTTGGTGCTACTGCTTCGCAAGGTTGTCATGCGTAATTATTTCCTCGCGCCAAAAACATGTTGCTGTAACGTCTGGATATGGGTGTGAAGTATAATACGTTATCTTATGGTTAAAGTCTCTATGTAGTGTAGTAGTTAATAATAACTTTGTTTCCTTTCTTGAAAAATGAAGGTTGATTGTGTCGCAGTTAGAGCCGCTGCCTTTGGACCCAAAGGTCGCAGGTTTGAATCCCACCTCAGCTGTAGTACCCTTGAGAAAGGTACTAACCCTGAATTGCTCTAGTGATATTATCCAACTGCGTGAATGGCTAAATAATTGTAAGTTGCTTAGCAGAAAAGCATCACCGAAATGAATGAATGTTTCAGGGTTATATGTATACCTTGTTATGCAACTGGTTACTTTTAGCCTTTATAGCAGCACATAGAACGAACTGCATTCTGAGAAATGTTTCCCATAAGTACCTCGCTAAAGAATGACATTCATAGTCTGACTCTTATACCTGGTTTGCTGACAAAGCTTGTATGGTTTGAAGTTACTTCCAATTGTACAACAACAAAAGTAGTGGAGTCTGAAGTACACACACACACGTTTTCAGAACCGCTTGTCCCATACGGGGTCGCGGGGAACCGGAGCCTACCCGGCAACACAGGGCGTAAGGCCAGAGGGGGAGGGGACACACCCAGGACGGGACGCCAGTCCGTCACAAGGCACCCCAAGCGGGACTCGAACTCCAGACCCACCCGAGAGCAGGACCGTGGTCCAACCCACTGCATCACCGCACCCCCTACGAGTCTGAAGCAAAGGTACTGTATTTTATGCTTAGTGTAATGTAACCTTTTCTGGCTACATCTTTTCAAATAAGAATCCTAGAAAAATTAAAGGAAAAAAAATCTGAAACTGGACAACAAAGTACAACGTTTCCCTGGTTGATACTTTTTACTTCAAGTGTTAGTTTTGAAGCAGCTCTACCAAGTGGATCTTCTTTCCTCCATTTAAGCGAGTCAGCTTTGGACTGGTGTCAAAGGCGACCCAGAGGAGCTGGGGTGTCACAGACAAATGTGGGCTGTCACTCGTCCCATCTGGGCCAGGGCTTTGTCACTGGGCCAAGGCTCATTTCCCCCCGCCACTCTCTCCCATCCTCTACTGTCGTATGTCATCATCCTCCAGTACAGCGCACTCATAAAACAGCCCAGCGGCAGAAGCTTTCCATTATTCTGTTTGAGGACACTGGAGCCATTGCTGCAGAAGGAAATGTATAAATTGAATTTTAAAAGGAATTGTGATGAGGCTAATAATGAGGCTTGCCTGCCTGTTAAGGTCAAAGTTTCGAGAACTTATGTGATTTGATGCTATAATATGTTTCAATGATTGAGTACAATTTTATGTAATATATATATATACATAATATGCATATATTTATGTGTGTGTGTGTATATATATATATATATATAGTAAGAGAATCTAGTGTAGATAAACAGAGACACACATGCATTTATATGTGTGTGTCTGTAAGTCTTCAATCGATGCTCTTTTCCTACTTAGGTGATGTGCTTTTATTCTTCAAAGTTGTCTTAGACAGTGCACCCCTATTGACTATGTACCGCTCTCTGAAACAGTTTAATGCAAAGGAAAAAAGGATAAATCAATTCTCTCATTTCTCCAGGTGTTTCATTAACTGAAAACACTCACACTAATGAATTACTGGGTCTAATCTAGGATCCACTTGAAGTTACTTAGTTCTCAAGCCCTTCAGCCAAATATAAAGGGAATTAATGAGACAGAAAACCTCGCCTGTCATTGTTACTAATGCGTCCGAGAGTCAACAGTTGTCGGTTCCTGCTAGGATCTGGATTCCTTCAAGCTCCTCTGCAGGATATGATGGGCTCTTTGACTGATGGTGCGAGGATGCTGGGTCACTCAGGGCACAGAAAGTGAGGCGCAAACTGGGGCAGGTTTTCTGCAGTGACCTTCATAGTTCTCGGCGTCCTGTCACTCACAAAAGTGGATCCCCAAGTGGCGGCTGATGATCTGCTTTATTATTCACTGACAACCATGCAATCACCAAATGTGTCCCGAAGAAATAGTTTTACTGTTTATAACATTAGGACTCTTGTTTTCCCTGGCAGTGCTTTCCAGTAATTCCGAGAAAAACCTCATATTTTTTCTCAAGTAATTTTTATCCTCTGTCATTTGAAAACCTCAATTAAAGCTGAGCAGTTATTTCACTTAAAACCTGACAGAAAAGCTGTAATAACAACTTTGTAAACTAAAAGTCGTGCTATATACAATTGATATTTCGTGTTAGATTGTGACAAACAGCCTCCAGTTTCCAACCTCATGTTTTGCGTTTGGTTGTAAGAAGTGTGTGACAACTTCAGTCAGTTTCTCGACAGCACTGGACCTCCCTGAAAGTACAGTAATTCCCTTTGTTACAGTCCAGTACATATTCAGCCTGAATATCATCCATAGCATTCTTCCAGTTGGACCGAGTGTGTCCGTGCAATCGCTTGAATGGTTCACCAACAACACGTTATAAGCCGATTCGTCTGGCTGCTACATTTTCAGAAAGCAGGTCAGGATGTTAGAGGAAAACAGTCAACTTAATGTGATGTCCATAAAGTTATTTCAAGTCACAATATGAGATTTAGATAAACTGCTAGTCATTGAAACAGAGCAAAATCCATCTTATTTATAATGTGACATTAAAATGTATTTGCAAGCATAGACGTGCCTCTTCGAAAGTTTACCGTAAGTATGTAAAGGGTTTTTTTTTTTTTTTTTTTGTAAAAAATATCAGTATAAGTATTATATTGTTTTGAATTTATTATTCTGTTTTCATAATAATCTAGGATTAGTGCAGTAATAGTTGCCCAGAGATGAACCTGTACTGATGAGCACATGTAAACTGTGCAGTATAAACTGCCATTTTCACCATATTCCTTGCAATTCAAAAACATCTACCAAACGCTGAAAATATATTGCCTTTTACTCTTTATTGATGTAAAATTTACGTTTCTTTGTGTTTTTGAACACTTTATGCAGTTTTGAACAGTTTATCCTTATAAATATGTTGTTAGCATACAGTTCACAGAAAATTGCACTGGGTTAATTCATCAAAATTTTACTCTGAAAACCGAAAAATTTATCAAAGATGCATTGTGTGTAATTTAACTCTTATCTGGAATGCAGATTTACTGTAAAACAAGGACAGTTAGTTAACTACATGAGTTTACACAATCTACGCAATAACATAGTAACAACGTGTGTAATTTGTTAGTCTTTAGAGTAAGCATGAAAGTATTTCCAGCAGGTGAATTTATTTCTCTATACTTATGTCTGAAAAAGTGTGTCATATTTACTTCCATATCTATCATCCTTGTGTTTATCTGGACCCTTTCTCTGGGAATCATTCTGGCCCAGGCTGTCATACAGCCAATCACATCACTGCTGATCCTTCTCAAAGGAATGCTGCTGATCATCACAGTAAGCACTTCCCTTTTTTATTTACAATAATGAAGCTGAATGTAATGAAACATGAAAATGTGAATGTTAAAATAATTTTTTAATAAGTCATTCTTATGGATTAGGTCTTTAGATTTTCTGGTGTCAAATGACAGTCCTACCCTTGGGAAAAAAAAAGATCAGCAGGAAAGTGAGTCTGATGATTTTCGCATCGATATTACAATTTTAATTAGTGTTGACCATTGCGTTCTTTTTGTTATTCTGAATTACGGACTGTTTTTGATTTGTCAAAGCTATAGATAAATCCATGTTTTCACTTGGTTTACTCCCAGAAGAAAACTGAGTTCCTGCTTTTTTGAGTACACAACAAATTATAAATTGACAACAATTATTATTTTGTTATACTTTTATTGAATCAACTGTTTTGTACGCCTTAAAATTTACACCCTACTAAGGAGTCACTGAAAACTGGTGACTGCATGAAATTTTACTGCTGTTTTGATATATTTCATGCAGCAGGGCTTTTGGTGTCTTCTGCTGTAGATTTTTTGCAAAGATCCATAGTTCAGGCATATAGCAGTCCCCCCATTCACTGTAATTAAGCATAATAAGGAATGAAAGGCACATTTATGGCCCACTTGATATTCACACTCCTGGTGGTTCCACCCCATGCTTCCCCTCGGTTAAAGCTGTGTTGATGCTGCTGTAATCATTGCCTGCAGATGGTGTTTTGCTTTTTTATATGCATTCTAAATAGCTATTGCTTAGGGAAAAAAGAGAGGGAAAATAAAGAAGCAGTGTTTTGCCTTTTTTATGAAAAGGCTGTATTAGACAGTGTCTTCTGTAGCAGTTACAGTAAGTCAGCTTTTCTCTTATTTACTGTGTATAATGTGCAAAGACATGATGTTTGTGTTTTCCATGTAGCCATAATGCTGTGAGCAGAATGCGTTGTTTCTAGGCGTGAACATCGGTCCCGTGGCTCATTCCACATTTTCTCAGTCTTTCCTTCAACCAGCAACTGGTGGGTGTATCTCACTCAAGTGCTCATTTGATTTATGTTATTCTTATAACCTTGTGGCTTCAACAGTGCATATATTTCATGCCTTTTTGTTATGTTTGTCATTTGACTATATACTGCATTATATTTTCTTGTCACTTTTTGTTGAGTACCACAGAAAGCCTGTGGACCTGCGTTTTGCTATGTTTTCCTCCTGAGATAACTCGGTACACTGTTTTTACTATAGTGAATGGCTAATATTGAAGACAATAGTATTATCAGTTAACGTTAATAAAATAAACATTAACTGTTTTTCTAGCTCTGTTATTTGGGCTGCATTTACTCATGTCTAACCATGGCCAGTGAGCAAAGTGTACAAAATTAAATGAATTAATCTTGCTTGGCCAATCATGCTGAACGTTGGCGGCTGACAAGAGAGTCATTTGTATACAAGACAGATATGGATGGCGCTATATGCTGTCGATTGCGTTTGCTTAATAAACAATACAGGTTTTCATTTTAGTTCTGTTTCTTATCCAAGTGTTGAGTGCTGACTAAAAAGTCACTGTAAACACATGGACTTGTATGTGTAAAATTAGCCTTCAGAAGTGCAACCATAACTGAAACAAATGTATTACTTTTTATATTTCATTTTCTCACCGTTGCACATCCATGGCAGGACAAATAAATGTTATATAAATAAAACTGCTATTGTGTAAGCAGGGCCTTACTCATCAGACTCACTGTTTATAAGGAACATAGTAATTATTGGGGTCGAAATCTTGTTTTAAATCAAGTGATTTCTTAATTTAATTAAGGTACTTAATTTAAGCTGTCTTTTATGAAAGAAGAGCTTATGGACCCACACAGGCAACACTTAATCACATAGTGCATTTTTGAAAACAACCCCACTTTGACTTTTTTTTTTGGTGGTGTATTTTTTTTTTTCAGGCAGAAACCAGTCTGACCAAAGAACGGGTGCTATGATAGTATTTGTACATTTACATCACATTCAGTGCTGGCGCTATGGTTTTTGCTACCCCTAGGCAAGAACTAATCCAGTACCTCTTAAACTTCTATCTCTCAAATTAAAAACATGTACATACACAAAAACATGTTTTTTTGTTATATATTATATAAACAGTATATAATGCGCCAAGTAAGAATGCGGTGGAGTAAAAACATAACACATAAATGAATACCATGTGATGAATAAAAATAAATACACTACGGATTGTAGTGTAGATATCTTCCAAAGTACTTATAACTTCTAACTGAATGAAATGAGCCAGGAGGGTGGTTTAGCATGAAAAACAACCCTTCAGGAGCTGATTTTGAGTTTCTTTCTGACTTGATCTGGTTTGTTAGGATTGTGAGGGTGAGGACACATTTGAAAGGAATAACTTGGGTTATCTGAGGTTGCTGATACAAGCAGTTTTACTTGGCAAAACTAGTGAAGACTGAGGTTAATTTGTGATTGGGCTTTGGAGCAAATGCAGTCTTTTTATATCTTTCCACCGACTGCTGAATATGATGTCTGCGCCCCTTATTATATTTATTTATGGAAATTGAAATTATACTAAGATCTTATGTATTAAGAATTTTTTTATTTACTTTTTTCACTCTCACGATAAATACACACTTCCACACAAGAAATATAATAGTGTGTTGTTTTTTTTTTTTTTTTTAATTGACTTTTTAAAGACTGTGGATTGATTAGGGTGTCTGTCCATTTAAGATGTAATTATTTATGATGGACTGAGCTCTGTCATATAATAAGGCAGGCCACAGTATCTCAACAAGTTGGTGAAATCAGTTTGTACCGCTTCTCTGTGGATGTTGAATTGTGGAGCATAGTTTGTGGCATAGTGGTTAATGATACGGCTCTGTTCAGTACCCCCGAGCAAGAAATTTAGCCTGAATTGTTCCAATTGAATATCAAGCTTTATAAAGATATATCTTTAGTTTCCTATTTAGGATGGCAGGCACCTCAGCAGCACTCTTTACTTTTTTTTTTTTATTTTTGGAAAGTATTTTATTTGTTTTTTGGATGCTGTAGGCCATGAGTAAAGTTGAACAGTTTGAAATGATATCTGCCAAGACTGCAATTTACCATGTGAATTAATTAGATGGCTGCCTGAAGCTATTTAGGAGGCGATATCCACAGGAAGAATATTAGGTGTTGATCCATTAATTGTCACGATTCAGGAATGTGCTGCCAAAGTTGGTTCTACCTTGTTTGAAGGCTAAAATTAATGACATATAAATTTCAATTACATTCCAGCGGAGGGATTTTACTCTTCATGACATACCAAAGAGTCAGTAAAGACTGACAAATGAATGATGTGTGCAGACACATTTTTTTAAACCTTCCCCTGATCATGGCATACAACGTTGTGAGGTTGTTGATGTAGACAAACTAAAGACAGATACCCTGCTTTATGTGATCAACTCGAGCTGATTTTTTTTTTAATCATTTGTACTCTTAGATAAGGATTAAAAGTAAACTATAAGTATTTTTTCTTCTAATTTTAATCAAAAATCAAGGAACACTGCAGTTGTACATCAGGCACCTGAGCTGTGAGATTGGAAATGGTGTGAGTCGTGTTCAAGATACGCATTTAGTATGTGTGTTATCCCAGCATTTGTGAGGGTTACCCCCCCGGGTGGCGCAGTGTCGTCCCACAGTTCAAAGGCATGCATTTTAGGTGTATTGGTGACTTGGAATTGCCAGCAGTGTGTGTGTGTGTGTGTGTGTGTGTGTGTGTGTGTGTGTGTGTGTGTGTGTGTGTGTGTGTGTGTGATTACCTTTCAATGGACCAGCATCCCATCCAGGGTGCACCCTGCCTTTTGTCCAGTGCCCAGATGACAACAGGTAGCATACTGGTTAGGAGTGTTATTTTATACTTGAAGAACCTGGGTTTAGATCCAACTTCCTGCTGTAGTACCCTTGATCATGGTACTTACATTGAACTGATAGAGTAAAAATTACCCAGCTATATAAATGGGTAGATCATTGTAAGCAGTTTAGCATTATCGGTTGCTATAGATTAAAGCATCCCTAGACAAATTTATGTAGAAGTGATACTTCCAGGATAGACTCTGGACCACTGCAATCCAAGAGGTTATCGATAGTGAATTGATGGATCAAGCAAGAGTTGTTTCCCTGGGTTAAACCTGTGAGAGCCGACATTGTCGCCACACCGCTCATGCTGAGCTCATCTCATCTGTGAAAGCTGCTGCGGCATAGTGCAGAATAAGGAACGCAAGTCAACAGCCTTAGTTAACAACACACCCGCGTTTCGTTCTTGACTCCGTAGGTGCGTGCATTCCAAACAAATGGAGACAACTGCTATTTCCTCGCTTTTACTCAGCTTAATGTTGACTCACTCCACATTGCTGTCGGGCTTTAACAGCCCCGGTAGAATTTTACCCTGTCTGACACAGGTACCTCTCCTTGTGCTCTATCTGCTGCCTCCGCTGTCTGTAACATGAACAAGGGAACCGACAAGGGAATATAAGGAATACGTGATACTACGTTCCATAAAAATCCATTTGCAGGTCTTGACAAAATGATCAAACATTATTTTGTACAAGTGCGATATTTTTAGAATGCAGTTGGAAACAAAACAGCAAAACTTCTTTCTGGTGAACTGGCAGTGCGGCAGCTTAGATTTATAGTCCCTCTCCCAGCGTCACGAGAGAAGATAGTGATTCAAAATGAACAGGAAAATCGATTTCGATCCTTTGATGTTTTATTCATCCAGTCACACACTTAGAACATGAAGGTACAAGGGTGTAACCCCATCATAAGTCCAGACTGGGGAACACAACTCACATCACACTGGGTGTACGTCTCATGGACAGCGATTCTCCTCTCCTCAGCTTGTTCTGCAAATGCCGTGCAGTGGCTGTCTAGATCTAATTGTGTAGTTCATAAACTTTGAGAAAAATCTATGACAAAGTGTGGAGATGTTATTTCATCAGCAGGGACCACAGCAGAACAAACGCGAACAGATTGGTGCGGCTCTGTTGTACTTCAGTCGATTGCGGTAAACTGTCTTCTTCAGTTGTCACCAGTATTGATGGAAACAGTCAAACTGTAAGCAAGAGTAAACGTGCAATGTTTTCTTGCAGATACTGAATATATTGCACCGGCACGAACCGTTCTGTCGTGCTTTGTGCCGACCTTGTGTGATCTCCATTCCATTGACAGATTGTTATTGTACCGTCACCTTGCAGACACACAAAAACTGCTCAGTTTAAAACTGTCACAGCAGCATCTTCAGGCAGGGCAGCACTTTATGCTACAGCAAAGCAGCCTAAAATCAGTCTTTCCTGTTTCTCAGGTGGTGTGTCCATATAAAATATTAAAGTACTCATGAAAAAGGGGGAAAAGTGAAGTATGTATTTCTGGTGATGTGGCACTAAAATAAGGTTGTGCCTGATTACCTTGACACTGAAACACATCCACTAGTTTTCAGTAACTTCTTATTCACTCTGGGGTCCTAGAGGCCTGGGTCCTATCCCATAAAGCATAAAGAGGAAGGTGCGGTTTACGTCGAATGGGAAGCCATTCCAGAGCGCTCGCACTCAATAAGATCTGTTTTTAGGTTCACCGTTAAACCCGAAACATGTCTTCAGAATGCAGAGTGAACATGCAAACATCACAAAGTGCTGGAACTCAGGATCTGAGAGGCACTTATCGCAACCCCCTGGACCAGAGCCTATGAGCATCCAGTGTTGTTTAATATTACATTACATTTACATTCTGTTGCCAGCATTTCTTTCAGCATTTAAAGTGCACAGCCTTATTTTGTCTCATCTATACGTAGACCTTTTTTTGCAGGCTGATTGTGGTGTTTCAGATGACCATTATTTATGATTTTGTTAACTTACACAAGACCTCATGAAGTCTCATTCCAATTTTTGTATATGATCATTTAAAAAAAAAAAAAAATCACATTATATAACTGTTACTTTTGCTCCAGTGAATAATAGTTGGTGTTCTTGTGTGGGACACCGGGTAATGCAGTGGTTAGCGCTTTTGCCTTTGCATCCAAAAGTCACAGGTTTGAATCCCACTACCTGCTCAAGTGTTCTTGAAAAAGGTACTTACCCTCAGTTGTTCCACTAAAATTGTCCAGCCTTATAAATGGCTAATTAATTGTAAGGTCCTTTTGAAAAAGGCATCACAGTACTTTGTCACTATCATTTCAGCAGTTTTCTGAACAGCTGTTCCGTTTTTCATGTTCTGAGTATACACTGTTATATAAAATGAAAACAATGCACATCAGTAATGTCAACATCTGCAGCTGCATCAGTCCTTTTTTACATTCTGTTGCCATCAAGCCCTTTCTAGGATTCCTTTGATGCTTGCAGGGCCTCGATTCTTGTGCCTCTGTGTAATCAGTGCTGAATGTGCTTTCAGTGCTCAGCAGCTCATCGTAGTTGGCTGCGCCACAGTGTTCAGAGTTGGGTCAGATCCTGCACTTTATTATGTACCATAATCTTACACAGAAGATTATCAAGAATGCTATTAAAAATTTTAACTGACTGAAGTGCTTACAATAGGACTAGTAGTAATAGTAACCACGTTTGAGTTGATTTGGTATGGCATTGGCTCTGATTTGCCTCATTTTCTTATGTAATGGTAACGTTGTGGTATCCTTGAGTCCATTTTACATTTGTGAACTTGCGCTAGATACCAGTGAGGACTTAAATGTTTCCAGCAATGCTCATCCCAGATGAGACTTAGCCTGCATTTGTGGTCTTTTTTTTTAATTTTTATTTTCTATTTATTTGTATTATCATTCTTTTAATCCAGTCACCCCTCACAACTGGGTTTTAATTCATGTTTACCTGTCAGTACAGCTGTGTACCAAAACTAGTGGGAGTTGTGAGTTGTACTCCCACCCTAGTCTTGTAGTCTACACACATCCATGACCCAGGGCAGGGTGCATTACTGCGGCAACAGTTATTGATCACAAGTAACATATTCTATTGTTGTGTTTACCCTGAAGGTGTATGAGTTTACTTGTTTCAAGGCCTGTGCAAGTAGGTCTAGGAAGCTAAGGTCTTGGATGGTAGGGGTAAGATAAAACCCCCAAAAGACGTCAATACCCTCAGACACTGCACAGCATAGCTTCAACGGTGCAAAATCTTGAGGAGAGGTGAGGGAGTCCATTGGATGCCTGTGAATTTTTTTATCAATAATGTATCATGTATCAACACTGATATCAGTTGTTTAACCTAAATTCATACTAACACTAGACTGAAGACAGAATTAGATCCTCTCCTGTATGTTTCTTGTGTAATTAGTTAACAATGACACTTATTCATTTATTCTTTGCAGAAATTATATTTCTAAACATAAATGATGTGGAAAATGGAATGAGCGTACAAATGGAGATGAATAATGCCATCAAAAGTCTGCAAATGCAAAGAGGCCCGCCACTTTTTAATAAGCACTAGGTTTTCTAGGTGAGATTATGTGTTTTTGTAACAATCCTTGATACTGTATTTTTCCTGACTTGTCAGGCATTGTTGCATATCTTTGGATTTATTTGTCTTCCTGCAACTTGAATTGCTTGTAGTACAAAAGGTTTTTCATAATTGTTTGTTGCATGTACGTTACAGAACCTTTCCAAAGCACTTCATCTGTGTAATTTGCATGTTTTTCGTCATTTTTTTTTTCCTGCAGTATTTCAGTGTACACTGGCAACTTCCAAAATAAACCTGGTTTACCTAGGAGTGGGAAAAATGGCACTGTTGCTGGATAATGAATAATGGATAGAATATGACTACGTACTCCTTCTGCAGTCCGTATAAGCTTAGTCTGCATGTATCTAGAGTTTATTTTAGAAAATACCATTATAATTTCATCTTTTTCCCATTTTGTCTTCTGAAAAAGAACAAAATCATCGTTTTCTCTTAAGTCTGCATCTCCAGTCACTGATTTACTATTTTGATTTTTCAAAATGTAGATTTTTTTCCCTTCTTTAACAAATATATGTGGTGCTTTGTATAATATTGGAAAAGGGACTGGCAAAATAATTCGTGTGCCCAAGAAATTATGCTAATAACCTATTTTAAGGCAGCTGTTGAGATCTTGAGTGTTATAATTATTTCATTAAAGGCCATCAGAATAAAATAAATATCCAGTAAAAAATGTCTTATTGTAATCAAACAGTGAAATTCAGCGTTAGAAAGGAAGTGAAGGAAACATTTTAGAAAGGAAAAAGGAACAATGCAGGCATCTCAGTAGGTATAGTTGAATTATGGGCAGGACACTGTTGTGGGCATATGTGTCCTGCATCCATTGTGTACGGTGCTTGTGTGTTCTTGGAAATTAAATAATGTGTGAGTTTATTAAAATAGTTTGGTTGAGGTCTAACATCCAGTAATAAAATCAAAACACATCCTTTCAGATGAAAAATATTAAAAAAATATGATTACAAATTAGGGGGGTGCGGTGGCGCAGTGGGTTGGACCGCAGTCCTACTCTCCGGTGGGTCTGGGGTTCGAGTCCCGCTTGGGGTGCCTTGTGACGGACTGGCGTCCCGTCCTGGGTGCGTCCCCTTCCCCCTCCGGCCTTACGCCCTGTGTTGCCGGGTAGGCTCCGGTTCCCCGTGACCCCGTAAGGGACGAGCGGTTCTGAAAATGTGTGTGTGTGTGATTACAAATTACTGGGGGGTGCAGTGGGTTGGACCGGGTCCTACTCTTCAGTGGGTCTGGGGTTCGAGTCCCTTTTGGGGTGCCTTGTGACGGACTGGCGTCCCATCCTGGGTGTGTCCCCTCCCCCCTCTGGCCTTACGTCCTGTGTTGCCGGGTAGGCTCTGGTTCCCCGCGACCCCGTATGGGACGAGCAGTTCCGAAAATGTGTGTGTGTGTGTGATTACAAATTAAAAACTTTTTTTCAATTGGATTAGTGCACTATTTTGTTGAGTTTGTATCAGGGTCTGCCAGTTCCTTCCAGAACAACTCAACACCTGCCATGTTTCCACTGGCAGTTTGGTATTTGGGTTAGGGTTTTCAACTACGTTGAGACATCTGTCCAGCTATATTTTACTCTGACTTGAGCAAAACATTTGCTTTTGCTGCATACTTTGGGTTTTGGTCACGCTGAAAGGTAAATTCATTTCAGAAGACAAGGTTTCCACCTCCTCTCAGAAGGTAACAAGTTTTATTCAGAAATCTCTTTGTTTTAAATTTCACTCTGTATGAAAAAACTGCCCCAAGGCCTTAAAATCCACATCTAAGTTCAAGTCACTTGAAAAATTAAGAAGCAGCAATAGAGGCAGGAAATCCAATCCAACATTACAAGGCAACTTCACTATAGGGTGGTAATATAGTTGTAATATAGTAATATGGTGAGGGAGGCTTTATAATACAGTACTCTAATTTTAGGCTCAAATGAAATGTGCTAGTAAATGAGGTAATAAAACAAGGAAGAAAAAAATGAATTTATAGAGATGGAGACATAATTAAGGCAGATTGGAAAGGCTCAGCACAGAGGTGGTGAAAAATATGTAGCCTAGGGAAGAGAAAAGAAAAAGAGCAATGCAAGTAAAATATGTAAAGGGCTGAAGGGAAGGGGCATTGTGTTAAAGGAGGAGGTACAATCAGCACTGACATTTTTTACCCCTGGAGGTTTTTCCCCTCCTCTATGGCTAACCAAAACACAAAGAACTGATGATATTCCGTTTTTTTTTCTTTTTCCTTTCTGCTACGGAGCCTTTGGCATATCAAGCACTGCACCTCCTGGATGCAGCCCAGAGCAGCCTTCACATCCACAAGCATTCAGGTGTGGTATGGATTCTCAGTACCACTTAGAAAATTCTTGGATTTTGTCGGCTTTACTTTCCAGTTCTGGGAGGTTGGCCAGAGGAGGGAGCAGATATATATACTTTTATGACGCAGCACATTAATTTCCCATTGATCCCCCCTATTCAGAAAGCTGCCGTGGTGTCGGCGTCTCCCCTAGATTGTCTGTGCTGGCAGTTCTACTCATCTCACACAGATTGAATTCTTGAGATCTAAGGTTCCACCGTGTTATTATTATCATCTTTATTTATTCGGTTTCACTTTATAGATGAACTCAGCCAGGGAGCTTGACTGACGCTTCAGCTGCAGCACTATTAATAAAATATCAACATTTAAACACATTGAGGCAGATTGTACATCTTCTAAATAAACCTGGCATCTCTGAAAAAAGCCTTTCCTTTTTTTCTACATACAAAAAAGGAAAACTACTGAAGCTGCATGAGAGCTGCAATTAGCTTCACAGACATGCATTTTGACAGACGTGTGCCATTCATGAGGCAGTATGTGAAATTCCCTCAGTAACCTGTTGTAGGGAAAAAAGAGCAACACATAAGGTATGAATTCATTTTTTCCCCATTTCACATCCAGACTGTAAATAATGCCGCAGTGTTCTTGCTCAGCACTGTAATGAAAAGTGATCTTGCTGTTACTTAAGATTTAAAATGATAATCTTTTCAACAGGTTTCAATACAACAGGTTTATTTTCTAATTACTGTTATTACCCATGAAAAAAATATGCTCTGCCATTAGGGATCAATCAAAATCTTTTGCTTCAACCTCCTACTGGTGTAATAAATTACTGAAGACATTCATATTATATTCCATTTAAATTAAAAATTGAACTCACTTCTGTTTGAACAAAACTGAGGAAATTAGTTAATATCCCTGAAATGTAATTTTTTCACTAGGTGTCATGATGGCTTTACAGTATTAACGCATTTTAATTTAATTTTGGGGAAAGGCAACGTCATTTAATGAAGATGCAAGGGAATGAAATAGTACCCAGTGTAATCCACCTGATTATTTTATTGCAGCATCGTGATCCCCTAGATTGTCCTGTATGAATCAGATTAAGTTCTAGTATGGGGCTGAGCTGAGGTTACATACACAGGTCAAATCTCAGTTGAGATGTTTTCCTCATTTTTTCACTTGTTGCAGAGCTTTCACTCTGATTAGTGTTAGCAAGGTCTGACATCTATAGATTTTTATAAAATCCTATAGATCATGCATTATTTTAAGCAAGAAAACTATTTTAACTTTGGTGTTAATGACCAAAATACTTGTTAAAGGATGTCCCCCATCACCACATTGATTGATTCTAATGATAAATCATTGCAAACAACAACCAGAAGGTGTAATGAAGAAGTAGCTTTTATGGCACATCTCATTAATTTCTTACTGTACGAGAAGGGCGACCTTGTATGCCCCAAACTGGAGTCAAAGGTAATATGCACTTAGGACACAAATTTGTAATCAAAAGGTGTTTGATTAAAGTCACAGAAGGCGAAGTACAGTTCCACCCATGACCACAGTACCATACTAAATTACTTTTATGAAGTACAACTCTTTTCAGATCTGTGTAATTTTATGATACTCTGGATTAAAGCATCAGATAAGCCATCAGATTATAGTACCTGTAATAGGTCCGCTAGCGTGGTGACTGTAAAATGCTTGTCAGATCAGGCAAACTTTCACATGCATTTTTCATCAGATTTTCACAATCAGAATCTTTCTCTCATCTTTATATGGTGATATCATACAAGGAGCCCATTAGCACTACTTACGTAAAAGCATTGCAGCAATGGTGACAGCTTCCATGTTGAGTAACAGCCATATATCAAAGTATTCAGTTTGCAACCTATATGATCTAAAGTCTTTATCTGTTGTTGAGTTTTAATTTATAAATTAGTGAAATGTTTCTCTTCTGAATAAAGGGCAGCTAGTACTGTAGTGGTTACAGCTGTTCCCTTACTATCAAAGGACCTTAAGTTAGGTACTTAACATGAATTGCTGTAATAAATATTGCCTAATTCTGTAAGTTGGTAAATTATTATAACAACTTAGTGTAATATAAATTGCATTAGTTGTCCAAGCTCAAAAGCAAAAGCATCCATATAATAATAATAATAATAATAATAATAATAATAACTTTTACTTTTTTAGCATTTTTCCCAGCCATAATGTTAACGGAAAAAACCCTGATATACTTGTAATTTTCATGTAGGTTACACCACTGTAGTCAGTAAATACAGCAATATGGTTAAAAATTAACCATGAGTGCAGAACATGAATTATTGCTTTAACCTGCTTGTTCAAGTCTTGTTGCTTACAAACTACTGTAGTTACCAAACGCTCTGTGCTTTATTAAGTGCTTTATTAAGCTGCTGTAATTAAGTTACTGATTCAGTTAATTGTATAGCTTAAAACAAAAGCATTAGTGGTGCACTCATTATTCTGTAGCTATTCTAAACGTGTCACAAAAGAGACTCGCCTCTTGCTGACGTGGTTGGAGTTTCTGTTTTAGGTGCGGGAGCTCAGTGTTTGATTCCCACCAGGGCAATTCCCTTAAAGAGTTGCAGTCACTGGTGTCAGAAGTGTGATATAAACCCATTCCTGGAAACCCTCTAGGGAAGTGAGACCAATTTGAAATTCAGCACCTTACTATGACAGTCTTTACTAATTTGATGCATAACTGAAAACGACATACTTTTGGGCTTTACACTCGAGGAGATTAAGCTTTTGCTTACTTGGAAAGATGTTCATGTCAAGGTTTATTTTTAAAGCGCCGGTTGCCAGTTAAAGTAATAACATGTAAGTTATGTTGATTTATTTTAAATCTTTTTTATGTCTTTGCTTTATTCTCTTTATTCCATTTGTTTATGAAGGTTTTAAACATTTTATGCATGGAACAATATTTTAGTTCTTTCCTTTTGAATTAGGTGCATCATCATACACAAATAATTGACTTAATGAGGTTGTTTGGTCACGTTAAAATCAGTGGAAATGCATGAATAAACAGTAGTTTCATAATGCAGAACAACATTGGGTGGAGGTATCTGTGGAGAATGGTGACATGTTGTGTGTCTGTATTTTATGCTTACATTGTTTCTCAAGACCCTTTTCAGAAATACATAAAGAGTTTTGGGGGACAGAGTGATTACATTAATCGTTTCTCAGTGAAACTGAAAGATGAAAGGAATGACTGGTCTCCTTGGTGTCTGACTATGCATACATTCACAGTGCCAAGAATTTGAGTAAAACAGATATAGTATCTGTAGTTTGTTATGCTTCATTTTATTGTTCTGTTGCATCTGCTGAGGGCCAGCTCTACGCAGTGTAGACAGTTTTTTGAAGACCACCCCCCAGCTAGATTTGTAAGATATATCTTGGTGGTGTTTTACATGTTGACACTGGGACATGAAAATAAAGTTAAAATCTCTTGGAAGTCTGAGGATGTCCGCAGAAGAGTTAAAGTATTGTATTGCTTTAAAACAATTGTTCAGATTCTTAAGTATTCAGAACTATTTTTGTTTGTTTATTTCTTTGTATGTTCAAAGAACACAATCAGGCTTATCAACAATTATTTCCTCGGGTCTGGGAAAACCTTACTGACAGAAAGGACAGATTATTGTGTTACATTCAGCAATTGAATATGAATAATTGTTAAGTCAGAGTTTTCTTTTTTTTTCTTTTCTTTTCTTTTCTGTTTCCACTTCAGCACTTCTTATGTTGTGAGGCACAGTAATTCTAAGGGAATTGGGCAGAGTTTGATAAGTGACTCAGTAACTGAACTATACTACATTTACCGAGGTTTTCATGTGCACTTTCCATATTGTGTATACAAAGAAAGAATGTCTGTAGAGAGAATGGTGGCTTACTCCTTTTTTCCTGCTCAAAATGTACAGAGAAAACATAGTTTAAAACAATGAAAAGGCAGACACAGTAGTATAGTCTTCTCGAAGCTTACCACACAATTCAGCTTTGAAGATTTTTTTATACTAACTGCTTCTGTGAATAGCTTCACTAGGAAATGGAAGTGAATATTAGATTATTTCAACATTCTTTAACAGGAAACTGAAAGAGCATCCTTAGTGTGTTCTATTCAGTATGACTTTGATATGTTATTTGAAACCTATTCTTTTCTCTCAGTGTGTGCTCAGATAATTGAATTTGGAGTTACAGGGCACGGCTAACTTGTGGTTATTAAACGTCCCACCATTTCGTTCACCTCATTCTGTTACTGCTGTTAATTTTTTCAGTGAGGAAATAGTATGTCCTAGCACTACCAAGTCGTTTTCAAAATCTATTTCTCTATGTGTTATATTCTCTTAATTTTTCCCTTTTTTTCAAGATGGTTGTGACATTCGTAGTGGCTTCTGAAGTTCATCAAGACTTTGTCAGTGACTTCTCCCACATTGGAAAGCCTTTTCTCATGAGAACCGTTGCACGAGGTAAGGGGTGGTTCTCTTACTTTACAAATTCAGTGATTTATATAAAGAAAAAAGAAACTGAAAAAAATCACAGCTGGTTCTGGTGAAGAAGAGGCATATGAACAAGTCATGCAAAAAAAGTCCATTTGCACCAAGTTTTGCTTCTAGATGTTACTGGGATATATAATGGGCAGGAAGGGGTTGTAGGGACCCAGTTGTGTGTTAATTGGAAGGAGAACTGCGCTCAAGCTGAGCGAACCGGCTCATTGCGGTGCCTGGATAAGCCCACACTTGGTGAACGCAGGTGTGTGCAGGGGAGCCTGGGAAATCACTTTCTCTATCCCTTTAATTGGTTTCCTCAGGCCTGCAGCCGCATGGCCTTCAGGCAGCCAGCCGCTGCCACCGGGGATAGGGGCTAAAGAGCAAACAAGACCTGTTGTCTCGCATGCTGCCCTGCATTCCTCTAAAGATGCTGGGGCTGTATGGCCTCATCTGCACCACTGAGCCCTCATGCCATCTCCCGCTTTATGGAGAAGTCTAAGGATCTACTTTGTGTAAGGTGCTGCTGATTGTGCAGCCAGTGTCGGAGACAAAGAGCATAGTGGCAGAAGTATGATCCTATATCGAAATATGACTTGCTGTCAGCATCCTTTTTTTTTTTTGGTAAAATTTGTTCTCTGAATAAAAATTGTATGTAATTTTGGAGAAAAGCATCTGCTAAATGACTGCATCTAAATAAGTAAGTAAAAATGTATTTGTATTAAAGGTCTTGTGCGCACTGTCAGCAAATACCTTAACCATTAATACTCAAGAAAATTTTCACTTAGAGTCTTTGTCATGGTCTGTGGAGATTACTTTTCTCAACCCTGTATTCTTTTTTAACCCTTTTTAGAGAAATTCACTATTCTTGAAAAATGTTCAGCACCTCTTTTTTTCTTCTCTTCATTGACTACGTTGCAGATTGTATCGCTCTCACTCTTTTTCCTAGGTGGGCTTGTCAATGTAATGCCTTTTCCGTTCTCGACAATCTCTGATATTAAATTCCCGGTTAAATATAGAATTCTTTGTTATAAAACAGATTGTGTTCATTGCAATCAGAAATTCCCAATTCAGTAATGGGACTGAAGAAGTGGATATACATGAATGCATTCAAGAACATTTCATATTGCGCATGACTACATGACAAAGTTCTGCATTCCATCAATCTTCAAAAGTTCAACATGTAGTACATTTTCTCATCAAATCTTCATCTGCAAATACGTCTAAATGCTTTGTCAGAAAGTCAGAATAATGGCTTAGAATTCAAGAAAAGTGAACATTAAAAATGAATGAATTCTACTCCCGAGATGTGCAGTTCCATATAGACATAGTGTACAACGGTACACCATTGTGTATGACCCCAAGACCTCAGAATGTTATGCTTGGAGAAGAGCTGCAAGATTGAAGGGATGTCAGAGTCTGAGTAACAGCCGAGAAGACCGGGAAACATTTATCAGTGAGGGAAGACTCTGATTTTGCCACAGATGTACACACACATATCTGGAGAGAAGGATTAGTCCAGTCTTTGTTCAAAGCGTGACAATTGACATGTTTATCTGACACTTTTCTCCAAGGTGACTCATAGTGTTAAGCTACATACAATAATTTACCCCTTTATACAGCTATGTGATTTTAGAGGAGCAATTTTAGGGCTAGTACCTTGTTCAAGGGTACTGCAGCTGGAAGTGAGACTCGACCCTGTGACCTTTGGGTCTAAAGGCAGCAGCACTAACATCTACGCTGCCAGCTGCCAGACCTTTTTCCCACTGATTAATAGTGTTTATTTCCAAACATATAGTTCCTTGTGTATGTTAACAAACAAGTATTGGCTTCCATTTACTCCAAGTCAGTCACATAGATGAATCCTTATTGTAAGGTTTTCTTGGTTTTGTGCTGAAGGCTTTAGTTCATTTTATTTATTTGTTCATTTATTTTTAAATTACAGATTATGTGGTTTAGAAGACTCATACTGGGAGGCCTTTTTACACACACAGTTCTGAATGTCTTGTGGTGAGTAATTTTACATTACAGCTTGTGCCTCTTTTATGAAAACAATGCAAAAACATTTCTTTTCAGGAAGACGAACAACAAAACACAATTTTCTAAATGAAAATTTTGCTGTAAGCACAGCATGCGCAAAGGCTGTGCCTTAACTTTTGAATGTGATCTGAGATGTGACAAGACAGGGATGCTTTGGTTTAGCACTCTCTTTTAGAGCGATCGCAACCTTTTCCTTGCTTGCGCAGTCCTGTTAAAAAATTGATTCTGTTATCATTATGGCAGGGTAGCACAGCGGTGCAGCAGGTAGTGCCGGTGCCTCACAGCACCTGGACTGTGCCATCAATCATACGTTCGATCAGTCTCCGTTCAGTCTGTGAGCGCGTCATTCCCACATTTGCTCTGTCTAGCCCAGCACTCTCTTCATCTGGGATAGGCCCTGAATCACCATGACCCTGTCAAGGGCAGGCAGTTATCAATAGTGGCACTCACAGTGACAAATGCAAAATTTCATTATTGTACTGAAACATGTCAGAGTGAGTGAAATCACTTGGTACCACAAAGACACAGCTCAGTCATCTCCTGTCGGTTATTAGAGATGCAAATGTCCTCAAATCCAGCATAAAAGCCAGACAACGGGAGGCATCGGGGCCATCAAAGAAGCATTTGGAGAGTGCAGCTCGGACTCCCTGTCTCGTGTTTGTTTTTGATATCTCACTTGTTAACGTTTCAACAAGCCTCCACTGTATCTAATCATCTGTAAAGAAGCTCCTGAGTCGGCAATCAGCACTTTGTTACTCAAGAGAGAAAAAGCAATTATGTCTGAGCAGATGAAGTGAAAGGGGGTTTGATCGAGGAGATGAAATCTCCCATCAGCCTTCGTGAGACATTTGCTAGTAGGTACTCCGCAACAATGCTGCTTCCATCTTGAGTTAAAACTGTCGTCCTCTCATCCCCATCTGGGGCTACACTGGGTTTCCCTGTTCAACGTGTGCAGTGATTCTGCACAATTTTGGCACCGGTCAAATTTATTGGCCGTCTCATAAGAGACTTTGTGTGTATTATTAGTGTTTACTTGCTTTGAAATAGCGTTTAGCTCTCGTTTCGTCCACACTTGTATGATTTTACCCATTAGAAAAGGGTATTTGCTTAAAGCTATACACCCTAGTTATCATGATTGAATTTGATCATTTAATTAATCAATGCCCTTTTTATCTGATATCCATTGTTTACTTGCACTATCTGTTTTCATTTCATGATGACTGTCTTATGTTTCTTTGTTACTTTGACAAAGTGAAGGGTAAGATATTTAAATTTAAAAAGAAAAACCCTAAGGTGCTGCAGTACATTTTTTTCATTTAACAAATGTTTTTCTCCAAAGCTTTTTTCTTAGAAAGCAATACAGAGTGCATTACATCAGCAGAAGGAGATATTTGGATGAAGACACCTGATTTTTGAGTACAGTGAATTTGTCACATAGCACCATATGAACCAGTATATCACATGAGTAGCTGCATGTAGGTTTTTTATTATTAAACTGTTATTAGAAATTATTAACGTAACAAACAGGTACATGTTAATTGAGCAAGTGTATAATACAGTATACAGTACATGTATCGTGAGTAGTGGAATACATGTTTAATTTTGTATCTTTATTATTGTAAGAAAGGGGTGCGGTGGCGCAGTGGGTTGGACCGCAGTCCTGCTCTCCGGTGGGTCTAGGGTTCAAGTCCCGCTTGGGGTGCCTTGCGGCGGACTGGCGTCCCGTCCTGGGTGTGTCCCCTTCCCCCTCTGGCCTTACGCCCTGTGTTGCCGGGTAGGCTCCGGTTCCCCGTGACCCCGTAAGGGACAAGCGGTTCTGAAAATGTGTGTGTGTGTGTATTATTGTAAGAATGTTATTTAAGTATAGGTCCAAAGTAAATCACAGCTTCTTCAGAATGAGTCGCAGTGATGTTTTTAATCATGTTTTTAATTTTGGAAACTTATTTTTGTTTGATTTATTTTTCTTTAATGTGCGAAAGCTGTTTCACGGTCAGTCGTTTCGCATTCTCGTGTGTCTTCCGTTGTGCTTCTGTCGTACTGAGCAGCTCATTGTAGCTGTATTTAATGTACTCAAACACACAGGTAAGCACCCCACACTGTCAGTGCTCATCACATCTTTTTACATGCTAATGTTCTCGCGTTCCTTCATTTGCATTTCAACAACTGCTGAATCTTATTTTGAGATTAATCAGAATATACCTAGAGCTGCTGCTTGTTAAGAATATTTTACTGTGCGTCAGAACAAGCTGGAATTTACTTTTTTGCTTTGATTGCTGCTGATATCCTACTTTCACATTAACAAGAGCCGAAAAGAAAACACTAACTTTGAATCGATGAATTGATGAACATTTCAGAATACCCTGAGAGAACTTTTAGTTTCATTTTTTCATTTTTAATGGCTTTTTTTCTCTTAGCTTTTCATACTTAGACATAATGATTGATTTGATTAGACTGAGTGCCCTATATATAATTTAAAAAGTGTGTGCCGGGAGTAATTGTGCAGTTACCAAGGGTGATCTTAGATGCACTTTGGTTTTTTTTTTTTTTTTATTTTTAGCTCACAAGATTATCCTAAAGCAAAAGAAATGTTGTGTAATATTTAGTTTTTTTTTTTTTTAAATAATGGCTTTAATTCTGGGTTTTGCCATGGTGTCCAATCCCTTCAGAGAAAAATTACACAAGAATTTCAAGTTCACTCATAATCTGACATGACCTGGCTGCTGAATCACTGACAGTGTGAATTTGTAATTACTGGTATTCATCATATCAAACATCTTCATTTAGTATCAAAGAATAAAAAGTTCAAACTTATCATTTCTCAGTTATACTGGAATCTAACAGACTAAAAGAGTAGACTGATGCTTTACATTCCACTTCTGAATATGACCAAGTGCAAGGTCAAACTATAAAATCTTTGCAGGGAAAGATTTGCCTTCTTAAATAAAATTTAGTTTGATGACTGTTATACATAAGCACTTTTATTCATAGGAACAATGGGTATACTCATACCCCATTAGTCAATCTCCTGATATCTACTTGTTCACTTATTTGGTCAGCAGTTATTAATACCACATATCATTCATCAGCCTCTGTATTGCATTGCACAGTGCTGTTTGTGTTGTGCTTTAATTTTGTAATTAGTCTTTTTTTTTTTTTTTTTTTAAATGTGATGTACAGCCTTAATTGTTCTCAATCCATTCCAGGGATAGTGTCATGGTAAATTTACATTTATCCATTTAGCAGATGCTTTTCTCCAAAGTGACACACACACACACACTTTCTGAACCGCTTGTCCCATACGGGGTCGCGGGGAACCGGAGCCTACCCGGTAACACAGGGCGTAAGGCCGGAGGGGGAGAGGACACACCCAGGACGGGACGCCAGTCCGCCACAAGGCACCCCAAGCGGGATTCGAACCCCAGACCCACTGGAGAGCAGGACTGCGGTCCAACCCACTGCGCCACTGCGCCACCGCACCCCCTTAAGTGACATGCATCTCATAGAAAATACAATGTGTGCATTACATTGAAAGAGAGCAAAGCAGAAAGAGAGACATAGATGCAGACGTGTGATACCTAAGTGCAGTTAGTTTGTTTCTTTCCACCATATGAACCAACGTTTATCACACGAGTAGCTGCATGAAACTTTATCGGAATATCCACAATATTCTGGTTTACTGAACAGAAACAGAAAAATTTACTGTATAAAATCATTATTTATGACATTTGTTTAATACATACAGTGGATCCTCTATTTACAAACTTAATTGGGACTGAGAGTTGATTCTTCATTTAAAAAGCTTTTTAGTTGAATCCAATACAAAGCAGTCAAAGGGTTTCCTATCAGCTGCATGTGTAGCTACTTGTATAATGTGTGTGGGGAAAAAACTGTGCACTCAGAGATTTTGTTAAAATAAATGCCTATCTGTACCTATAACTCTTTGTGAGTTGTAAAATGCACTTCTCTTTACTTTCTATTTTGAGTTGCTTTTGGAGAAAAGTATCTGCTAAACAAATAAAGGTAAATGTAGAGCGGTCTACAGGCCAGGACACGGAGGCGTTGTTGTCTGGATGGGAATAGAGCCGCACTCTGTCTCTCTCTCTCTGCGTGCATGTGCCTGCATATACTGAGTCCTCTGGGTGGGTGTTGATGACCCATTGCAAATAAAAAAAAAACACAGTAAAGAACCCTGGTCATAGCTGGAGCATGACATTGAAATACTTAATGCAGTTGCGCAGCTGGTAACATAGTGGTTACAACTGCTGCCTTTGGAGCCAAAGGTTGTAAGTTTGAATCCCAGCTGTAAGAACCCAGTGCAAGGTTCTTACTGTAAAATTGTCCATGGGTAAACTGTAGCTTGCTTAACACTTTAAGTTGTTTTGGAGAAAAGTGTCCGGAGATATATTTGCACTGGTTTTGTGACAATAAATTGGGTGATGCTTTAGCCCAAAATTTAAATTAGCATGTTCTCTGTATGAAGAAATTTATACTAAATACCCCTCACAAAAGCTTGTAATGGCAAAAAGTTAATTATTGGAAAGTTCTGAAGTCGGGGACCCACTGTAATGTTATTATTGTTATTCATTGCATTTTAATGCGTGCTGCGCGTTACCTTTTATTCAGGAATCATTTAAGGTTTTGTTGAGGTGAACTTGGTTTGAGATTGGGACAAACTGGAATTTTTCCCCATAACAAATAGTGGACTACGTAATTTCAGTATCTTTTTTTCTTTCTTTCCAATATTCAGCCTGACCTCCTTTGCAGAGTTGTCAGGGCTTCAGTAGGAAACTCAGAATGAACCTGAATAAGTTGTGAGTTGTGAGGTGCGCTGAGCTTGTTCACCATATGGTCCGGCAGCCTCGCCTGTGGACGTCTGATGGAAAAGCAGATGGCAGAGTTTCCCCACAACAGCCCTGCTGCGGCACTGCAGTGAGGGATGGCGCACAGCGTGGGCTTTCGGTGCTGAAACCGCATCTGCTCGTGTCTCCGAAATATGTAGTGCATTACTCAAAATTAGAAGTGCAATAATTTAAAGCTGTTTTATTGACACCATACGTGAACGTCTGGGATCTAACACGACATCGCGAAAAGTAATCTCCATTTCGTTCATTCTTCAGGTAATAATTTTGATATATATTATTATTGCGCCACACATAATTCTGAAGTGAGACCCCTCTCAATACAAAAGAACAGCAGAATGAAATAAAACTGATCATGCATTGAAGGCTGCTGAAGCATGGCCACAACAAATTAACAGATAAATCTCTACTGTCCAGAGCCAAGAGTCTTGAAATCAACAGTATATAAAGGTGTTTATTATGTTTTTACCTCTGCTTTTTTTTCCACTGTAACGTAACATTGTGGCTATATATTATTTGGATTGAGACAAATTGAAATACAAGACTAATTATGTTAAAAAAAAAAAAAAAAAAAAAACCTTTTTTTATAGTTAATTTTTTTTCAGACTTTACTGCTGTCATGTGCTTTTTTTTCCTTTTTTTTTTGATATGTCTGTACTGGAATGGAACGCAATCACTTGCTTGTTCCCGTTAACTGGTAGTCCTGCTCAGGGTCACAGAAGTCCAAGAATCACTTGGTGCAAGGCTGAGAGGGGAACACCACTGATGGTAATCCATGGCAGTGTATACACACGCACGCACGCACGCACGCACACACACACACACACACACACACACACCAATTTAAACTGTCTAGGAAGGAAACCCACATAGACACGGGGAGAACATGCAAATGCCCCATAGACAGAGCTAGATTCAAACCTATGCCCAAACATTTTTTTTTTTCTTTAAATTTTCTCCATATTTAGTGAGGCTCACGTTGTCTTCCATCTACATTTGTCATCTTAGAAGCAGCACTGGGTGGATAAGAACATGCAGTTAAGCAGATATTGTGACAAGATGCTTCTTGCCTGTGATCGAACTCCCTTCAGATGGACAGTATCATATACTGCTTTCAGTGAAGGCATCGCAGTTCACCGACCCTGCTCAATACCATGTCTTTCACAAAGCAGAATTTCAGCGACTTCATCCTATATTTACATTACATTTATTAATTTATCAGATGCTTTTATCCAAAGAGATGTACAATGCACCTAAAACAACAATCTATTTCAACAACAGACGGAGAGATATAAATGCAGACGTGATTCTCAAAGTGCAGTTTCTCTGATGTCACCGTTTAACCATCTTACATCGCATGGGTTGCTGCATATACAAATTTTTAAAGCAAGTAACATTAACAAAAACATTATATGAAGAGCAGTGTTTAGAATGGATAAGAAATACAAAGGTATTTGTGGCAAATGACAATAAAAAAGTATGGAGCAGATGGCAGATCCAGAAAGAAATGAGTTTGAAAGCTGAGAGAGATTTAACAGTTCTGAGTAAGAAAGGGAAATCATTCCGCCAAAGTGGAGCCAGAACCAACAATGTATAATCTAATTAATGTACAGTCTAAGATCCGTAGCCACAGTTTATTTCTTTTGCTGTGATCGTGTGTGTGCTTTTCTCTTTGTCTCTAGGTTGTACCACTGTTTTTTGCAGTACTTCTGAAATATCATTGTTTTTTTTTTTTTTTTTTAATTAATTCATTAATTCATTTATTTTTTGAAATGTATGTATTTCCGCTCTTTTCCAGCTTTTAGACAGGATTTGTAACTGTTGTTCAGTTAATCAGGTTTGTAATAGAATGAGTATGTTCAAGTTTCTCAGTGAAGATAATTTTAAATACAGTCCATTAAGATTTCCAGGACATAGAACTGTGAAGAGTTTGCATAAATTACATAGCTGTATAGATGGGTCAATCATTACACAAAATACTATAAGCCACTTTTTGGGGAAAAGGCTCCACATAAATAAATAAAAATGTAAAAAGTAAAAAATAGGCACTGGGTGTCTTAATTAGCCAGCAGCTGGTGGATGTTCAACGCTGGCACAACTATTTATTACTTTTGGTAACAGTCTATATTTGCGGCTCACCCGTTTACAGAGTCCCATCAAAAGAGCAGTCCAAAGTGGTGGCTATACCATAATGTTGCAGTAACATTTTGTCATTGTTCTGTTTTAAACTCCCTGTTCCTCATCGCAGAAACACTGTCCATTTCAAGCAAACTGTAACCTATCATTTCTCGTGATTTTGATTCAGTTTACTGAAGGTGGTTGCTGGCTTTTGCGACAAGTAATTGAGTGATCAGTGGGCAAGTCACAATGTAAAGGGGTTGCTAGTGGCATATTGTTAATGAACTCTAGGGCGAGTGCAGACTGAACATTGATCACCAGGGAACTCCGACTGCGATGACTGCCACTGATGAGCTATTGCGGGCATCCGGTGCGATATGAAATTTGTCACAGAAATTATACCGGAGTTCTTTCTTCACCTAGCGTACATCAACGGCACAGGCTGCTCTGTTTATCAAGTGATAAACAATGATAAATAATCTCAGAGGTGGAGAAGTGAGCCTGATAATCCATGAAATGTGTCCATAAATTGAGAGATATTTTGAAAAGTGACACCTCCGTAGAGGTCGAAGGCTGAGCTTGTATCATCTCTAGCAACTGGTTACAGGGAGTTATGGGCAATTGTTCCATTATACCGAATCTATAATTATTAACCATTTGCTCTTAAATTGTCTAAATGGTTTATATTTTGTTGACCTTTACATTATTATGATTCTATGATCATTAACCATTTGCTCTAAAATTCTCTAAATGGTTTATATTTTGTCGACCTTTATTTCAAGGGACATTAACTTTCATGGCTGACGTAATTTCAAGACACAAATATTGTCTTTCTTAGGGGAATGTGTCAGAGATTGGCTTTGTTCTTTGGGCAGCCATCACAAGCATTGCCCTTACAAACAATGTTATACAACAAGATATTTTTTCCCATACTCTTGAGGGAATTTTAATTTTTTTTTTTTTTCTTTTCTTTCCTGTTTTCAGTCAAATTGATTTATTTCGGTGGTACTACAGACTGAGCTCTTTATATGTTAAATTGGTTTATTGTTCTGTATACTGTATGTGTGACTTTTCCAGTTGATTTTTATTGTTTCTTGGGGAGCTTGTTTATAGAATCCCCTCAGTGTTAGTCACTGTCTGTTTTATTGATTCACCTAGGTGTATCTCCATCACTTATTCCTGACACCACAGAAGGAGTACTGAGAGTAAAGGGCACTGACAGCTTTTGAGTCTGATGTTCCATGGCCAATAAATTCACCCTTGCAAGTCATCGAAAGCCAGTATAAATCAATACATTACAGATTCTAACACTTGATGCCATGCATGTTACAAAATAATTCTGATTGGATTCTTTTAAATACATATTAATTAAAAGTTAGTGAAGTGGAAAAGATCCATGAAGGAAATACTTTTCAGATACAGTATATAATCAGTAACCATTTATCACAGTCTTTTTGTCTGAGTAACTGCTGCAAGTTATGTGCTTCTTTTTTGTAATTATCTGTCATATTCCAACATTTATTTATCTTCATGCATGGTTTACACTGCTGTGGAAGAGTCTTTGGTTTCCTTCCGATTTTCTGATTTTTTCAGCTTTTTCAATGTGCTCTGATCTTTGTTTTAGTTCTAGGATGATGTGGAGGGAATCTGAGAAAAATAAAAGAAAAATCAGTACAGCACAGTAGTTCTTTGATTTCTTTTTTGTCCAAGGCAAGCAAATGTGCTGTCATCAGGTGCGAATACGTGTGTAATAGCTCCCCAAGTTAAATCACCAGAATGAAGGGAGTAGCTAGGGTTAGCTGTCTGAACATTCCGATAAGCAGTAAGGCCTTATTTGTGCGATATAAATTTCATCATCTTAACAGTCTTGTCATTGTAAATCCAGGTGCTAAAACTCTGGTTCAGAGGTCACGCTGTATTCAAAATTCCTATTTCAGAGAAAATCTTTTGTCTATGAGTTTGGATACAGTTACGTGGCCATTTCTAAAGCTCTGAACCAAATCACAGTTAGAGCCATACTCCTCAAATGGAGAAAGTGTGGGACAGTGGTGAGTCCACCTAGGAGTGGCTATCCTCACAAAAGGTGTCTACTAATAAGGCATGAAATCATGAATGAAGTCACAATGAACTATAAAACATAATTCAGGGAACTTTAGGCCACTATGACTTCAACTAAATTAAAAGTTCATGATATCATGATAAGAAGGACTGTGCCAAAAAATGATATGTGGGAGAGAAGCAAGGCAGAAAGCACTGCTTACTAAAAATGATATAAAAGGCTGTCTCCAGTTTGCCTAAAAGAACCTGAATGATTCATAAAATTCCTGAATATTCTGTGATCTGATTAATCAAAAATGATTTGGATGGCATGAACTCTTCATGATTTTAGAGTATGAAAACACAGCTAACAGTCAGGCATTGGTGGTGGTGGTGGTGGTGGTGTGATGGTCTGGGGAGGTTTTGCTGCTTTAGCACATGGATGACTTGTCATAGTAGAACAAACCATGAATGTCTGAAAACCAAAGCACAGCTGTGTCAAAAAGGAAGAAAATCACAAATATACAGGAAAGTCAAAATCTGAAATATCAAGGTCAGAAAAATAGCAAAACTGAATTTATAAAGTTATTGCTTTTTTTTTTTCCTCAGAATAGGGGTATTTTGTGGTACATTCTTGTTATTTAATTAATTCATTTTGGCTTCTTTTAATAACAGGTTTTGATTAAAGGTCTAACCAAAATGACTATATAAAATACACTAATACAAGATATTCGACAGAAGGCACATAATTTTTCACAGTATGGAAGTATAATTTTTTTTTTCCCCTCACTTCTTTTTTTTTTTTTTTGCACGGAGAAAGAATTTCCGTCTGAACTTGGAAAGTCTGATTTGTGAACCTGAACAAAAGGATTGTTAGTGACCTCAGAAGGGGAAAAAAAAACTTATTTCCCCACAATCTATTCTGCATAATTAGTTCTCTTAAAGATGTCAAGACAGTGAGCACTCAAAAAAAATCACACAGGCTTATTCTACTTATCACAGAATTTAGAGTTCCACAGTGTCTAGGCAGCAAGTGTGGTTTTTAAGGAAGTTTTGCAAGAGTGGATTTCAAAGAAAGATTTTCTCTGGTGTTCTCATCTGTCACATCTGGCTTTGAGAATTAATATATCGCAGGTGCATGCTGACTCTTTTCATTGACCCATTTTCTCTTTTAAATTTGAAACCTGGGTTTTGAGACTAAGATCTCAAGATAATCCTCATTGTGCCAAAGGCAAAAGTACAGCAGGTGAAAAAAGACTTCATCTTTTTTTTTCTTTTTATTTTTTCTTTTTTTTTTTAAATCTATTTGTGCCATAGTGCTTGGAATATAAATGGCGAATTCTTTTTCTGAGTGGTCCTTTACAAACAGACTATGCTTCCTGAACACACAATGACTATTCTCCTTATGTAGAATTAAAATGGAATGGATTAGTTATTTGTTATATCGGAACATGACGGTATTTACAGGGCAGAGGGGTTAGCAGATCCAAAAATGTACACTTCTCTTATATTTCAGTGAAGCTGACAAATATTCTGCTTATCACTTTTTTCCAGTCAAGGAAAAATGTGGTGTATGGTAGAATCCCTTGCACACATTAACTGTGTAGTCCCAGCCTGTGTATGAAATAAAATAACAGTTTGTGGTGTCAGTTTTGTTGAGCAGTCTATCATTTCAGATGCTTAACAGGTCTAAACGCAAACTGAAACATATATCATTGTTGTCATCATCATCATCATCATCCAGTTTAGGGGGTTTTTCCAGGAGAACCCTGGTTAGCCATTTCCCTCCAAATGTTACGTCTCCAACATTGTGAACACAGGGAATGTTAATGTCTTCTGAACACCAAAATACAATATTTCTTGCATTGGTGCTCTTGATTTTAGTTTGATGTTTGTGGCAATATATTTGAATCAGTAAGTGCGCAGAGCACTCGTATCGTGTTGCACCAGTTATTTGAAAGGCTACATATATCAGTCGAAGAATTAATGATAGGGTTGGATTTCTGTAGCATGAATGTAATGTGAACGATATTATTTTGTTTATGTCATCCGTGCATATGCGTAGACGTCCATTAAAGTTATGCTGTATTAATTATCGTAAAAAGTTAAATGTATGGGATTGTGTAAATTACAATGACATTACAAGTGTATTGGGCAGCCAGCTACAATATAACCTGGATTTTTTTCCCAGAACTTGACATTTGGCATGGAATTATTTGGAGGAAAACAAGTGAACACACTTCAATGCTTTCTATTCTCAGAATTAGCATTCTGTTTACAGATTCTGAGTGCTCTGAAGTGGAGTTTGTGTTTGCTTTGGAAGGGGAGTGAATCGGCACATGGGGCAAAACACGGAAAGTAATAGGCACCACAGCGGGATTTCATCTTTATCTCTCTGCTTCTCCCCGTCGGCCAGGTGCTGGGCAGTTCTAGAAATTGTTCCCCAGATGTCGGTTCACAAAGTCTTAGAAGATGGAATCTCAAACAACAGCGGTGTCTTCGCCGAGGCCTCTCCACCAGCACATGCATTTATCTACTCCAACATCTCCCTGGAGGAGCGAGTATGCAGCCCTCTTCTACTTGTTCCCTAACAGAGCGACGGCGCCCTCCATCTTTGCCAGGCCAGGGGTTCCGTTGGATGTAGTATGGGTGAGAAACGATAGCGCCTGTTTCCCTCCACGTAGGAGCCACAGTTCTCAGTCCCTGACTTCATTCAAACACGCACTTCTGCCCCACTGCCAGTTTTGCAGTATAATTTTTCAAAACTTTGTGACCGAACCACGCACTTTTACATTTACGTTTATTCAGTTAGAAGATACTTTTCTACAAAGCGATTTACTTTTCCAAGAACAATAGAAAAATTGCATTACACCAGCAGAAGGTGAGATCTGCATCTAGACACTGGACTCTTGAGTACAGTCAATGTGTCACACTGTATCGCTGTATAAAACATGACTAGCTGCAGATAGGGTTTTTTTTTTTTTTTCCCCCCTAACTATTCCCTGATTGTTTGTGCATTTATTGGTTTTACTTCTTTTTTGTCGCATGGTCATATGGCTGATGTAGTTATGTCGGCGATTTTGTGTTATTATTGTCTGGAAGATAGCCAGAAGGTTTTCTGCTGCAGAAGCCCCAAAACTCATTACCGCACAGTGCCTGGATAGAACAGACTGGATGGAAAATGATAATAGGGATGTTTGAAATGTTGAATGTAATTGTATTAGTAATTTAACTTGAATGAACAACTTTGTGGGGTCAAAAATTCAGCCCACGCTAACTAGTACATGACTTTTATGGGGTTTGTCTCCCAGGGCGGGAAAAGATTTGACCGTGACTGGAGTTGGCCTTCCTCCCGCTTTGCTCCGTTGGCACCGTCGCAGTCGCCATCCTTTTCCTCAAGTAAGAACCAAAGGTCTTTAAACTAGCTAGTAATGACGTTTTTCTACCTGTTGTGCACATTTTTACCTGTTCCAAGTTGTGGCAGTCAGCTATGTTCCAGTGGTAGCATTACACTGCACGTGAGTTAGTGGTTGCAGAAATGAGGAAGAGTCTCTAGAAGGTTCCCCTGGAAGCCATTTTTCCTCACTGCACCATGCGTCCTCTGTGGGATTATTAATGGCCTCTGTTCATGTATGACCTTTTTAAATAACCTGAAAACTGCTCCTCTTGTAAATCACCGGAAGCTCCACCCGGGACTTTTCCCACCGGCTGCAGAGACTGCCTAACGAAACTTCCGAAACAGGCTTAAGAACGGGTGCATGTAGCTACAATATTTGTAGGCTACTTGTCAACAAACCTTTTACAGCGGTTTTCTCAAGTACGTGTTTGCAGCAGTTCAGCAGAAACTTGGCCTTATTATCTTCATTCGAGCACGAGCATTTTTTGAGCCTTGAAAGGGACCTTTACTGACATTTTGCTCCGATTAGCCTTGATTGTGTCCTTGTCGAGCGGACCTGTCATGTGCGGAAGAACAAAACTAATCTAAAAGCTCAGCAATTGTAATGATTTGGAATGAATAGTGAGATACGGTACAGTGGCTTCCTTTGTTTTCTTGTCTTGCTGAGGTGATGTAAAGCCACAGCACAGGTAGGGATTAAAATGTATTTTAAAACTTAATGATTTGATAGTACTTTATTAGTATATACCTCAGTAAAGCATTCCCATTAAAAGCGTACGGTTAATAATCCGGATTTACAGAAGAGTAACAACGTGTCCGTAGAGTGGAGGTTTGGGAAGGAAGCAAATTTACGTTTTTATTTTACTTCGTAAAGTTTAAGTTCAAAATTATAAAATGATTTGAGCAGTCTTTTTTTTTGTTCAGTTGCGTAGAATTTGTTTGACCGCAATGCTGTAATTGCTGTTTATTTGTGTTTGCGGTCGAAATGCGCGTGCGATTTTCCTTTTTCACAGGCAGGAGAATTTGCCACAGACTGCATATTTCTCCACTTGACTTGTCATTCATTATGGAAACATGTACTTTACATGTATGTTAAAGCGACGCTGGCTGGTCTGCTGTTGTTGAGGCTGCAGAGTGACTGAGCCCTTGTGCTTCTGTGGAGCAACAGCGCCACCTTCAGGCTGGTTGTGCCACATTTGGGAAGCAGCTTCACTGCAGAGGAGCACAATGTCCCTCCTCCATTGCTGTGTATGTAAATGCAGTGTTATTAAAAATGCAGATTTACCTATTTTTTACACTTTACCTCAGGTTACAGATAATTAGAATCATCATTACTCTCCCTAACTTTAAACAGAGTTAATCTGCAATTTAGTTTTTAGATTGCACTCTGCTTTGGTGCAATTGCTGGTCATTTTACCCGCAAAGTAGTTTGCAACACTTATTCATGGAAATAGCATTTTTATTCCATGTCTTGAAATTTTTAGCAGAAGATTCCAGGATACATTTATGTCCTTTGTATAACATGGCAGCGTAGGTGAAGCGACGCTGCTGCCGGTGTATTTGAATTCACCTACCCCAACTATTGCTGTGTCTTCGTAGGCTTTTCTCCTGCTTGAAAAACAGTTGTTTAGAGGGATTTATCTGCCTTTTGGATGGATTTGAAAGGATTAGCATGAAACACCCAGACAGCGGAGGGTTTTCCTCTGTGTCGGGGGTCGCTTGCCGTGAGCAGTAGATGCTGCAGGTGAAGAGGCGTGCGCCCAGGTCAGACTGCCCATCGTGGGCATCGCCTCCTCCAGCCCTGATCCCGCAGAGCGGCCTGTCTAGGGAAGGGCCGGGGGGGCTGCTGACATCCAGCGCACGTCTGCATGCGTTGTGCAAATTAGACAAAAGCCCGGGATCGAAGCCACAGGGGTAGCAGAGCTTGCTGGAAATGTGGAGCATCCAATTTCTCCTCAAAGCTGTGGAACGTTTGTGGAAATTGGAGGTTGGATGCGGAACGTTTCACACGATCCAGGACAACGGTGAGGAAGGCGCCACGGGTCTCCTAGGAAAGAAATAATTAAAGCCCAGAGAAATTCATTTGCTCCGCAGTCAGGAGAAGTCGTAGAGAATGTCATTTCAGCTGCCTCCTCTAACCTTCTTACAAAGCTGCATAGAAAAAAAGAATAATAGTTTTCATAATATTTTATTTAAACCTAACGTATGTGATGCCGGGGGGTCGGGGGGGGGCACATCATATACAACTGCAGGATGAAATATAACATGTAATATGTAATCTGAGAAACAATCTACACTTAGATAGGCTGACCATCTGTGTATTTTTTTCTTATTAAATATTTATGAGTGACAGAATGTGAAAAAAAAAGCTAACTTTCAGTCAGACAAATAAACCACGGTTTCAAAGGTGGCTATACTTTAATATGCACTGAAATGAGCTAAATTTGATTACTCATCATGATATTGATACGTTTTCCAGCACTCTCATGTGTGCATTTAGCTTTGTTATACATGGAAAAAATGCACTTTTTGATAACTGAGTATTTCAGAAGGCTTTGCTGCATAAAAAAAAAAGAAGTTCAAAGAAACTAAATGCACAAACAGCTTACCTTAAAGAGAATGATATGACACATATACCTTATGTATGACTCATTGTTGATATCACATCATGTTACATTGAGCAGGAAAATAGTACTTGCTTTTGTGACTAATTTGCTTTTAATTAATAATTAATATGTATTTACAATTCTATAGATTTATTGTATATTACCTCCGTGTACTTCCATGATTTCTGTTTTACTTTGTTGTTTGTCTAGTTTTTCCACCACCCTCCATTTAATATCCCAGATGTTTTAGAATTTGCCTGCGACCATTAACGTTTACATTTACATTTATTAATATAGCAGACGCTATTGTCCAAAGCGATGTACATCTCAGCAAAAGTACAATTTATGCTTTACGTTAAAAGAAAGAGACACAGCTGCAGACATGTGACTCAAGTAAACCTAGTTTGTTACCTACCACTTGCTACACCGAGGTTCATCGTTCAAGTAGGTGCATAAAACACAGGATAGACAAATCCTGATACCCTCCTACCAATTTTTTTATTTTTTATTTTTTAATAATAATATAAGATACACAGGGGGCGGAGTGGGTTGGACCGGGTCCTGCTCTCCAGTGGTTCTGGGGTTCGAGTCCCGCTTGGGGTGCCTTGCGACGGACTGGCGTCCCGTCCTTGGTGTGTCCCTTCCCCCTCCGGCCTTACGCCCTGTGTTGCCGGGTTAGGCTCTGGTTCCCCGCGACCCCGTATGGGACAAGCGGCTCAGAAAGTGTGTGTGTGTGTGTGTGTGTGTGTGTATGTGTATAAGATACACAAGCAATCCACGGGACCATCCACGGTATAAGAAATTACTCTGTATTTATATCCACAACAGTGCGGTAATACATCAGAAAACCTGCAAAGCAGCCTTTTGGCTATAAAGAAAAACTATTTAAATTTCAAAGAGACAAAGGGGATGCCTGAAAGTAAAGTCCTTCCAAAATGCACATAGTTAAAACATGTAAAATAAGCACTTAAAAACTCAATATAAAGCTCTGTTTTCTTAGTCTCTTAGCTTGAAATATTCAGGGCTGCCTCAACAACAGCAGTGATTTTTTTTTTCTTCTCCTATGGCATAATCTGAGAAGATAAAGCCTTAATTAAAACAGAAGTTTATAGCCTTTCCTTCTGTTAAGTTAAAAATATATATGTGACTCTCTAACCTGGATCTGGGGATTCCTTTAACATTGATGCCAGTGTTTAATAATGTGTACCACGTTTACTTTTGGAGCAATATTGTCTAATATGCACTTGTTATAATGAAGCAATGACAACACTTAACACTTCATTTAATGTTTAATGCTTTTTTTTTCCCTGTGTTTATTTATTATGCTGTGGAATGGTAAATCATCCCCTTGTGAAACTTCATAAACAAATACAAATTACAGTATATGTACAAGAAGTTCACAGTAAAAAAGGTAGACCGTATTCTTGCAGGAGGGAGTACGTTAATTGTCTTTTATTTTTATCTCTCTATCACCATACAGAAAGAAATTCAATCATATTAAATCATTATCAAAAAAATAAATTTTACTTTCAGTCCAGACTGGATTTTGATACTTTGTAGAAAGTGGAAGAAATCTTTCAGCATTTTTTTTTTTTACCTTTTTTGTGACAGTTAAGTCATAGTCTATTACCCAAAGGATACATCTAGTCCCACAAAGCCTGACACCCATGTCAGCTCAAGAGGGGTGAACACAAGCACTCCTCCTGTGCCGTGAGCCCCCTGCTACTTTCCACTGATTCACTCACAGCCCTGCAGGCTTCTCCTCACCAGAGGTATCACTGCGAGCACCAAACAGCCCAAAGCTCCTCACCCCCCAGGAACAGGAATGCCTTCTTGCACAACACATAGCAGTTGTCTTTTGGCTAGTTCCCCACCACAGGACACTTGACAGTCCATCAAAGTGTTGTTTTTCATAATTATTATTATTATTATTATTATTATTATTATTATTATGGGGGGTGTGGTGGCGCAGCAGCAGATTTGGCTAAGGGCCGCTCTCTGGCGGGTCTGGGGTTCGGGTCCCACCTGGGGTGCCTTGTGATGGACTGGCGTCCCATCCTGGGTGTGTCTTCTCCCCTTCCAGCCTTGCGCCCTGCGTTGTCGGGTTAGGCTCTGATTCGCCGCGACCCCACTCGGGACTAGCGGTTTCAGGCTGTATGTGTGTATAATTATTAATAATAATTATTTTCACTTTGTCTTTCAGGTAATCAGAAAATTATTTGCCTGTTTTTGGCTGTGCAGAGAGAATGGGCTCAAATTAAAGGATCCTGAGCATCTGAGTTCCTCTTGAGTGTTTCTCCAATAATGATGAAATGTACCACATTGTGGCTCATTGAGCAATTCACATACACATTTGCCTTGTATTTCTTGTTCACCTTTTAAATAACAATCGTTTCAGGTGGTTTGGCAGCACAGCCGGCAGAACTCCTTCCTCACGATTGCTGGGTCGTCAGTTTGAATTGAAGCTCACTGGTTGTCTCTTTTCATGTGTGGCTTCCCTCCCTAGTCTTGGGGTTTCTGCTTTTCAAGGAGGAGAGTGGTTTTCCATTTTTCATCCTTCCAGAGACGCTGTGTTCAAAATGCGCGTGATTTTCTGAAAATGGATGATTTACTTACGTGAGATCCTGAAATCATTGATTAAGTTCCTCCATTTTACTGCAGAACAGAAAAAGCTGAAGAGGTAGCAACCATCCCGCTGACAAAGGTAAGAGCACACTCAAACTGTCTGTATAAAATATGATATGTGACTTAATCTAATGGGTAAATCATAGTGACCTTCTGTGAGTGAGTGAACCCTGAGATATCTTAGAATTCGGTGTGCTGTGGGGTTTTATTGGCTTTTCGTTCAAAAGAAAATGTTGCTTTTGATATTGGTTTTGATATCAGATATTAGTTTTGGGGATGATAGATGTTTGTACATGTTGCCTGCTCCTGACTGAAGGAGATAGCATTGAGGTATTTATTTTTGGAGTGAATTTACTCACACACCATCTTTAGGTACGATTTAGCGGATAAATAGACTTAATGCTCATTCTGAAGCTCAGCAAAAAGAGTATTTTTAAGCCATCCGGTATGTTTCTTTCACATGATGTATGAGGCTGATATTGGGAATGCAGCTTCTTTTATAGCTGTATCAGAACAACTCTTCATTTGTTCCTGAAAGAGGATGAAATTACATCGCTTTTCTCACTGTCAGACAGCTTTTATGGTTTTATGTTATTGCTTTATTCAATATCATAATATTGTGCTTATGATTTTCTTGTATATCAGTGTGTATAATATTCTATAGCACCGTGAAAACCTATTTGCCCCCTTTACAATTTTCTCTGTTTTTGCAGCTTTTTAAGAACACATTTGATCAGATCTTTTTTTTCTTTCTTTCTTTTTTCCAGTTTTATCAGCTTATGAATAAAACATGAGGGAGGAAGTGAAACTATTTTTGTTTTTGTGTAATTTCCTTGATGTGGAAGATAATAAAATGTGCAGTCGCTGGTGTCATAAAGTGCTTGTCCCTTCACAGTCAGTACTGGTTTCATCACCTTTAGCTGCTATGACCGCAACTAAATTATTCCTGAAACTGTTGACCACGGTTTCACATTGCTGTGGAGGCATTTTGGCCCACTGTTCCATGCAGAACTGCTTTAGCTCAGGAAAAATTTGCAGGCTTTTGAGCAGTAACACATCTTTTCAGGTCTTGCAATAATATCTCAGTTGGATTTTGGCCAGGACTTTGACCAAGCCATTTCATACCTTAAAAATATAGCAAAAATAGGGGATACGGAAAATATACTTTTTCACAGCACTATCATAATACAATAGATAAAGGGGCTGGAAGACAGATCACACTTTTAGCCAACAGTTTAAATATTGTTGCTGGAGGTTTTACAGCAAGACAATCTTGTCAGGCCATTCTCTTGTGTTGTCACACTCTTCTAAGAGAAGCAAACCTGTTAGCGGTGTTCATTCCTGCTGAATATTTATTTTGTTTACGGTGCCCCCGATTCATATCGGCTTCCACTGCGTGCTGTTTCCTGTTGGAAACTTTCTGAGCAGGTGAAACTGGAAATCAAAGCATAGTCTGGGTACAACTGGATGTCACTCTAACTGTAACAAGTTAACAGCAGACAGTGTTAGAAATAATTTTTGTGTGGTCTGTTTGAGTATGTTTAACCGTGATTTTTTTATTCCATATGTCCAGCGTGCTCTGCAGTCCTTCGGTGGAGGCAGTGCAGAGATAATAGCATAACATTTTTTTCCTTTAGCTGACACTTTTCTCAAAAGTGGTTTAAGTTTATAATTATTACAAATATTAACCCATTTAAACAGCTGGGTCATTTTTTACTGGAGCATTTTAGGGTAAATATCTTGCTCAAGAGTACTGTAGCTGGTGGGGATCATACCTGCAACCTTTGGATCCAAAGGCAGCAGCTCTAAGCTGTTCCGAATTATACCTGCGCACAGGAAAACAGAGAAATGTTGTGCAGAAACTAACAACTCTACAAACTCAGTTCTGTAATTATGTCATATTCATTTGGAATTTCATGCATGTAGTCCCCTTTCTCCAAGGTGTTTTACAATGTCAGGTTTCGATACTGCAAGTTTTTTTTTTTTTTTTTTTTTTTTTTAAACGAGGTTACAAAATAATTAGATGATTACTGCTTCAAAATATTGTTTAAAACATTCTAGATAAATCTGCAGTACCGTTGTGTCTTTTTCAACTTCGTAATGCCCAGTAACTCATTACTTGCATGGTAAAAGAGGAGGTTTCACTTCAGCAATGAAAGAAATGGTATTTTCTGTGTCATTTGTCTTTTTTTTTTCTATAAAAGAGGAAAGAACAAAAATTATCCAGTACAAAATGAGTTAAATCTGAGATTAAATGTTTCTGTGACTAAGATTTAATTTTTTTTTTTTTTTTCATGCTTCCTTCACACCTGAACAGATCCTGGCTCTGCTACAGCAATTCAGCTGTGAAAAATATCTTTTTCTGTGTCATTCCCTTGGCCTGTGCTCTGAAAATCAGTACAGAAGAGGAATAGATGTGAACTATACATGAATAATGTATGACCTGGAATATTTCAAGCACAGCCATGCATTTGTCTTTCTTTTAATTCTTCTTTATCCACCCTGTAATGAAGCTAAATATAGGAGTTCAAATACTTAAGTATGGAGAGCTTCTCTGCTAATTTACACTCCATTTCAATTATTTTGCACTTCTATTTTTCTGTTTGCAACACGTGAAAGGCTTTGCACACAAAAATTCACTGTTTCACTAATCATCTGAATACATTTCTTCATTTTTTTTTTTTTTTTTGGAAAAAGGAGCCTTCCTTAATCATATTTCTCATATTTCGCAACATTTCAAAGTGCCTTATCACTTCAAAATAATGTGTCATCCAAAGTTTTGCACTGTTTGTGTTCTACATGAAACAATAAATAAAACAGAGACAAAAGCGTCAAAATCACAGATTCTGAATAGAATGAATAATTAATTTGTTTTTGCACTGAAATTCTTTTTGTATGTCATGCTTTACAGGATTTTGCTGCCTGTGTAATAAGAAATTTGGCATTGCAGCATGCTCCACTTTTTAGTTTACAAACATCCTTTTTAAGAGTCGTGTCTCTTTCGAATTGTCTTTTTGTCAACATGTCAGGATAGTCTTGGCCATTAACATCTCTGATAAATGCATCCTGTAAGAGCTACAGCAAACCACACGCATAGTTATGCTTTATCAACATTTTCCTCCCTATTTCTCAGCACACTAAAGGTTACCAGCAGGGCCTTTCATGGGTTTGAGTTTACCTGGCATGGTTACTTCTGTAAAATTATTGGAACATAGTGTATCACGTATAGATTAATGCATAGCCTTAAACAGGGTACTGGTGTAATGTAGAGGTAGCATTATCTCGGGCCATTTTGTGAGCTAGCCTTTGGTCTCGTAGTCAAAATACAAATGCATGAACCTCAGGGTTCTGAATTAAGCGCTGATCTTCATCTACATTTTTTTTCATATGCTGTAGCTGTATTGGACCCATTTCTTATGTGACTCTAAGACTGTGTGCCTTCATGTTGCTCTCAGCAAGATAAAAACCAACAACAAACTGCCGGGCTGCCTCTTTGAAGGTTTGAGTAGTTTTTAGTATTCTGGCTCTTCTCCCTTAGCATAAGTTCAGTGTTTGAAAGTTTTTTTGTAGCAGCTGATCGTATGGCACTGCACTTCACTGCACCTGCTCATGATGTCAAGGCTGCTGATTTAGACCCCAAGTAGAGAGTCACTTAGTGGTCTAATTTTTCAGCCAGGTCATCGGATATTCTCGTCAAAACATTGAGCTGTTGAGGAATAACAGAGATGTTTGAACACTGTGCTCTTGGGCAGTGCTGTGGCATAACAGGTATGGGACTTCATTCCTGACCATAAGGTTTCTGGCTTGGTCCCTGAGGAGGGTAAATATGGATCATATACCTGAACCTGCCACTGCTCCAGCACTTAGGAATCTGTTGGCATTCGTGATGTCCTGTGGTATTTTGCGATGAATGGAAGGGAAGGAGTAGCTGGGTACATGAACCCCAGTCTTCCTATACCCTCTGTGCAGGTCCTTGTCCGTCCTGCCACAGAACTTGCATGAGTCTTTGTTCGATACTTGGTCCACTGAAGTCGGATCACTTGTGCTTTGAAAAGGCCTCAGTCATAGCAGTTCCTAAAGAACAAGGAACTGAAAGTGAGATCGGAGCATGACATTTTCATTTATTCATTTAGCAGACGCTTTTCTCAAAAGCGACGCACATCTCACCGAAAATGCAACGTGTGCATTACATTACATGCAGAAAGAGACACTTAGATGCAGACGTGATTCTAAAGTAGTTAGTTTGTAACTTTTTGCCATATGAATTAATGTACATCACCCAAGTAGCTGCACAAAAGTTTATCCGAATATCAACAATTCCTGATCACATTTTTAAAATCTTATTTATTTATTTATTCATTCATTCATTTATTTATTTATTTATAACCTACATTACATTACACAAGAAGCTGCGTGAAGATCTATCCATTGTATAACACATATGATCTCGGTTATAGAGCATGAACATATACACATTACATGAATTTAAGAGATCATGGGTGAAGTGATTCTGGAAGAGTTTTAAGACCCTTTTTTAAATGTGGAAAGAGATTTGGCAGCTCAAAGTGAGAGGGGGAGGTTGAAGAAAAAGAACCTTCGTGCTTCTGCTTTTGGACCTTTTGTGTGTGGGACCGCCAAGCGGGCAGAGATGGACAAGTCGATGCAAAGGAAAAACCCTAACCACTAGACTATACCATTTGCTATGTGCTTCAAGAAGTTGAATGTTTAGGTCAAGATTTAAACAAGAAGCCCTTTTCACATATGTAAAGCACCTTAACCACTAGGCCAAAGTGTCCGCGTTATTGCTAAGTACGATTTTAAAATTAGAACCCTAACGACAGTAGACTGCCATCTAGTGGAAAATAAGGAACGCTAACGACAGTAGACTCCCATCTGTTGGGTAATAAGAAAACTAACGATAAGAAAGCCTCACGGTGTGATTAGCTGTCTGATCAAGTGGTTAGGGCTTCAGCCAATAGTTAAAGAAGTCTGATGTTTGAATCTGCATTTAGGGAGCTTCTTGCTTTTTAATCTCTGTGAACTTTATGTCTATCAAAGGTGCATGAGATGTTTGTAGAGATATATTCTTCATCTCTGGAGATGTGGCCAAGTGGTTAGAGAGATGCTGTTCTGGATAATAAAACTGACTATTGAATCCTGCGTGAATAGCAACACCTGTTGTTTTGACACCCCTGCAAGAGTCGCATTTAATAACACAAGTTCCCAAAAAAAAAAAAAAAAAAAAGAGGTAGGTCAGGGCTGCTTCTGGGGGGGGGGGGGGGACTTCAAATTTTTATCTTGTAGTTAAGAGTATAGAAAGGCCCCACCTGGGGCAGTCCCCCCCCCCCCCAGACATTCATTCCAAAACACCCTCACACCTTCAACGCTCACACCAACAGATCCTGAAGCACTGGCACCATGGGCAATAGCAGGCTCAGGTGTACAGTCCATACTTACCTCCCCAGGAAACTGAACCAAGGACCTTGAAGTTAGGAGTCAAGCTCCTTACCTGTTATACCACACCATTGCCCTGGAACTAGAGCTCATAACATCTCTGTTGTTCCTTCACAGCTTGCAGCTTTAAACAGAAAACTATGTTACGGTAACTTGAGATTAAAAAGACATGGCACTGAGACTTGAACCAGTGACCTTAAAAACTTAAGCATGCACATTTGCACACAGTGCTTCCTGGGCTTTTTCCTCTCCAAATTTGTACCTGTGCCCAAGACCTGAGCCACATGACTCAAGAAAAGCTCACCTTTAAATAACCAGAAGTGGAACAAGCTGAGATCAAACCAGCAACCCTTAGAAGTCAAGCTCATGCACTTTAATAGCAGACTACAAAGGTTCTTGGCATTACATTGCAGCTACACCCAAGGGTGAGGGGCACATCACCCAAAAAACAGCCCATCCCTAAGTTGCTAAAAGAAAATGCAGAGATTCAGCAAGCGGGACTCAAACCAAAAAGACCAAGAAGAGGAGTGCATGGTCTTGCCCACAGCCCCATCAAAAAACCGCTCCACCCTCATCAATAGGAACCATGTTATGCAAAATCTACATGTCCACCCTCAGAGGATTCATACCCCCAGTACAATGGGTTGCCATTTGTCAACTGCAGCGCCACATAGTGACACATCTATTGCCTGCCCCCCAGTGATACTCGCTTTGGATCACAAAGAAGGTGCAAATGGTTGTCTAAGATCTGACCCTAACAGTGTTACATCACAAAAAGGTCTTACAAGGAACCACAAAGTGGATAAATATTTGCCTCCATAGAATCAAGTTTTTCCTCACATAGTAAAAATAACTTTCCTCAGAAATCACAGCATGGAGACTTATACAGGAGGAAATACCTTTGGCACCACCAACACAAAGGGGGACATTGTCTTTTCACTCATGGTTGATTTTTACTTCATTTTATTTTTTTCCTTCTTCTTTTACGATTTGCTTCTGAAAGCCCCCCACCCCTTACTTAGCTTCTAATAATCAATGTGGTTGTAAAATTAAGGTAATTGTAACTTATCAAATATATTTTTAAAAATCACCCAAAGGTTTCTGGGAAATTAAAAGATAAACAAACAGTCAAAACCAAGTAATTTTTTTCTTCACGAATCAGAATGGATCACCACCCCACCAAAAGGGTGTCTGACTCCACACACTGCCTTACTCGACAGGAATAAATTTCTCCATTCATGATTTCCGATAATTGAAATCTTTATTCAATAAATAAATGAATCCTAAAAACTGCCATGCAAACAATAAAATTTAAATTTTAAAGTAAAATAAATCAATAAGACCAACTAGTATAAGAAACCCAAGGCAGAACCTTTAAAACACTAAAAGACATACCCCAAGGCTTAAAACCATACTTAATAAATAATTAAAGGAAGACTTACCCAGTATCATTTACCGCTCAAGATGGGCAGTCCCCTGGCCTGTTCCCAGGGTGTTACCATACACCTTACCTACCATTTTTGGGTGATTCCCTTTTCGCAGCACGTCTCCCCTGTTGTTGTTTTAGTGGAGTAGGTGAATGTTAAAGTACATATACAGAATTAAAACACAACATGCATCAAAACAGAGTGATACTTGGAAAAAAAACACTCATCGGATTATTTTGCCTGAGTGAAATAACACCAGAAAACATGTTTATTTAGCATTGCTTCTTGTGTACTTGTGGGTGGTTTGGCCAGCGCACATTGTGTGGTGGATCTGCAGTTCGAGCCCTGCTTGGGCTCCCTGGCAGCAGACTGGCATCCCGTTCTGGGTGTGTCCCCTCCCGCTTCGGCCACTAACCCTGCGTTTCCAGGTAGGCTCCAGCTTGCTGCCACCCCTTTCGGGAGAAGCAGTTGTAGACATTGGTTGGTTGGTATTTGTGTGCTTTCTGCCACCTTGTGGACACGACGAAAGCTGGAATAATCCGGAAAGCATTTTGTATGAACCAACTGCAGTAACTTTCCTTGCACCCACGAGGTGGCACCGTATCGAGGGGAGAGTTTGCTGAAACAGGGTGGAGTCGGTGATCATGTTTCTGCTGTGTAACACATGCAGTTGTGTTTCCAGCAGGCTGCTTACGTTTCAGAATATGTAACTCTAAAACTTTTGCGAAGATCAAAAGAGTGGAATGAATAGTATGACTGTGGCTATTTGTGTGGTGGAGTGGCTAAGATACCGTGTCTCCGGCAAAGTGGTATGATGTCAATTTAAATTTATTCATTTAGCTGATGCTTTTCTCCAAAGCATCTTACGGTGTTAAGGTTACAGTTATCATTTACCCACTTATACAGCTGAGTAGTTGCCATATAGTGGAAAATTAGAAAACTAACAAGAGGGGACAAGATGGCGCAGGGGATTTGGCCAGTGCCTGCTGTTTGCGGCGTGTGGGGTTCAAGTCCTGCGTGGCGTCCTGTCCCACTTTTACCCCGGGTCTTGTGTTGTGGGACCAGGCTCCTGCTTGCTGCAACCCCGCTTTGGAGAGTTGTTTGGGATGTTAGACAGGTAATGACAGTAGACTGCCATCTAGTGGGATATTAGAGAAACAAAGACATTATACTGCCACCTAGTGGGAAATTACACACACTGTCTGAAATCACTGCTCCCAAGGGGGGTTGCAGCAAAAACCCGCTCTGTCACAATGCGTCACAATGCATCCCAAGCAGGACTCGAAGCCCAGACCCACCAGACATCTGGACTCAGCCAAACTGGCTGTGCCAGTGTGCCCCCGAGTACAAAATTAGAAAATGACAATAGGTTGCCATCTAGTGGAACATAAGAAAACTAAGGCCAGTACACTGCCATCTGTTGAATAATTAGATAAACTAACGACAGGAAACACTCACAGCGTGCTTGGTTCTTCGGTCAAGTGGTTAGAGCCGCATGTTGCGGTGCAGGAAATCTTGGGTTCAAATCCACATGTGGGGAACTTCCTGCTTTTTAATCTCTTTGAAACTAATGTCTGTCAAAGGTACATGAGATGTTTGTAGACAAGAGACTGTCAGCTGTGGAGGTGTGGCAGAGTGGTTAGTGCAATGTCCTCCTGGGTAGCAAAGCTGCATATCAAATCCTATTGTTTTGACAACCCTGCAACAGTCGCATTTAATAACACAAGAGCGCAAAAAAAAAAGAGACAGGTTGTGGCTGCTTCTGTGGTGTGAGGGGTTAAGCACTGCACTTGAAGGAAGACAACCTGGGGTTCAAGTCTCAGACCAGGAAGGAGCAGTACATTTAAGGTAAGTGTAACAAATCTCTCCTATCTACCCAATGCATACTTGAATGTCAATTTGCCTAAGCCCCCCTGGGGGAGATGGTCTCCAGTGTGTAGAGACAGAGTTGACTGCCCAAAGACCCTTGAGAAAGGTCAATAAATGAAACTACAAGTTAAAGAAAGTAAACTATTACTTCTTGTTGAAAGACTATAGAAAGGCCCTGGACAGGGCACTTTTTTTTCCCCTTAGACATTCACTCCAAAACACCCTCACACCTCCATCACTCACACCAACGGATCCTGAAGCGCTGGTACCATGGGCAGCGGCAGGCTCAGGTGCACAGTCCATACTTACCTCCCCGGGGAACCGAACCAAGGACCTCGTGACTAGGAGTCAAGCTCCTAACCTGTTACACCACACCACTGCCCAGGAATTAGACCTTCTAACATCTCTGTTGTTCCTCCACAGCTCAAGGCTTCAAACAGAAAGGTAGGTTAGGGTGCCTTGCAATTAAAGAAAGAGGGCACAGAGACTCGAACCAGCAACATCAGAGACTTATTCCTGCACGATGCCAGTGAGCTATTCAAGAGTTGGGACTTTTTCTTTTTTTTTTTTTAACTTTGTACCGGTACCAAAGAGCTGAGCCACATGACTCAAGAAAAGTCCACCCTGAAGTCACCAAAAGTGGAACAACCAGGGATTGAACCAGAAAGCCTGACAGGGAAAGCACGTGCACTTTGACAGCAGACTACAGAGCCTCTTGCCTTCTGTCCCTCCCAACTTCCAATGGTTAGGGCCACAGGGATTCAGCAAGCAGGACTCAAACCAAAAACACCAAGAAAAAAAAAGCGCACACTGTTAACCACAGCCCTACCAAAGAACTGCTTTGCGCTTACGAGTACGAGCCACGTTATTCAAAAGCTGTATGTCCGCCTTCAGAGGATTCAAACCCCAGGTGCAACGGGTCAGCATCCGTCAACTGCTGCGCCACGTGGACCCATCGCTCGTCTCTCCGACGACGCTCACTTTGGCTCACAAAGGAGGTGCAAACTGTTGTCTGAGCCCCGATCCAGACAGTGTTACATCACAAAAGAGTCTAACAAAGAGTCACAGAGGTATAAATGTTTGTTCATACTGAATTGAGTACTTTACTGACAGAATGAAAATGACATTCCTCAAGGTCACCCTATAGACATTACTACAAGAGCAAACGCCTTTGGTGCCACAAACACAAAGGGGCCCACGGTCTTTTGACTCATGGGTGCTTTTTATTTTATTCAATTTTTTTTCCTTGTTCCTTTATGATTTGCTTCTGACAGCCCCTCCAAATAAGCTTCTAATTATCGATGTGGACTTAAAATTAAAGTAACTGTAACTTGTCAAATACATTTTAAAAATCACCCAAAGGTTTCTGGGAAATTAAAAGGTAAACAAAACACTGACAGGGTTATTTTGCCTTAATGCAAAAGCAGCAAAAACCATGTCTACTTTGCATGACTTTTTCATGTACTCGCGGTTGGTTTGGCCAGCGCCCCCTGTGTGGCAGGTCGGGGGTTTGAGCCGTGCTTGGGGTGCCTTGCGGCTCACTGTCGTCCCATCCTGCATGTGTCCTCTCCCTCTCTAGCCTTGCACCCCGTGTTGCTGGGTTAGACTTTGACTTGCCGTGACCCCACTCAGGACAAGCAATTCAGAGACCCATGGATGGATGGAAAACTTTCTAGAGTAGACTGCCATCTAGTGCCAAAGTAGAAAACTAGCGACAGTAGATTGCTAGCTAGTGGGAAAGGAGAAAACTAACAACAGTAGACTGCCATCTAGTGGGAAATTAGAAATCCAATGGTAGTAGACTGCTAGGCAGTGGGAAATTAGAAACCTAACAGCAGTAGACTGCCATCTAGTTGGAAATTAGAAAACTAACGACAGTATACCGCCATCTAGTGGGAAATTAGAAACCTAACAGCAGTAGACTGCCATCTAGTGGGAAATTAGAAATCCAATGGCAGTAGACTGCTAAGTAGTGGGAAATTAGAAACCTAACAGCAGTAGACTGCCATCTAGTGGGAAATTAGAAAACTAACGACAGTATACCACCATCTAGTGGGCAATTAGAAACCTAACAACAGTAGAGTGCCATCTAGTGGGAAATTAGAAATCCAATAGCAGTAGACTGCTAGGTAGTGGGAAATTAGAAACCTAACAACAGTAGAGTGCCATCTAGTGGGAAATTAGAAACCTAACAGCAGTAGACTGCCATCTAGTGGGAAATTAGAAATCCAATGGCAGTAGACTGCTAAGTAGTGGGAAATTAGAAACCTAACAGCAGTAGACCGCCATCTAGTGGGAAATTAGAAACCTAACAACAGTAGACTGCCACCTAGTGGGAAATTAGAAATCCAATGACAGTATACCACCAGTGGGGGGTGCGGTGGCGCAGTGGGTTGGACCACAGTCCTGCTCTCCGGTAGGTGTGGGGTTCGAGTCCCGCTTGTGGTGCCTTGTGACGGACTGGCGTCCCGTCCTGGGTGTGTCCCCTCCCTCTCCAGCCTTACGCCCTGAGTTGCCGGGTTAGGCTCCGGTTCCCCGCAACCCCGTGTGGGACAAGCGGTTCTGAAAATGTGTGTGTGTGGGTGTGTGTGTATATACACACATACACCGCCATCTAGTGGGCAATTAGAAACCTAACAACAGTAGAGTGCCATCTAGTGGGAAATTAGAAATCCAATGACAGTAGACTGCTAGGCAGTGGGAAGTGAGAAAACTAATGAGAGTAAGTGATATGATGTCAATTTAAATTTATTCATTTAGCTGATGCTTTTCTCCAAAGCATCTTACGGTGTTAAGGTTACAGTTATCATTTACCCACTTATACAGCTGAGTAGTTGCCATATAGTGGAAAATTAGAAAACTAACAAGAGGGGGACAAGATGGCGCAGGGGATTTGGCCACTGCCTACTCTTTGCGGCGTCTGGGGTTCGAGTCCTGTGTGGGGTGCCTTGCAGCAGCATGGCGTCCTGTCCCACTTTTACCCCGGGTCTTGTGTTGTGGGACCAGGCTCCTGCTTGCTGCAACCCCGCTTTGGAGAGTTGTTTGGGATGTTAGACAGGTAATGACAGTAGACTGCCATCTAGTGGGATATTAGAGAAGCAAAGACATTATACTGCCACCTAGTGGGAAATTGCACACACTGTCTGAAATCACTGCTCCCAAGGGGGGTTGCAGCAAAAACCCGCTCTGTCACAATGCATCCCAAGCAGGACTCGAAGCCCAGACCCACCAGACATCTGGACTCAGCCAAACTGGCTGTGCCAGTGTGCCCCCGAGTACAAAATTAGAAAATGACAATAGGTTGCCATCTAGTGGAACATAAGAAAACTAAGGCCAGTACACTGCCATCTGTTGAATAATTAGATAAACTAACGACAGGAAAGAGTCACAGCGTGCTTGGTTCTTCGGTCAAGTGGTTAGCGTTGCATGTTGCGGTGCAAGAAGTCTTGGGTTCAAATCCACATGTGGGGATCTTCCTGCTTTTTAATCTCTTTGAAACTAATGTCTGTCAAAGGTACATGAGATGTTTGTAGACAAGCGCTTGTCAGCTGTGGAGGTGTGGCAGAGTGGTTAGTGCAATGTCCTCCTGGGTAGCAAAGCTACATATCAAATCCTATTGTTTTGACAACCCTGCAACAGTCGCATTTAATAACACAAGAGCGCAAAAAAAAAAGAGACAGGTTGTGGCTGCTTCTGTGGTGTGAGGGGTTAAGCACTGCACTTGAAGGAAGACAACCTGGGGTTCAAGTCTCAGACCAGGGAGGAGCAGTACATTTAAGGTAAGTGTAACAAATCTCTCCTATCTACCCAATGCATACTTGAATGTCAATTTGCCTAAGTCTCCCTGGGGGAGATGGTCTCCAGTGTGTAGAGACAGAGTTGACTGCCCAAAGACCCTTGAGAAAGGTCAATAAATGAAACTACAAGTTAAAGAAAGTAAACTATTACTTCTTGTTGAAAGACTATAGAAAGGCCCTGGACAGGGCACTTTTTTTTCCCCTTAGACATTCACTCCAAAACACCCTCACACCTCCATCACTCACACCAACGGATCCTGAAGCGCTGGTACCATGGGCAGCAGCAGGCTCAGGTGCACAGTCCATACTTACCTCCCCGGGGAACCGAACCAAGGACCTCGTGACTAGGAGTCAAGCTCCTAACCTGTTACACCACACCACTGCCCAGGAATTAGACCTTCTAACATCTCTGTTGTTCCTCCACAGCTCAAGGCTTCAAACAGAAAGGTAGGTTAGGGTGCCTTGCAATTAAAGAAAGAGGGCACAGAGACTCGAACCAGCAACATCAGAGACTTATTCCTGCACGATGCCAGTGAGCTATTCAAGAGTTGGGACTTTTTCTTTTTTTTTTTTAACTTTGTACCGGTACCAAAGAGCTGAGCCACATGACTCAAGAAAAGTCCACCTTGAAGTCACCAAAAGTGGAACAACCAGGGATTGAACCAGAAAGCCTGACAGGGAAAGCACGTGCACTTTGACAGCAGACTACAGAGCCTCTTGCCTTTTGTCCCTCCCAACTTCCAATGGTTAGGGCCACAGGGATTCAGCAAGCAGGACTCAAACCAAAAACACCAAGAAAAAAAAAGCGCACACTGTTAACCACAGCCCTACCAAAGAACTGCTTTGCGCTTACGAGTACGAGCCACGTTATTCAAAAGCTGTATGTCCGCCTTCAGAGGATTCGAACCCCCGGTGCAACGGGTCAGCATCCGTCAACTGCTGCGCCACATGGACCCATCGCTCGTCTCTCCAACGACGCTCACTTTGGCTCACAAAGGAGGTGCAAACTGTTGTCTGAGCCCCGATCCAGACAGCGTTACATCACAAAAGAGTCTAACAAAGAGTCACAGAGGTATAAATGTTTGTTCATACTGAATTGAGTACTTCACTGACAGAATGAAAATGACATTCCTCAAGGTCACACTATGGACATTACTACAAGAGCAAACGCCTTTGGTGCCACAAACACAAAGGGGCCCACGGTCTTTTGACTCATGGGTGATTTTTATTTTATTTAATTTTTTTTCCTTGTTCTTTTATGATTTGCTTCTGACAGCCCCTCCAAATAAGCTTCTAATTATCGATGTGGACTTAAAATTAAAGTAACTGTAACTTGTCAAATACATTTTAAAAATCACCCAAAGGTTTCTGGGAAATTAAAAGGTAAACAAAACACTGACAGGGTTATTTTGCCTTAATGCAAAAGCAGCAAAAAACATGTCTACTTTGCATGACTTTTTCATGTACTCGCGGTTGGTTTGGCCAGCGCCCCCTGTGTGGCAGGTCGGGGGTTTGAGCCGTGCTTGGGGTGCCTTGCGGCTCACTGTCGTCCCATCCTGCATGTGTCCTCTCCCTCTCTAGCCTTGCACCCCGTGTTGCTGGGTTAGACTTTGACTTGCCGTGACCCCACTCAGGACAAGCAATTCAGAGACCCATGGATGGATGGAAAACTTTCCAGAGTAGACTGCCATCTAGTGCCAAAGTAGAAAACTAGCGACAGTAGATTGCTAGCTAGTGGGAAAGGAGAAAACTAACAACGGTAGAGTGCCATCTAGTGGGAAATTAGAAATCCAATGGTAGTAGACTGCTAGGTAGTGGGAAATTAGAAATCCAATGGCAGTAGACTGCTAAGTAGTGGGAAATTAGAAACCTAACAACAGTAGACTGCCATCTAGTTGGAAATTAGAAAACTAACGACAGTATACCGCCATCTAGTGGGAAATTAGAAACCTAACAACAGTAGACTGCCATCTAGTGGGAAATTAGAAAACTAATGACAGTATACCGCCATCTAGTGGGAAATTAGAAACCTAACAACAGTAGAGTGCCATCTAGTGGGAAATTAGAAATCCAATGGTAGTAGACTGCTAGGTAGTGGGAAATTAGAAATCCAATGGCAGTAGACTGCTAAGTAGTGGGAAATTAGAAACCTAACAACAGTAGACTGCCATCTAGTGGGAAATTAGAAATCCAATGACAGTAGACTGCTAAGTAGTGGGAAATTAGAAACCTAACAACAGTAGAGTGCCATCTAGTGGGAAATTAGAAATTCAATGGTAGTAGACTGCTAAGTAGTGGGAAATTAGAAACCTAACAGCAGTAGACTGCCATCTAGTTGGAAATTAGAAAACTAACGACAGTATACCGCCATCTAGTGGGAAATTAGAAACCTAACAACAGTAGAGTGCCATCTAGTGGGAAATTAGAAATCCAATGGTAGTAGACTGCTAGGTAGTGGGAAATTAGAAATCCAATGGCAGTAGACTGCTAAGTAGTGGGAAATTAGAAATCCAATGGTAGTAGACTGCTAGGTAGTGGGAAATTAGAAATCCAATGGCAGTAGACTGCTAAGTAGTGGGAAATTAGAAACCTAACAACAGTAGACTGCCATCTAGTGGGAAATTAGAAATCCAATGACAGTAGACTGCTAAGTAGTGGGAAATTAGAAACCTAACAACAGTAGAGTGCCATCTAGTGGGAAATTAGAAATTCAATGGTAGTAGACTGCTAAGTAGTGGGAAATTAGAAACCTAACAGCAGTAGACTGCCATCTAGTTGGAAATTAGAAAACTAACGACAGTATACCGCCATCTAGTGGGAAATTAGAAACCTAACAACAGTAGAGTGCCATCTAGTGGGAAATTAGAAATCCAATGGCAGTAGACTGCTAAGTAGTGGGAAATTAGAAACCTAACAACAGTAGACTGCCATCTAGTGGGAAATTAGAAATCCAATGACAGTAGACTGCAAAGTAGTGGGAAATTAGAAACCTAACAACAGTAGAGTGCCATCTACTGGGAAATTAGAAATTCAATGGTAGTAGACTGCTAAGTAGTGGGAAATTAGAAACCTAACAACAGTAGAGTGCCATCTAGTGGGAAATTAGAAATCCAATGACAGTAGACTGCTAAGTAGTGGGAAATTAGAAACCTAACAGCAGTAGACTGCCATCTAGTTGGAAATTAGAAAACTAACGACAGTATACCGCCATCTAGTGGGAAATTAGAAACCTAACAACAGTAGACTGCCATCTAGTGGGAAATTAGAAATCCAATGACAGTAGACTGCTAAGTAGTGGGAAATTAGAAACCTAACAGCAGTAGACTGCCATCTAGTTGGAAATTAGAAAACTAACGACAGTATACCGCCATCTAGTGGGAAATTAGAAACCTAACAACAGTAGACTGCCATCTAGTGGGAAATTAGAAATTCAATGGTAGTAGACTGCTAAGTAGTGGGAAATTAGAAACCTAACAGCAGTAGACTGCCATCTAGTTGGAAATTAGAAAACTAACGACAGTAGACTGCCATCTAGTGGGAAATTAGAAATCCAATGACAGTATACCACCAGTGGGGGGTGCGGTGGTGCAGTGGGTTGGACCACAGTCCTGCTCTCCGGTAGGTGTGGGGTTCGAGTCCCGCTTGTGGTGCCTTGTGACGGACTGGCGTCCCGTCCTGGGTGTGTCCCCTCCCTCTCCAGCCTTACGCCCTGAGTTGCTGGGTTAGGCTCCGGTTCCCCGCAACCCCGTGTGGGACAAGCGGTTCTGAAAATGTGTGTGTGTGTGTGTGTGTGTATATATATGTATATGTATATGTATGTGTATGTATATATATATATATATATATATATATATATATATATATATGTATGTATGTATGTATGTGTATATATATATGTATGTATGTATGTATACACATACACCGCCATCTAGTGGGGAAATTAGAAATCTAACAACAGTAGACTGCCATCTAGTTGGAAATTG